>NC_067477.1:104763788-105118788 GCF_947179515.1 Apodemus sylvaticus | reverse complement strand
CAGAATCACAGATTCTTCACATAAATACCCTGGTAGAGTTTTTGCTTCCCTCTGAAACCTCACAGTCCAGGCGCCAATCATCTGTGCTGTTCTCAACATTATCTTCCAGGCTCCTCCAGAATAGCCCACTAAGCCTTCAACATCTAATAGCTCTTCTAGCCCAAATTTCCAAAGTCCTTCCATAATCCTCCCAAAATAATAGGGTCTGGTCCGTCACTGTAATACACCACTATCCTGGTAGCAATTTCTGCCCTAGTCACTATTGTAGGATGAATCACCATGACCAAAAGTAAGTTGTGGAGAAAATGGTTTATTTGGCTTATACTTTCATATCACTGTTCATCACCAAAGTAAGTCAGGACAGGAACTCAAACAAGCCAGGAACCTGAAGACAGGAGCTGATGCAAAGGCCATGGAGGGGTGCTGAAGAGGCCATGGAGGGGTACTGCCTGCAGGCCGGCTCCCTTGCTTCTCTGTAGAACCCAGGAGCTGCCCAGGGATGGCCCACCCAAAATAGGCTAGACTTTCCCTCCATTCATCACTAATTAAGAAAATGTCCGACAGCCTATTATTATGGAGGTATTTTCTCAACTGATGCTCCTTCTTCTCCAGTGATTCTAGCTTATGTCAAGTTGACGTAAAACTAACCAGTACACACATAACATTTTAAGATAAGTAGGTCTTAAATATAATAAAAGAGGGACTACAGAGGATAACATGGGAGTGTTGAGCTCTAAGTAGGACATCTATCACTCACACACACACACACACCCCTCAGGAAACATAAAAAGGGGACACAAAGATTATAAGAGAGCATGGCCATTGCACTGATGAACTCACTCACACTGAACAAGATCCAGCCATTCCGGCAGGGATAGGAAAAAAGAAATTAATCCCCACCTCTACCTGTGGAGCTTTGACAGTTAGAAGCTGCCGGTCTCCAGAGACTTCCTTTTCTTCAGGAAGTGGCCTGCGTGCCGGTGGATGGTCTTACACCTGGCACATACAGCCAGCGCTGACTGGACTCAGGAGTCTATGAAAAGAGGACATGAAGTCAGGTCACATGGGTGGTGAGAGCTTTGGGAGGACTTCCAGGGGAAGGATGGTTTGATGTGATCAAAATACATTGTATCCACGTGTGAAATTATCAGAGAATTAATCAAAAGAAGGAACTCAGTAAGGTAAAAGGTCATTACCGACAGTTTCTAGTGCTCAGTGACAAGCATTGTTCTTAACAAGCTTTATTCTCTGGTCTCCTTTGTAACCTCGTGGAGGTTACAAAACCCACGATAAACTCGTGGTTTTTCAACTCTGCAGCCCACTGAACAGCTTCCAGCGCAGATCAAGACAAGAATCATTATTTATTCATTTTAAAGTGATGTATTGAGTGTCTATATCATGCCAGGAGTTAGTTACCTGTGGTTGCCCTGACAATAACTTCAGTTGAACCCAAGCAGGACCTGTAAGCACCAAGCCAAGAAGCTAAGTAGGACCCAGGCGGGATGCTGCCAGGTAGCAGTGGTTAACAAAAGAACGCAAGCTTTGCAGTTAGAGAAATCAATGCTCAGAGCATAGCTTGCCAATCACAGTTATGCATAGCTAGCTTATCCTATAACCTTATTGCTGCAGGGTCCTGTCAGCAGTCCCTTCCACACCCGCTAAGTCTTGCCTTATTCATCATCTTCACGCCCCCTGTCTTCCCATCGCTGCTCTTCAAGTCCCACTGTGAACGAGACCCAGTTTCCAACAGGGACTCCATTTCTAGGGAGGTTGTAAGCACATGATCCAGTCTCACCTACCGTTACCAAATCCCCCGTCTAAGTGTCACCATGGGACCTAAAATCTAACTGTCCCAACTATCATACTGTACCGTGGGTCTTGTTCAAAAGCAGCTCTGTTTCTGCTGGGATCCAGGGGCCACAAGCCTGGGACTGAGCAGCAAAAAAATGTAAATAAAGCCACCCAGAGAACGGCAGAGAGTAGGAGCTCAGAGAAACCACGTCCCACTGGTGCCTCATACATCCCTTGGATAGAGTCCTTCAAAGGCCACTCTAATCATCGGTGCTCCCTCAGCTGTGAGCTCATCCATCCATTCCCTTTTGTGGTTTAGCCAGCGGTTCTATCTCAAAATACTGAGTGCTACTCACCCTTCCTCTGAACCCCAGGGGTGGACTCCTCTAGGATGCCAGCTCTCCTGAATCTCTGCTCCTTCCACCACCCTCACACTTGTCATTCTCTCTTGTACCCTTTCTCTCCCTGTCTACCTCCCACAGTGGGAGGAAGGCACTGCTCATTTCTGTGGCAGAGGTCCACATCAGCGTCTTCCTCCATGGCTCGCTCTCCATCTTATTTTTTGATATGGAATCTCCCACAGAACCTGGAGTCCTCAGATTCTACTAGACTGTCTGGCCAGAGAATTACAGGGATCCTCCTGTTTCTGCCTCCCTCAATGCTGGGCTTACGGCACTGTAATGCATGTCTATGAGCCCAGCTTTTTTCCAGAAGGCTAGGGCTCTGAACCCAGGCGCTCACACCTGTGTAGGCAGCGCTTTGTCCACTGAGCCATCTCCCTCAGCCCTAAAGTAGTTTCTTTGAGGAAGGCATGAGCTTAAGTATGGCAGAACAGAAAGCCAGAATGAACCTGGAGAGCTGATAACATAGTGTCAACTTTATCAGCCTCAAACTAAAGGTTGCCTCTACAGCTCTTTTCAAGAGAACAGACAATGAGTCCTTTGTGCCTGAGCTCCCCGTTGAGAATGCTGTGGTATGTGACGGCACCTAATACTGATGAATTTCCTAGTCACATCAGTATTCATGGGTTTCATTGCCTTTCTTTTCATTCTCGTCATAAAATGAACCAAATCCATGCTCAACATGTTGAGCAATGGGCGAGAGCCAGATACTGAGGTGGCACACTCTAGGAGATAGAGCCACTTTACAATTGATCAGATACAAATGCCTGTTCATCCCTTTCTCGTGGGCAAAAGGTGGACTTTTTTTTTTTCTAACTTATAATATAGGAATTTGAGATTATTGATTTCAAAACAGAATGAAAGCAGCTCCTTTTGACAAAAATTTAAAGAACTTCTCTCCATCCCATAATGGCGGGTGGGAAGGTTCTGGGGATCAGGGCCATTGCCCTGCACCTTCCTGTCCAGAGCCCCAGTGGATCAAAAGGCTGAGAGAATGGGAGGCTATGCTTCTGCAGAAAGGCCCTTGAAATGAATGACCAACTTCTTTAACAGACTTCTCTCCCTCCCGGCTCACATTCCCCATGGTTGGTGAGGCAGAAAATTCACAAGAACAAAGCTCTTGCCCTAAAAAGATCTTTTCAACTTAGGGTCAATTCCACATCTGAAGCTTCCACAGGAGTCACCTTTAAATTGAGAAAAGGGGGGAAAGCAGCTGTTGCATTTGTGCCCGGGAGAACCACACACGAATGTGCATTGCAATCTGCCTGCCCCCCACACACATTCTCCCTGGGAAATTCACAGATGCAGAGACCCAAAGTAGCCTAAGGAGGTGGGGGAGTGCCCAGAGGACATGAGTATCCAAATCCCCGGATTCCTTGTCTCACCATGGTGAGTTCAGGGTAACTTCTAGAAGCCCCAGCTTGCACGAGGCTCCCCTCACAGCTCCTATTCAGCCAAGGAGATAATTCGTGTGACAACTGTGCCATCTTCCCTGGTCCTGGAACAGGTTACACTTCACTCCAGTTTGAGCATGTGGCAGCATCTATCCCATGAATATCATCTGGGTCCCCTCCTCTTCCAGCCTCCCAGGATCCAGCAATTCATAAAGATCAATATTGTTCACATTTTAACTCATAGGAAATGGCTGAGGGCTAGGTTAGGTACTACATGGAGCTAGGACCTTAAAACTCTGTTCCTAACCTATCACTCTGGGGCAAGGGGCAAGCTGGGTCTGGGGGGGCCCCCTTGGATCACACCCATCTGCGGAGGGGCCAGTCCTGGCTATAAGCAGTATCCATATCCCTGGGAGTCCAGAATGGGGACAGGGCAAATGAGTTCCCACCTGGTAACCAGGGCCAGGTCAAGGTGATCAAGTTTCTCTCCAGCTAGAAACATCATCTCTTTGGCTCCAGGGTAATAAACTCGGTGTCAGGGCTTGAGCTGTAACCCGGTTCATTTCTGGGCCAAATCTCTGAAGCTGAAGGGTTTATTTTTAAGGACTAGCAGTTTGCTGTTTCCAGCTTCTCTCATCAGAAATTGTGCGATTCAGCTCGATCTGCATTGGAAGCATAATTTATCATTGTACACAGATGGTGGCTAAGGATGGGGAGGAGTGTGCTTTTCATTTTAGTTCAGCAAACATTTCCGGAGCCTTTCTTGTGTGCCAGGCCCAGAGTAAAAGCACTAGGGATGTGCAAATGAGTGACAGGAGTCCCTGATCCTTGAGCACTTACAGGCTGAGCAGGGAGAGAGAGCCCCAGCCTGAACCCTGGACACCCACTCTGCCTTCCTCCAGAATCTTCATACTCACTTTCCCGGTTGGAGTCACCTTGGGAAAATGACCTCATCTCTTTCTAAACAAAGCTTTGCCAGCCTTGTTAATCTTTCTGAAACATGACTCTCTGGTCCCATTGATTTTCTTCTGTTGCTTCCATTTTTTGTTTATTAACGTCTGCTTTAATCTTTATTGTTTCCTTCCGTTGCATGCTTTGAGATTTATTTTTTCTCTTTCTTCCCCCTAGTTCCTTAAGAACTAGGAGAATTTCCTTAAGATGGGAATTCATCATGAGATTCTCTTTTTATCTTTAATTAAAAAAAAAAAATCCGTGTATGTATGAGTGCCTGCATGTGTGTATGCGTTCCATGTGTGTTACTAGTGTCCTCTGAAGCCCAAAGGGGAGTCAGATTCCCTGGAACTGGAGTGACCAGTGGATTCTGGGAACCAAGTACATGGCCTCTGCAAGAACAGCAGGTGCTCTGAAGTCCTGAACCATCTCCCTCACTCCCCTCTTTTCCCCTTTTAATACAATGGCTCACGGCTATAAATTTCCCTCTTACCACTGCTTTAGCTTCTTCCCCTAGTTGTCTTAGACATTTCCACTTTCATCTTTCTCGGAGAAGTTTCCAATTCCTCTCAGGGTTTCTTGTTTGACACACGGTGGCTCCTCCGTTTCTTCCTTGTGCTTGTTTACTGTTTTGATGCTTTCTGTTATTGAGTTCCAAGTTCAGTCCAGTGTGTTTGGTGCCTGTGTGGATGGAATTCTTTTAAGCACACTGAGGCTTGTCTATGGACTACCATATATATCTTGGGGAATGTTCCCTGTGCACTGGAGGGATGTTCATTCTGTTGTTGGGGCCTCTAAAGATTGAACCTTCTCAGCTTATAGTCTGTTACTTACAATTAAGTCTTTCCAGTTCTTGTTGAAAACCAAGTATTGAAGTACCCAACTAGTATTCTTGAGGTTTTACCTTGTTACTTTAAACCACAGTTTCCTTAAAGAACAATAATTATTCCTGCTTGACAGAGGGGTAAAGAATTAAAAATACACTGGGTGGAGGTGCATGCCTTTAATTCCAGCACTTGGGAGATAGTGGCAAACAGATCTGCCAGTCTGATTTACAGAACAAGTTCCAGGATAGCTAGAGACAGACAGACAGACAGGCAGACAGGCAGACAGGCAGACAGACAGATGATAGGCGGGTGGGTGAATGGATGGATGGATGGATGGATGGATAGATAGAAAGAAAGATAGATAGATAGATAGATAGATAGATAGATAGATAGATAGATAGATAGATAGACAGACACACAGATAGATAGAAAGACAGAAAACCAAGACAAAGCCTGTACAGTGAGCACTGCTCTGGATGACTGGCAGTATAGCACAGTAGTGGGAACAAAGATTTCCTCCCAGTGTAGCTGGCTGGTTCTGGGTTACATCAATACAGTTTCAGTCTAGAAAACATAAACCACAGCCTGAAGAAGATAGTAGAGGCTCAGCCCTGTATGACTCTACAGCCTAATTTCCAAGATGTACATATCTCCCATCTTAAAATAAAAGTGAAACAAAACAAAACAAAATAAAATAAAAAAATAAACCAACCAAAATAACAAGCTAACATATTCTAACTTGTCATCCTGACTCTGCAAGCTGGTTTCTCATAGAAGAGTCATGTCACTCGCCCATTCCTCTCTCCTTCCTTTCTTTTCCCAGTTTAACAAATGCTTACTAGGCAGACTCTGCCCTGGGTCCAGAGGATGCTGAAAGTAGGCCTGTTTTAGACACCCTTCTCTCTGCAGCAAGAGGCAGGAGGTCTAAGCAGGTAAATAAAATGCAGGAAGCGTACACTTTGGGAGGGGAAGGAGCAGAAGGTTTAGAGCACACATAAAGGCAGCGGTGAGCTGCCTAGAAGGGAGGGGATGAGAAGCAGTAAGAGTGGTCCCCAACAAAGCACTAACAAAAACTGGCACCAAGTGCAGTCCTCAACAGCAGCCTGAGTTTCATAACCCTCCCTGCCCCTGCCAGCCCTCTTAGGTGGGAGGGGCCCAGGGGAGGAAAAGGAGGAAAACAAGAGGATGTTACACTAAATGAGTCATCCAGCCTCAAATAACCGAGAGAGCGCTGCTAGAGCAGAAAGTTCTCAACTTGGAAGTGTGCCAACTCCAGTGCCGCAAAAATAGCCATGATGAATTCACATGTTTCTTTGCGAGTTGTCGTCCATCGTACCAGTGAAATCTCAGCCATAGAAAATTGGAACTTGGGGCCCGTATGCTCAGAATCATGCTCAGACTTTGGTCAAAGGATTTTTTGAGAAAGCTAAAAAGGCTGCATTTTCCTACTGAAAGTGATCTATTCTCCCATTCTGTTGGGGTTATCACCCTATGGGATATTGTTTCCTACTTGGAGTAAAAAGTCTCTTGGTGTTTTTCTGTTGGAGGTCTCCATCATCTAAGCACAATAGTCCTGTCAGTTGGAAAACACCCCATGATGTGAGGATGTCTGCACACTGTAGAGGGAGAAGAGGAAGTGTAGTTCAGAAGCCTCTCATTAGAGCAGTGGTTCTTAGCTTTCCTGATGTTGCAACCTTTTAATATAGTTCCTAACGTTGTGGTGACCCCCAGCAATAAAATTATTTCATTCTTACTTCAGAACTGTAATGTTGCTGTCAATGAATCATAATATAAATATCTGAATATACAGTCCCTTTAGGGACCCCACAGGTTGAGAACCACTGCACTAGAAGCACCTTGATCCACATGGAATAGATGTGTGACAGTTTTAGAGACTTTAGAGCTAAATTTATAATGTGTTGGGGAGACAGAGGGATGAGCTGTTCCTGGAGGGACACCGCAGGGAAGACCACCTTACCTGCCAACAGGATAGCACTGGCTCTTACATGAGTTAGAATCCAAACTATCTGGCTTCGGGTGGCAGTTCAGAGCAGACTTTTCAGTCAAGGGGGTGGGTAGGATGACTCAGAGCCCTGACACTGGGTAAGACCTTGACAGTCAAGAAGGTGGGAAGATTTTCCAGCAGTACAAGAATAAAGGCAGTCCTAGTGCCATTACTTTCCAGCCATGTCATCCTCTTGGGGCACAAGCTTCCTCATCTTCAGAAAGGAAATGTGAAGGTAACCTAGCTCCTAGGTCGTTAGGACTGAAGCAAGATGGGTACTTAGAATGATGCCAAGTTCACAGTATAGACCGATAAATATCACCTTATATTTTTACATGGGGGGTAAAGGGAGGGTGAGAAGACCCGGAAACTGGTATAACTGAGAAGATTTAAGGAGGAAGGTTGGGAAATAAAGGACTTTAAGTTTCCATCTTAGTTTGGATTTAATTAATAGAGACCTATCTCATTGTCTTGAATGGGTGTGACACAGATTGGTAAACCATACAACATTGAATGTATGTTTAACTGTGTGCACTCAGGGGTAGAAGTCAAATGAATACCTGTCATTTACATGGCCCCAGCAGAGGATGCTCTTGAGTTGGTCACTCAGTTCTCCTGCTTCCAGAACCTAAGAAGCTACTCTTTGACAGCAGAAGGTACAGTAGCTGGCGAGATGGCTCAGCACACAAAAGCATTTGTTGCTCTTACAAAGGACCTGGGCTTGGTTCAACACCCATATGTTGGCTCAAGTAGTTTATAACTCCGGTTCCAGGAGATACAATATCATCTTGAGAGCTCCCTAGGTACCAGGCACATAAAATATGCACATCAAGGAAAGTTTAAAAAAAAAAAGATAGGAAGGACAAAAGGAAGGATGAAAAATAGAAGTCGCTTGCTGAGAAGGGAGATTCTGAAAGACCATCAGTGTTTTGAGTGTTCAAGTAAGTCTTCATGAGCTGCTGTATGAAGTGACTGGGCTCATTGTGCAGTGCGAGCCCACACATCCTGCCCTTGTCCTCACCCATACCCACCCACAGGCAGGCAAGTCCACTAGGGCCATTCCACAAATTTCTAGCATGCTCTAGAGGCAGCGGTGTAATTCCTAGGATCAGTTGCCTAGGAGGCAGGAAAGCCGGTGGGTGTCAGCAATTAGTTAATGTGATACCTACCTTGCTTCATTTGAGGGGCCTTTCAGAGACAGGCAGAATCAAATGACTGAGAAAAAGCACTCCAAGTTCTGGAGATGATAATGAGCACAGCAATTAGCATAAGGACGGTCCTGACATGTGTGGAAATTCTTTATACAGAGAAGTCTCCAATGGTGGGCCCAAGAGAAGGCTGGGGTGGGGGGTGGTCCACCATACTGTGACAGGAGGAACCACCCAGGCACTAACCATGTGGGGCCAATTCATTGAGGGAAAAAAAAATCCCAATTCACACTTCTTGGCCTTCAAGATCTAGGTTAGGAAAAAAAAAAAAAAGACCACAGCCTCTGACAAATGTAATGGAGAAATAATTCCTTGGAATCTGTGAATTTGCTTCGATGGGAAAGAGGCAAGTCAGGTAATCCTTAAGTGACCCCAAGTGGTAAAAATACACCAGCACATGTGTTCGGACCTTTGTGGGTATTCACAGCGTGACACTAGCACCACCTAGTGTACCCAACTGGGAACCGAGCCACCAACCCACAAAGCCTGACTCCGTAGCCTCCATGATCACATGGGTTTTATTCTGCAGTGTTTGCCTGGTGCTGGGTTGTGAGCCAATAGCAGTGGGAAAACGAGTAACAATTTATGGATGGACACACATTACAAGATTTGTTATTACAGCCTACAGCACTAATACCAATATTTTAAGTAAACAATATGTAATGATACGGATATGATCCAATTTCTCCAAATTGCCTGGCTTTTAAGTGCCAAACAAAATATCCCGAACTGTAGTCTGAGACTGTAAGCTGGTTCTCGCTCACGCACGTCAGGGTTCTTTAGCGAGCTCTTATAAGTCTGGCTGCAGCTGAGTGTGCCATGCCACGAACATTAAATGGCTTCTATGGAGCTTTCTTTCCCTCCCAGTACAGGATCCGAACCGGTTCCTACCACTCCAGTACCACTCTGTCTAAACACAGAATTTTCCCCTTTATATCCAGTCATACTTTATGTAGCTAACATTTGAGAGCATCCAGGAAGTCACAATAAGTGGGAAAGGAAAAGCCAAACTCGTGATGGACATCACTACTCCAACATCCAAATAGTAGTCTCTCTCCTCTTCTAATGAGTTTTCTATCCCACATTCTCTACAAAACCCTGAGTGCACATACACACACTCATGTACACGCATGCACCCATAGGGATGAATCAGGCTCCACTTAAAGCAGCTTGCTAATGTCACCTGGACACCCAAGGTCTACTCCACCCGGAGCAGAGCTCCTGGAGGCCAGGTACAGACCCTGCATTTCATTTAAGGAATCTGGCTGTCACACGCTTTGAGTCATCTTAGGGTAAAATCTGCCCTGAGAATGAAAGCCCTGAGAGCTACTTCTGTGTTTCTCCAATGGTAACCCTGGCCATCTCAGTTGGCTAAAGTGTAGATATTCCGGGTCCTGCCCTTGAACTAACAGACTCGGATGCCAACAGGCTAAGAGAAGTCTGTGACTATTATTGGGTTCAGATGCAGACCTCCTAGATTCCAAAGTCTTCCAGATTTCTCTCAATAGTTTAACCAGAAGTGGAATATCAGAATCAAAGTAACTAAAGCTTTAAAGGATTTTAAATGAATCTAAAGCACCTGAACAGAAACTGACAGCAAAATTCTCCATCTTTTCCTCCCCCAAAGGAACCAACCCCCTATAGTGCCCTATCTCCCCTCCACCCTGAGAACCCTATAAATCCTATGCCCTCCTCCCCCCTGAAGGAACCTCCTTTAGTTCCCTCATCTCTTCTTCCCTTGAAAGGTATCCCCCACAATAGCAAAATAGTATCCCTCCCTTTCCTTCCTGTACCATAAATTTTTGTTCCAATAGTCCCTCTTCCACTTCCACAAAAATAGTTCACTTTAGGACTGTTACTAGTACTTTGGAAAATGCCATTATCTAGTCAAATGATAAGATTGCTGTAAGGAAATCTACTCTGGTTTCCTTGTGTATTTACCTACTTTTTTTTTTTTTCCAGTTCATGTATCTCATTCAAATAGCAATGAAGCACATAGCTTCTCTGTAAGTTAAAATAAGGTAAGGAATGTGACTAAATGGTTTTGCCCATTTTGAATTGGCCAGGAACCAATTCTTTTCTTTCTTTTTAAATCTGGGCAGACTGAGTCATTACCACATAGTTCTACCTTGAAAAGGAAAAGAAAGAAAGAAAGAAAAGAAAAGAAAAGAAAGAGAAAGAAAGAAAGAAAGAAAGAAAGAAAGAAAGAAAGAAAGAAAGAAAGACTG
The DNA here is from genome assembly GCF_947179515.1 of Apodemus sylvaticus. NCBI lineage: Eukaryota > Metazoa > Chordata > Mammalia > Rodentia > Muridae > Apodemus > Apodemus sylvaticus. The sequence goes on along the minus strand of NC_067477.1, from coordinate 105,107,983 downwards.
ACTTCAAGCTTAGCTCTTAGTCTATATTTATTTATGGCGGCAGGGCTTGGGTGGGTGGGAGGGGGTGGGGACAGCCACAGAGGGAGCAGGGCAGAGTCAAAGGGGAAGTGCCTGCTGCCTACTTCTCACTAGCATTGATCTACTCTATAAACACACAGCACAGTTTAGGTACAACAAGTTCTATTTTAGTTCATAAAATATATTCCACAGGACTCTTCCTGGGTTGTTAACGTGAATGTCAACCAACACCCTTTCAGAAAGAAATCTGGCACTGGCAGTCCTGAAAAATATCCAGTGTTCATGGTCTTGAATTCAGTGTTTAAGACAATGTTCTAAGAAGGTACACACTGCAGCACTGTACATAATACAAGGACTTCTGCAGAACACCTGCTAGGCTGCTGAATAATGCATTTTTTTTCTTTCATAAAGGAACCCCAGCTCAGAGAAGCTAGTGACCTTGCCCTACAATGTCCTGAAAGGCTGGCTCCTGCAGATTCCATCCAGGCCACCGAGAAGCTCACAAGCTTTCAAGTTCCCCTCAGTGCTCATCAGCATGGGGGGGGGGGGGGGAGGGACATAAATCATCACCATGCCTCAATGGGTGGTCACAAGCTTAAGAGCTAGGCGGTGGTGGCGCACGCCTCTAATCCCAGCACTCAGGAGGCAGAGGCAGGTGGATTTCTGAGTTCGAGGTCAACCTGGTCTACAGAGTGAGTTCCAGGACAGCCAGGGCTACACAGAGAAACCCTGACTTAAAAAACAAACAAACAAAAGAGTGAAAATACATCCCAATTCCCCCAGCACAAAACCACCCCAGTCATTATGCAGCAATGACCCTCACAAACCAAGCCCAAAGCCAGTGGCTAAGGCCACACCCATCGCACACTTAAGTGGAGTAAGCCACCGCCATTTGTTTAGAGAGAAGAATGACCTAGACCTGGGAGCAGCATTTCAGTTCCTGTAGAATTTAAAAAACAAGGGACAATAAGGACGCTGAGTCAGAAACACTACCATGTACAAGTTAATAGTTAACGTGTTCTGGCCTTGTTGGGGCCTCTAGTTAGTGCTCTGAGGCAGACGCCAAAGTTCTGTGACAAGATCTGACCATGCAGCAGCTCAGATAAGATCCAGTTACAGTACCAGACAATTCAGAGAGTGGGTAGCTATTTCCTAGGGTCAGCCGGGTCCCTTATCAGGTCTTTCTGCCATTTCCCAAGCATCACACTAAACTGATTGTATCTACTGGCTCACTAGTACTGTGCCCATGGTCCAGGCTGAGTGAGGGGAAGGACAGAAGGAGGCACTGAAGTGAGAGCCATTCTTACTCACACTCCACTGATGGGATGCTGGGAAGGAGACCCTAGAAAGACTCAGGAGTTCCTATTTTTAAAAGGGAAAAGGATGCAGTAGCATTTCTCAGGCTCAGTCACCAATGGCAAGCAGGTTTAATGAATGGCTTACAGGCTTACCACTGGCGCAAACCCTGGAGAGCATCAGTGGGGAGGCAGAAAAAAAGAGACATCAGGTCGGGCCGGGTCTCCAAACTGCACACTCCACACATGTAAATCCCCCGAACCCCAACCTTGGGTCTGTTTACATGAAGCTTTCTCCTACAACCTGAACCACTTCTCAGCTGTCTCTCAGCTCAAATCAGCATTGCTCTTAGCTGCCCGGTCACTATTGGGCTCAACGGTTCAGAGAGCAAACAACGAAACCAAGGGATTCCAGTTCTGTTTGCAGCCCTATCACCCAGTGGCTCACTGAGTCCAGTTCTCACTCCTACAAAACAAGCCTGTAACAAGAGGATCAGGTGGCTTCTTTTGGCTCTTAGCGTATAACCAATACTAAGTCAGCACTGAACTTCAGTGCTGCATCTGCTACTGTGCATGCAAGCATCCATTTTTACCTGCAAAGAGCAGTCCTCATATGGCCATGAGATGTGACAGCAGTTCTAGGACATCTCTAAAGAAACTGGTCTAGAAGTTAACAACTGGCACTGTCAAGTCACTCTGTAGAAAACTCTGGGCGGGAAGCATCAGCGGTGGCGCTCCATTAGTGTGCATCTGTTTCTACAAAGAGTCTCTCTTGAGATTTGGCTGGATACTCTCATTACTCTGGGGAATCTCTAGGTAGGGAACACATATACCCCTAAAACTACTTCCTCACCTAGGAGTCCAAAGGCATGAAAGAGCAATTCAATTGTATGTCTTGAAATTTCTCCTTGAGGTATTTTAATCAAAGGAAAGAAATTAACTGATTTTAGAATACAGAGACACAGCAAAGTCATTTTGTCCTTTTGTAAATCAACAGCAAAGAAAGGTTCTTGAAAAAAGTTTCAGAGACTTCTTCACTGTCACCAGCATTAGTCATCAATCCATATTGAATTTCCAAGCACCCTCTTAGTTCCCAAATTAGTCAAAAATCCCCTCACCCTGGGGTCCTTGGCTTTTGTTTTACAGCTCTCCTCCAGCTTCACAATGTACCTAGACAGCCTGAAACGTCTGAAAATCACTCCAACCTAGCATCATTCCTGTGGAAAACTTCACTCAAAGGATATTCAATCTGGGTTTCATATGGGTTCTGGGTCACATTTGTACATCTATAAACTGTATTTCACAACCCCACAGTGTTCTTAAAAGAAAAAAAAAACAAATATAACTTTAAAAGAAGACACAAGCCTTCATGAAAATATAGTTGTCAAATTTATTTTCCTTAGGCAGCCATTTTATGAAGAATTCCTAAGATCTGTGTTTCCTGACATGAGAGTTAGCAGTAATAGCTCAGGTCCTATAAATACTGCTGCTCTGAAGCAGCACTGCTGGGTTAGAGTTAAGACTACAGACTTTATGACTCCAATCCTACTTCGTCTACATGCAATCAGAAGGTTCTGAACAGCTGGTTGGGAAGGTAGCCAAGGTGGAGGAAAGATGTCTGTGCTTCCTTTTCAAGGGCAGCCAACTCTTGAACGGTAGGTGCCAGGATATCCACATGGCCTTTATAGCTTCCACCTGCACGAAAATCCAAACCGGGAGCAATATAAGTGGCACGCTTGCGGCACTTGTCAGGAAGCTGTCTGCTCAAGTCTACCATTTCAAGTTCTGTTTCTAGCAATAAAAACTTATGACCAGACAAGTTATCTCCAGAACATTTAGCTTTAATCTTTTAAATCAAGGATTTCAATATCAATCAGTAATCAAGCTTCAGTCCTAGTTGCCTCGATGCTCACAACTCCCACCCCTTAGTGTACCCTAACCAAAGGCATTCAGAAGCACGCCGGGCAAAGGGAACACTAACCGAGGCTGCCACTCACAGGCTTCTGACTCTGTTCAAAAATCACCTATAATACTCATTTCCTAATAATTCTTTAAAAGTTCAAGTACTCTTAATATGAATACTTCAAGACAATCAGCTAATTTGCTGCCCCTCATTCACACAGAGATCACACAATAAAATGCTGGAAGTCAAATAATAATAAAGCACTGGAGAGCAATTAGTAGAGAATAATTAATATGCTAATAATATACTGTTAGCATACTGAAACAAAATCATGGTCTCCATAAACTGACATTCAAAGAGGCAAATTTAGCTATGTGTGCTGGGGGATGCGTATAATCGCAGCACTTAGAAGGCTGAGGCAGGAGGATCTCAGGTCTGAGCTAGTCTGGGATACAGAAGCCCGGATGCAGTCTGGGGAGGGAGGGAGCCAGCACAACATCTGAAAGCTTACCGCCTGCAGCCCTTTTCTGACCATATGTGACTTTCCCATCAAACTCATCCACTGGAACCTTTATATCTGGCTCAACCTGGGAAATGGTACAGTTCAGGTGTTCTTCTATTTCAGAAAGTAGCTAAAAAGAGTGAGAAAATTAAAATATTTTAGATAAAAATTTCACTTTGATGAGAGTTTCACTGTAATAGCATTAAATAAAACTAGGCAAGCTGGATGCTTGATATAAATGGAAGCTAGATCCCTGGGGGTGCCTCCTAAGTCACAACTTACAGACAGAATTGTTAGCCAATTAACTACCCTTCTCTCATCACTGACAAATAGATGAAAGTAGAGATGTAACTTTTCTAGATGAATGAAGTCTGTTTATTAATTTCAATAAATTCTCTAGGTGTATTGGCAAAGTCTCACCTGCATTTCATTATACCAGATAGTACAGCCGCCATCTTCCTTGAGTCGAGTGTTATAGCATCCCTTCCCACGGTTGCTACACACATGATACCAAACCTGCATTAAAGGGAAAAGAAACACGACCATGTAGAGAGACAGAAATTAAATACTGCACTCTGCATTTTTTTTTAACATTTTATCTCCTTAAAACACTAGAAAAAAAGATTATGCATTTTATCAAACAGCTATTACTCAGTGGCTCACGGCATAGATCTGGGTTATTCCAGAAATAATACAAAAGGATGTGAGTTAAAGAAAGAAATTCTCAAACTAAACAAACCCATAAACTGACACCATAGCCTGACGTTCAAAGAGGCACAAGCAGTCAGGTGTGGTGGTGCATACCTGTAAACTCAGCACTCAGGCTAAGGCAAGGGGGGTCAAGTTTGATGCCAGCCTGGACTACAAAAAGGTAGGCGTGGAGAGGGGATAAATTTTAGAGAATGTTTTATCAAAATTAGTAATTTAAAAGTCTGTTTAAATCCAAAGAAAAATAAGCACATAGGGAAATTATACACATAAATTTGAGAAAAAAAATGCATAGGTCTTATGAAAGTTTTTCTACAAACCATAATTATATATTTAAAAAAAAACCTCCATCATCCCCTAAATATTTAAATAGTTTTTTGTTGAAAAAACTATATTAGGGCTATTAGGAATATTGATATTTTGTTCCTTTCTTTGTAAACCACATGCTATTATTTGCCTATTCAATCCATACAGAAGGAAGAAATCCTATAAAATGTTCCCTTCCATTTGTGACTGATTCCAATTTCAATGGGGAAATCAAATTGCTTTTACTTCCATATCAAAATGTAACTCACAATGACTCTAATAGAGACTGTGAAGATTACCTTTTCTTTCTCTGTTGCCACCAGGGAAATAGCCAGGCCCATCCTGAAAGATTTCAAAGCCTGCATTAGACCTTATTTCTGAAACACAGACGCTCAAAGGGGGAAGAACTGAGCAGTACCTTTCAGCTCGCCCCACTCTGCCAATGCGGTGCACATAATTCTGCTTTTCATCAGGCAGGGTGACATTTATAACTGCAAATGAAGACAATGGTTAACAGCTGTCATTTGTTTGTAAGGTTATCGTATTAAGTAGAAGATTTCTTCTTACCGTAAGGAACACCATGGATATCAATTCCTCTAGCAGCTACATCTGTGCAAATCAAGAATCTTACGTCTCCTTTCTAAGAGAACCAAGACAAGCAGGTGTCTGTCAGTAAATGCATAAAACATGAAAACAAACACTCCACTAAGAAAGTTAAATGGTACTTTCTGATTATCTATTTGGACATAATAATCTACTGGACCAAATCCTGAAGTTTTACTCTATGATCTGCTGAGATATGCTATTAATGGCTGTACCGTTTTTCTTATATAAGTGTATTAAAGCACTGCTAAACTCAGGCTTTATCTTTAGTCTTTAGAAATATCTTTGGAACACCAAAAATATATAATAGAACAGAAGACAGAAACATAGGTATTGTCTTTATTCTTATACTAAAATAAACCTAGGGAATGGGGAGATGGTTCATTTCCCATGGGAGTGGTTAAGAGCACTGACTGTTCTTCCAGAGGATCTGGGTTCCACACCCAACACCTATTTAGCACTAACAATCGGTAATGTCAGTTCTAGAGGACTCAACATCCTCTTCTGACTTTTGTGGGCACTGAACATACACAGCACAGGTAACACACCCATAAGCATTAAAAAAAAAAAAAAAAGAGGAGGAGGAAGAGGCGGCGGTGGCGGTGGCAGTAGGAAATAAACCCCTAGAGCTTACGAAGGAAATACAAATTAGCCCTTTGGATGCCTTTGTACAGAAAAAAGTTAAGATTTGGAGGTGAGAGATGCATACTGACTCTAGGTCTAGTGTAATACCCAGGACAAATGGCAGTGGACTGGGTGAAATGAAATCAGAGAACATTAGTGATGGAAGCATACACTAATATAAGTCTGACATGTCCCACTTTTTTCCATATGAAAAAAAACCACCCATACACAGCATTAAACACTCTGGAATGTTGGTGGGAAAAAAACTACTGTTGCTAATTCTAAATGGCTGAGGCCTGCTACACACACCAAGGGCTCGGAAGGCCTGTGAATGCAAGCACCTGGAAGGGTGCACGCCAAACAACCACAGAACCAGGCACATTGGCTTCTACACTACCACACTCTAACGATCATCTCCACTGCATAACACAGTAAATCTCTACAAGTATTTGTGCACTTTCCAGTAAGATTCACAGACACGGTTTACCTAATCTCACATTTCTAAAAGGTGTCTACCTGACAAGACTATGTATGTATGTATGAATGTATGTATGTATGTATGTATGTACGTACGTACGTATATATGTCAGTCAGTCAGTCAGTCAGTCAGTCAGTCAGTCAGGAAAAGAATACTTTATTGAGCATATTACGAGGGAGCAGTGGACTTCCTGACAGGGTACATGAAATTTGTTATCTGACTGTCAAAGACGACTAATTCCTGCCACAATGTATGGATAACTGTAAAATGCTTTAAGTCTCTAGGACAAGAACTGTTTTAATGCTATTTTTTTAATTTGAAAATTCTATTTAAAATGTTTATTTAAAAAACTACTGATAAAACCATTAACCAAAACCAGATTCAGCCCCAGTTCAGTGGCAGCTTTCTTTTTTTTTTTTTCTTTCTAAATTCTTTGTCTACATTCCATATGTTTTCCCCTTTCCTGGTTCCCCCCTCCCCATATGTCCCATAAGCCCTCTTCCCTCTGCCCTTTCCCCAATCAATCCCCTCCCACTTCTCTGTCCTAGCAATCCCCTACAATGCTGGATCAAGTCTTTCCAGGACCAGGGACCTCTCCTTCCTTCTTCTTGGGAATCATTTGATATGCAAATTGTGTCTGGGGTATTCAGAGCTTCTGGGCTAATTAATATCCACTTACCAGTGATTGCATTCCATGTGTATTCTTTTGTGATTGGGTTACCTCACTTAGGATGACATTTTCCAGTTCCAACCATTTAGAACTAAAAATTTCATGAATTCATTGTTTTTAATTGCAGAGTAGTGTAAATATACCACATTTTCTATATCCATTCCTCCATTGAGGAACATCTAGGTTCTTTCCAGCTTCTGGCTATTATAAATAAGGCTGCTATGAACATAGTGGAGCATGTGCCCTTATTGCATGCAGGGGAATCCTCTGGGTATATGCCCAGGAGAGGTACAGCAGGGTCCTCCAGAAGGGTCATGCCCAGTTTTCTGAGGAAATACCAGACTGATTTCCAAAGTGGTTGTACCAGCTTGCAATTCCACCAGCAGTGGAGGAGTGTTCCTCTTTCTCTACATCCTCGCCAATACCTGCTGTCTCTTGAGTTTTTAACCCTTAGCCATTCTGACTGGTGTGAGGTGAATTCTCAAGGTTGTTTTGATTTGCATTTCCCTAATGACTAATGATGTTGAGCATTTCTTAAGGTGCTTCTCAGCCATCTTCAGGTGAAAATTCTTTGTTTAGATCTGTACCCCATAAGGAACACTATAATCAGCCCTTTAAATAATAAGGAAATGCAGGTAACTAGGCACATTGTACCTTAAATCGTTCCAAGTTTTGCTTTCTCTCATGAGGCTTTCTGTCACCATGAAGACATACACATGAGAATTGGTGTCCTTTTTTATCAGGTCCTAGGGAAAAGCATATTTAACATCTGACCTTAGAATGCATTATACCAAAAAATATAAAAAACACATGTCTATAAAAATCTATACACCAATTTGGCACAAATGAAGGCAACAGACTTTCTGAAACAGGCAAAATTCCATTAAAATAAATTCTATGAGAGGCTGGGGAGAAAGCTCAGGTAGTAAATGTAAACACAGAGATATGCGCTCAGATTCTCATCACCCACGTAAAAGCTGGGCACAGTGCTGGCATCTTTACCCCAGCATTCGGCTCTGCCAATGTTGGGGTTGACAGGTGGACTGTAGGCCTCACTGGCCAGCAAGCCTAGATGAATCTATTAGCTCAAGCTTCTGTGAGAGGGTCTCAAAAAGTAAAGAGGAAAGTAATACGGAAGACACCTCTGACCTCCACAGGCATGTGTATACATCCTCACACAGACAGACACCTCCCCTAACACACACAAACTCCATAAAACATTAATATTGATTTGCTTTTAACAGAATTCTAAATTCTATCAAACTTCTGTATTGACTTTCCAAGAAGCTGGGATTAGAGGCATGCCCCACCATGCCCAGCTTACTGTCCTACTTTATAAAACAATGTATTAGCCCTTCAACTGAGATGGCTTTACTGCTCAATATTCTCAACAACAAATAGTACTCAGGTATGTTCCATGGCCTTGCCAAACTTGGTGTCTCATTTTTGAATACAAAGTAAGCATTTCTATACTGATTAAGAATATTTCCATATTTGATAAGAAACAAAGTCATCTAAACATAAACAAACATCTAATGTGAAACTATACCATTTCAATTCTAATGTCTATTCTACTTGTACAGAAATTCATTGACTTGTATAGACCTTGGGTCAAGTTAATTTTAGTGTGGAATGTTTATTTATTTGCAGTTTGGGTCATTAAGCTTCACCACAGTAGTGCCCCTTTATTTCTACTAATATTTTTGTTTAAGGTCTACTTCATCCCTCATAGATCTTCAGATTAGTATTTCACCATATGTGTTTATATGTGTGTTAATCTTAATATTACAATTCGAAGTATCATCACTAACATAATAGAATGTTCATCTTGCCTATCAGCAAATGGTTTTTAAGATCTTCCTTGGGTTTTTGGTATGTTGTTTTTAACAGCATATATGTAACATTCATCTAGATTAATACTCTATGTGACCTTAAAAGAAGACTTCAGTTACAATACTGATCTTATTCTGTGATTCCTAAAATGTATTTTTTCCTCTAGGACTAGAAATTGAAGCAGGAGTCTTACTCATAACCAGGTAAGTTCCACTACCGAGCTATGTCCCCAGCTCGAAGGTTGAGATCCTATCTCCTACGCAGCTCAGGCTGACCTAAACTTGGAATGTGACTTAGTAACCTCATCATTGTCCAACCCCTGCCTCCTACGTGCTAAAACTACAGACATGTACCACAATGCCTGGCGTCTTTCTTCCTTTTATTCAGGGTTTTCCACTTATCCCCCTTTTCCTATTTACCAGCTTAGAAAATACACATTCTAATATTGTAGTCATTACACTTTAGATTTTAGCATTAATCAGTAATCTAGATCTATGGCATTAGAATCCTGTGATTCAGCTTCATGCTAATGACTGTGGAAGAAGCTCTCATGTTTGTCCCAGGGCATATCTATAGGAAAGTATTGGAGAGACAACGTGCCATCACTGCTTTAAACTCTGTGCACACATTCTAGCTTTTATCAACGTGAGGATAATAATCTATGAAATGAAGAAATAAGTGAGGACAAATTTACCTCCTCCTTGCTGCATAAAGTACTGCTCCAAGTTATCACAGTCAATTTTAGTTCTACAGAAGATAATTGCTTGATCCATCTTGTGTTCCTTGATTGCTCGGACAGCATACTCCCCCTTCAGTATTTTAATAGCTTCAGACCACATCTCTTGATTATCACAGGAACAGAAAAAGTAACAGAATGTCAATTTGAAGCTGTCATGTGTACATATTATCAGTCAGACATATTGCTTAACTCTAAAAACCCCTGCAATACTATTCACAAGGCATAGTATGAGAGTGAGATACTTAGTATTCATTTATTTTGGTTCTGTCAATGTCTTCTATGCTATTTTGGGCGCTCTCAAACACACACACACACACACACACACACACACAAAACCATACAGTACACAGATACACACATGCACACAGACATATAACCGTAACCTTTTAAGAAGAAACCCAAATAATGTAAATATACTAACAAAAGAGCCACACACACCAAGACTTGGTATTTTCCTCTCAAAAACACACACACATACACACACACACACAAAACCATACAGTACACAGATACACACATGCACACAGACATATAACCGTAACCTTTTAAGAAGAAACCCAAATAATGTAAATATACTAACAAAAGAGCCACACACACCAAGACTTGGTATTTTCCTCTCAAGCATTAGTTATAATATGTCTGTCCTGCATTAACTTCCATTTATGCTTAAGACCTGATTATTGGATTATCTTAACCCTTCTTAAGGAAATTACTAACTCTACACCTCTCCACAGAATGAAAACCTGGTTAGCAGCTTTTCAGTCATGTTCCTGGAATCTCTTTCCTGGGAAGCAGTGTTGCTGTTGTTTCTCCTCTGCTGATACATGCTTTTAAATCAACCTATTTCTAAAGGTTCTCTGGTTGTCTCCAACTGTAGTGGAGAATAAGCAAAAGCTTTACAAAACCATCATCACGGTAAAAGCTGGTATTTAAAAAAGTACACTCCCTAACTGTGGGTTAACAGTTTGTGCTTAACTAGCAGTTTCTCTGCTTCAACAGGAAAAGCAAGTGAGTATGGATAGTGACAAGCTGGTGTTACACATTAAACCGATTTCTAAGGAACCTGAAACAAGATTTCAGTCAATCCACCTTTGAGACCTATATCAAACTGCTCAGTGCATTCAACCTAAAAGTAAAAACACTCTGACCTCTTCTATGGACCCACTCAAGACATCTGATGTCAGACACACAGTCGAATCAGTTTAAGATCCTGTCACTTAGGTTTTAGCATCTTGTATCCTCATACAATTTTGAAATATTATAGGCATTGAAGAAATTGTCTGCTAGGCTATCTTCACTGTGCTAAGACTAATGTTACACTTTTTCAGAACTGATAAATGAGCACACAGCTTCTGTTTGAGAACAAGTGCTGCAGACAGTACTAAGGTTGAATAATATAAATGTGTTTAACACCCTGAATCATATACTAAACGTCAAAACAATCATAAAAATAATTAAGAAATCCAGTCTTTCACCATTTAATAAAGGCAACCCTAGCCCCCAGTATCCCTCAGCTTTATTTTTCTGGAATTTCAGGGTCAATATAAATTTGTCTCTAGACAAATTTGCTGGTTTTCTACGATCTACAGTCAATAATCCATTCTGAGGCCACACAGCTAACACTAAGTTCCGTGTTTAACACTGCTCCCCTAAGCTAAGTGGCATGGGCTTGCCCCATTTCCTGATTATTCTTATAGCTTCTACTTTTCCCAGTCTAGCGTTGTAGGTCACATCTCACAACCTTCTTGAGAACACTTGGCACAGAAACAAACTAATCATTTCCAAGATATAAAACACATTCTACTCATTCGTCCATCTTACCCGGACTGTTAGCACCAGGTCTGGTGTTATCCTTCGCATGTACATCATCAGTCTGTGGGAAGGTAGAGACAAAGAAGGGATGAGGAGGGATGCTAAGGAATGACTCAGCCCGAAGAGACTAGCTCACCCGTGTTCACACCTCGCAGCACTTACTCGAATGTGGTTCTTCCCCAGCCTTTCCCAGAGCTTGTCAGTTTTGGGGTTCACAGGGACAACGACATGATGCACAGTATCTGGGACAGAATCTTCTCCTTTCAAATCGACCCATGTGGGAAAATGCATTATCTTCTCAGACAGCTTCTTTACATCAAAAGAATGCAGAGTAGCAGAGCAAACAATCACCTAGAGACAGGAAAATGCACACTCAGACCAACTTTTAGAAGTCAGCATTTTATCACACTAGTCTTTAACAAAATATTTGTTTTGTTTTGAGAATCACACTAACAATGGATGATAAGAGAATAAATACAGAAGAGTAGTCAGGGAACCTAAGACATCTAATCCCGGCCTCCATGCAGTGACTAATTGTGTGTGTGACATTGGCAGGCTGCCAGTCCTCACCGTCACACAGAAACCATGCCATCTCTCCTTCTAGAAAGGCTTGTTTTTGTTTTAAATCAAAGGCCACAAATTGTTATTCGCCCCCTTCTCTCAAAAGTCTCTCCCTCTCAAATGCTTCCTATGGAAGGGTGAGACAAGGGCAATGTTTTCAGAAAGAACTACTATGAAAGTGACTGACACAAGAAGCAACACTAATATGTAGACTCTAAGCACCCAGGGCTCTGCAGAAAGAGCCACTGAGAATATCTTAGAGTTATGTGTAAAACTAAGAAATTATCCTTATTTCTGAAAGGAGCCCCCACATTCCTTTTTCCCCCAAAACAGGGTTTCTCTGTGTAACAGAGCCCTGGCTGTCCTGAACTCACTTTATTGACCAGGATGGCCTCAAACTCACAAAGTGCTGGGATTAAAGGTGTGCTGTGTGCTACATGACCAGCCCTAAAAACAGCTTCTAAGACTGTCAGCTGTGTGTGGGTGTTTAAGTGACTATATATATACACACACACACAATGAATTTAATCATAACACCTTAAAGCAAACGTCTGATCTTACAACACTAAGTAACAATGGCCTACATGTATTTTTGAGCTGTATTAGTTATTTGATACCTGAAGTCTTTTCCCATCAGAAGTAATCTGAGGAATCTGGCTATGCATCCTGTTAATAAAGTCAGAATAACCTTGAGAGAGAAGCCCATCCTGTAGAAAAGAGTTTTTCATCAGTATTAAAATCTCTTAATTTTCAAATTTAAAATACAAGATAAAAGAATTAACAAATATACATACATATCCCTATATTTACAAAATAATTATAATCTGCTGGATAATTAAAGGCAAGTTATAAATTGAGCCTTAGGTTTCTTGTGACTAAAATATGAAAAAGTATAATAAATAAACCCAAACCACACTCTAGTATTTTTGCATGAATACAACAGTTTATAACAATGTAATTAAAATGATTTTAATTTGAAAACTGAAAAAGTTTCTGTGCTGGGAAATTAACCCAACCATCTTTAGAATAATTTGGAAGAGTATCTCAAAAGCCTCAGACACATTAATATCCTTCCAGATTGCCCACAGTGTGCATCTCTAGCATAATAAAAAATAATTTGTTGTATAAAAAATAATGTATGCACAGTTACTTAGAATAAAAAAGCAAACTACCTATGTCACTAGTTGGAAAGAAACCATGACATACATATCCATGTCCATATAACAGATTGTTAAACAGCCTTCAAAGAATCACAAATAATGAAGTGAAATATTTGATCCTTTTTTTTTTCTTTAGATAAATGTTTGTCTAAATTCTTCAAAGTCTGATTTCAACTCCCTAAAATAATTCAGTGACAGGATCCCTGCCTGATTCCTAAATTCAGATGCTCAAGCCCTTGGTACAAAGCTCCATTTATAAATCACATGTAGATTTCTCATACCTTTGTGCAATGTAAATGCTATGTATTAGCTGTCACACTGTATTATTTACAACAAATAATAAAACTACATATATTCAATATAAATGAATTCTTTTTCAAATATTTTTTATTCAAGATTGATTTAATATGCAGATAAAGAAGTCACCTATATGTGTAGCAAAATAGTAAATGAAAATGTGCTTAATTGTAATTTTTAGGTACTGGGATTAAGGCTGAGTTATAATTTTTTTTTCACTTTATAAATATTATCATAAGCATCCTCCCTCTCTAAAGAAAATATGAATGTATTTCAACCTACTGCTTCATCCAGGACCAGGAATCTAACTTGAGACAAGTTGAGCTTTCCAGTTGACACCAAATCATCTAATCTTCCTGGAGTACCGACGACAATATCAACCTGAAATAAGCAACATCCAAGACAAATTAAAAAATTAATATAATTACAAAATGTCATCTTCTACTTCAAACAAACATGTAAATACTGAAACAGTGCCCGTCAATGCAAAGGGTATTGAATGTCATTATGCATACAGAATGCTGTACATCACATGCTGACTTTGGCAACTGATTTGGGACATCTTTAACTTTTAAACATAATCTAATATGTAAAATTTGTATTTTATAAGAAAAAAACAGGTGAGTTTACATGAATTATAGAATTAAATAGGAACTCTAATTTTACCTCTCCATTATTACCCCACTGTGGGATATCATCTAGCACATCAATTTTCTCATTCTGAACAGAGAAATATCTTTATTTTATAAGATAGTTCTGATAATTCAGAGAAGACACACAGAACCCTGGATGTCTGGTATGCTGAGTACTCACTGTATTTGATTATAGTTTAACAGTAACTACTTACACTGGCCAGGAAATTATGTGTTTGTCAGATACTCAGAGTGAATAGATACAATGCTAAATGTCTTTAAGGTTTCATTTCCTATGACTACTAAAGCAAACAGAACTAATATTACTCCTATTTTTAAATCAGCAGATTAAAGCGCAGACTTCCACTAAAATCATAGCATTTAGATATAGCACTAGTAAATACGCACACTGAGACTCAACCTCTGAGTCTACACAGAAGAAGAGGTTTATAGGGCTAGAAAGTTGATTCCAGTTAAGAGCACTTGTGGTTGCAGAGCACTTGGGTTTGGTTTCCAGTGCCCATGTAGCAGCCCACCTCTATCCATAACTCCAGCTGCAGAAGACAGAATGCCCTCTTCTGACTTCCACATACACTAGCCATGTACATAGTATACATACATACATGGAAGTAAAACATTTTATACAAATAAAATAAATCTAAAAAACAAAACATTTAAGGGTCAAATTGAAATGATAGAAAGTTTAACTTTGTATCATAAAAAATTTCAAGTACAAAATCCATACACTTTGCATTCTCCCTCACATCTAAGAGCCAAGTCTAGAGGGCAAGTTGATTAGGAACAATTTTCAGTCTTTACAGTCAAGTTCTACATGTAACATTTTTTTTATCCTTTGGTCAGCTATGAAATATTTGATACCTGCCCAGTTTCTAATATGTAAAAGCAGGGATGAGTATCATGTTTTAATACATTGTAGGGTTCCTGTGACTAAGAAAATGTATGCATGGACTGTAGCAGCAGTATAGCACCTGCAATGATGGACGCAAAGAATCTAGCAAGAAAGCCCCACAGACCCCTTCTTATGTTTAAACTCAGGGAGGGAGACTGATAATTACAGACCTCAAGCTACAGAATACCCGTGAAATGTGAAAGGAAAGCCTATTCAATGAAGTAGGACTCTACTATATATGCCAATCACAGGGAAAAAATTCCACTCTGACCTGTGTGTAACATTTCTTTGGTTTACAATTCTAACCAGCTAAGTTTCCTTCCTCCTGAGTGGCAGGAGGCAAAGGGGCATATAAACAGATCTAGGCTATCGCAGGCTTGAAAAGAAACTGCTAGACAAGTTTGTGAAGTATTTATATGCTGCGTATAGCAGCACATGGTCCATAAGGCAGCACCCTTGGAAGTTACAAGCTAAAATAACTCTACTCTCTATCTCCAAAGCTAACTTTGATGCTATCAAACAGCACAATGGCTGACCTGAGGGATGCAGAGATGACAGTGGAGAATGCGGGATGCAAAGATGGACAAAGAAAGCACAGGCGCTCCTTTAAGAACAGAACAGAACAGAATAGAATATTGCCAAGAAAGCAATGAAATAATACAGCCTTTCCTTTTCCATTGGCCTCAGTGAGCATCCTGTGTGTGTATATACATGTGTTGTACATGTGTGTGCACATGCGTGGGAGACCAGAGTTTGTCTCCATCTGCAGATGGAAATGGAAGAAACCTGACTTAGTATAAAATGGTCTAGATTTCACAGTTAAATATTATGGAAAGGAAATAAGAGGGATTTGTAAGAAGCTCATTTCATATACATAAAGAAAGAACTTTATAAAGTCCCAAAAAGCAGGCCCAGAGTGTCCTCGTTTGGTCCTACACAATGCACGCACATCTAAGCAGTCTGTAAGACTTCCCTTATATGTGTCTGAGCTCAAAGTCTGTATCAGGATTACTCATCATTTCCAAGTGCTGCAGAGACTTCAACTTTCTCCAAAATCTACTTTAGTCCATACTTACACTCAGCATTAGTTTGTTTTTTAATCAAAAGTACAAGCATGCACGCACAAAAACATGCATACATACAGTGACTTTTAATCAGAAAGGTTAGAAGAAAATTCTCAACAAGTCAAAGGGTAAGCAAACTACTCAGAATTCCCGATGAATTTAAAAAGAACTACTGTTCTCTAACCCTGGTTAGAGAGGTGTGCCCATGCAGCATCTTCCAGCAAAGGTATTCTTCTGGTCTGGTGCTAATTTTACCCACCTTTGACTTTTGTTTATTAGCAAAACAAAATATATTCCCAAGTTAAAAATACAACTTACCCCATTATCCAGAACAGAGAGCTGATCCCGAGCTGCAACACCACCAATGATGAGAAGCTCCCTGAAATCAGTGGCAGGATGATAATGGAGAATGATTCAAGTGTGCTCTACAGTTTGATGTATACCACCCTGTTCATGTGGAGCAAGTCACTAAGAGCCTCAGTACAGTGAGCACACAGAGGCAGGAAGCAAAGCACTTCACCGCCACAGCAGGGACGATGCTGAGGAGTGCGAGCTCAGAGCGAGGGACCTGAGTAGTCCTCATCTACTCAGCCCATCTGCCACAGCTAAGCACCACATTCCACCTTCTAGAACACACTGGTTTCGAGTATAAAGAATATTTCTAGACGAATGGGTGGAAATCAGGATCAAAAAACTGTCTTTAGGAGGGATAACCAGAAGATGAAGATAAAATTTTATTTAGTGTTATTCACAGCTCATTAAAGAGAAAAGAGTGATCTTGTAAAAAAAAAAAAAAGATTTATGTGCATGAGTGTTTTGCCTACACACATTTGTGTACCACATACATGCCTGTAGGAAGCTGCTAAGTGCTGCACCTTAAAGTTTCTGCCTTCTGTCCCCTTGCTGGCAGAAGGCCCCTAAGTATTTAGAAAGCCTGCTGCTTCTTGCCCCTTCCACATAGAGACAGCCTACCAGCAGTTCCCACAGGGCTTAACCTGATTTGATCTTGGGACAGCATAAAAAGGGTTGGTGGGCACTCCCCGGAAGAAGAAGCTTTGTTCAAGGTTCCCAAATAAACTGCTTGGAGGAAGAAAACTCCCTGGTGTCGCATTATCTCTTGATGGACAAGGGGGGGTCACGAAACATGCCTGCTGCCTATGGAAGGGTATTTCAGATCTGCTGGAACTGCAGTTACAGATCATTGTGAGCCAGTATGTGGGAGCTGGAAACTGAACCGGAGTCCTCTGAAAGAGTAGTGAATGCTCTTTACCAATGAGTCATCACTCTAGCTGCTTCCCCCACCACCCTTTTTTTTTTAAACAGGCTCTCATTATGTAGTCCTGGCTGGCCTCAAACTTATAGAATAGGTAGGCTTGTTTCAAAGATAGACTAGGCTTCTTAGTAAGGTAAGGGCCTACTTGTTTTAAATACCAATTAGCTCTCCATAATTTCACCACCTTCACCAGTACACTGTTTTTTGCCATCCGTCTCCCTTGCAGCCTATGTCTACAGTACACTAGTTTTTACAGACAATGAGAGCAAGGAATCACATCACACAGGCATTTGCCTGTTTCCAGAACCACTCCTCTAAGAGCTCAGACTCTTACACTACACAGGGACTCTGTCATCCACTCCTTAGGAGCTTCTTACTTTTTCATTTCCCATAGTAATTCTCTTTTCTCTCCCACTTCCACACTATCCCACAGTTCCATAATGAACGTGAAAGGGAGGGTAACTGTCATTGCTGGAGCCCAGTGTAGATCCCAGCCTAGACTTTACAACACAGGGTATATAGTATCTGCCAAATGAATAACATGCATTAATCCATTCAAAACAATTAAGGATTACTTTGCATACTATAATTTATAACTAAGTCAGTTTGCTTAACTTGTAACTATTAACAACCAGAACCTCAAAGTTTCTGGTTTTAAGAAAGTAGCAACAGACACATAATATTGTAAATATACTAAACACCACCTAAGGTACATTTCCAAGCAGTGAACTTTATTGCCCAAATTGCTCCAAAAAAAAAGTTAATTAAAAGCAAAGTAACAAAAATCAAGTGTGAAATCCACAAAATAGTCTCCATATAGAATCTGGCTTTCCACAAATTAAAAGTGATTCCTAGCTGAATGTGGTGGCTCACACCTATAATCTCAGTACAAAGATGGTGAATTTGAGGCCAGTAAAATCCTATTTCACAAAAGAAGTAAAAGAACAGAGAAAGTCTACTTAGAACTCATGGTCACCCTCCATGGACCACCCAAGAGGGAGAGGACTGCCCCTGTACAAGGTTAAAGGTTTATGTAGTACACCAACTCTGTTCCTTTCTACTGCATTCTTCCAGAACACTTTAAACTTAAAGACTGTAAACATTTGAGGACAGAAGGAAGGCTTACCGCAATTTAGGATTATCAATATACTTCTTAAACTGCTTGACGTTGTTCAAGGTTTGCTCAGCTAACTCTCTGGAGGGTTCCACAATCAGAGCTTTTGGAGCATTAGGAAGAAATTTTGTTTGTGACACCTGTGCACTACCTTAGGAGAGCAGAAAGATCGCAGGTCATGGAAAATACACCTGAAAATGTCATCAGTTGTAAAACACAAATGCTAATGTCCCAGTATCCAATTTTAATGATTATAAAATACAGAAGATAATCTTACAAAATAAATCTAACAAAATAAGTTGGGATTTTTTTAATACTAGTTGGGATGAGTATAATTGATTGATACAGTTGTAAAAATAATCCATTTCCTTTATGACAAGCCAAAAATGTACTTCAACTGGGTAAATTAACTATAGCAAGCAATGATACAGAAAATAGTATGAGCCTTCAAGTCAAGCTTTGAAGTGGATCTAAATTCAGTTCTACCTGGTGTCTGCTCTGCAGCCTTGGCCAAGTTATTTCAAATCCTTATTATAGTGAGAATTCTGGAATTTTGGAGTTTTTTTTTTGTTTGTTTGTTTTGTTTTTTTAAAACACAACTATTTTAATAATGTGCTTTCATTCTAATCCCAGGTGTAGGAATGTGGGGCTGCTCCAGTCTGTCCTCAGTGGCTGTGATTTGCTTTGTGCTCTAGCAGAGGCATGGTTTTACCAGCTACAGGTAATTTCTGAATTTATGCAATATTTGGAATTTTGGGAACTTTTCAGAGGATACATAAATGTGAGTGCCCCAAGAGATAGGGTGGGTAGTTGTTGAGGTACTTAGATTCAGTGATCTATCTCTCCCCTGTATCGTTCTTTTTCTCATATCTAGTGTTAGGGAGAGAAACAGGCGTGGGGGGGGGGTGTAACGAGTGGAAAAAAGAAGACCCCACGAGCAGCTCAGGCCCCTGTAGTGTCTGAAGAGTTCTCCCTCAGGGTGCTGTGTGAAGACTGAATAAGCCACGCGAAGCACTTGGTGCACTGCTATGGCATCTTAAAGCACAGGGTCCAAGCATGTCACTGCCACCAAAACTGAGGTAGCCAAAGTGCCTTGATGGTCACAAAAATAGTCCATCAATTACATTTTCAAACTGAAGTTCATTAATCTGTTTAACAATGAGGTTGATTAAACCAGAGCAGGAGGCAAACGGGACTCACTAAGGCCCTATTCCAGAAACTCCAACCCTCTGCTGCATAAATACCTGTGTGCTGCGATTTGACGATGTAACTATCTGGGGCCTTGGAAAGAGCAACAAAACCATCTTTTGGTGGAAACTTAAATTCTTCTTCACCAAAGTTAAATTTCAATTCAGCATTCTAGCATTGAATAAAAGAAAACAAAAGTTTAACCTAATGGCAAACTGCCCAGTAAAACGAAAATAATGAAAAAATCAAACAGTTTAGATTACAGCAAAGCTTCTAATTACCTTCAAAACACAGGCAGGGAAGAGGGCTTGGTTTTTCATATGTGCTGGTATTTCAAATGCCAGACCAAGATCTTTTCCTTTAAAACAAATAAACAAACAAAACCAGAGAAGTTAAAATGAAGACTTTTCATGTACACAACTAAATCTTCCAACCTGCCCTACTTTCTCCTCTTCCGTAATGAAGCCATGGATGAAGTGGGCTGCCCAGTCAACCTAGTCACCATCTGACTCACTAACAGCTCCCTCCTCCTGCCTGCATGCCCCATCACTCCCTAGCTTCTAGAGAGCTCAGGGCTCACACGCTCACATGTTACAAACACATAATCCTCCTTGACTCGACAGCTCCATTCATTTACCTTGCTTTCCCTCTCACTAATGAAGTACAATCCCCAGGTTTCATTTTTAGGACATCCTTCCTTCTCTTCATCTGGTTGTCTACAGGTCTGACTCATGCTCGCCCATTGCCTTGTCCTACCAAAACAGCCATCAGTGATGTCACTCCTGCTCTCTTGACAATCCCTTCAGCAGTACTGGGCACAAACTGACTTCTTCCTCCTCTGGGTCATGTCTTCCCTTGGGTAGCCAGAGTCCATGCGCCCCTGTTCTCTCCTCTTTCCTCTCTCCTGGGTTCTCCTTAGTTAGCTACACTTTAGCCATAGGAAAGCAGGCCTCGGCTCTTTACAATTATTTGTGTACCCTTACTCCATAGGCAATTCAACCCATTTCCTATCTCCTGGTGTTTTCAACACAGCTGGCCCGAGGCTATTAAAGAGACATGCCACTACTTGGCTCAGAACC
Source organism: Apodemus sylvaticus (assembly GCF_947179515.1). NCBI lineage: Eukaryota > Metazoa > Chordata > Mammalia > Rodentia > Muridae > Apodemus > Apodemus sylvaticus. The sequence goes on along the minus strand of NC_067477.1, from coordinate 105,087,214 downwards.
CCAGAGTGTTTCCACCTTACCCAGAATAAAAAGTAAAGCTGGTACTACAGCTTCCCTCCCCGAGCTAACACTCCGGAGTCCCTCCCTCCAGCTCAGGGAACAGGACACTTGTACCTCCTCACTATTATTACTAAGGCAGTGCAGACACTTCCATCCCGAACCCTCACTTTGCTCTTCCCTCTGCCTGAAATGCTCTTCAGTTCTCAGCACAAGCCAACCATGACTTTGGTTTAAATGTCTTCTTTTCAGCAGAGCCTTCCCTGCACCCTTTGGGAAGCACATAGCCCACACAGCAGGTCACTCTGCACCTTGCTTTCCCTTCCCTTCACACTTTCACCTCCTAACATTTTACTTGTAAATGCTGTGTGATGACCTCTCCTCGCCAGTATGAAGCCTCATAGCTAACCTCTGCCTACTCCATCTTCTCTTGTGGTTTCATCACTTACTAGCATGCCTGGCACTGGGCAAATCCATAATAAATAGCCACTAAAATGAAAGGCAGCTGGATAGGGGAGAGGACTGAAGAGAATGAGAGAATTTAAAAACAAATTACAGATTTTTTTGCTGATAAGATTCAGAGAGCTTACCATTCTTAGAGAACTTCACATGCCCTTTATCAATATCTAAGTAACATCCAATGGTATCATGCATAGTGAATTCCTAAAAACCCAGAAAGTGAAATGTCATTAATAGAAAGTGAGATTAGAAATGAAGTTAACAAGTCATAGACAGTAGAATCAAAAGCAGACACTGGTATTTCAAAAGAACTTCTCTAAATGGCCCACAGATATCAAAAATGACAGTCACAGATGGGCATAGTGGCTAACTCCTGTAATCCCAGCACTGAGGAGGCTGAGGCAGAAGGATCACCAGGCACCTAGTTTACAGAGTAAGATCTTGCCTTACGAAATACACCATCAAAAATTTATGAGAGAATATATCATGTCTAATAGTAGATATATCTGAAAGGCTTCTCAGAATCAACATGATAATAAGAATTATTGCTATTTAAGCTCTGAGTAACTATATTTAAAGTCTTCATAATCAAAACTAAAAAAGAACATAGATATATGATCCAAAATCAGAATGAGGTAAAGAAAGAAAATTCAATGTACTTTGGAGGGGCTAAAAAAAATTTAAACTACTATTTATTTATCTATGTTTTTTTCAAGTCCAAATCAGAACTATCTCTGGAAAATACTTGTCTTTAAGAAGCACTTCCACATTAAACAAACAGCATCACAGCTTACCTCTCCATAATTATCAAATTGTTTATTATGAGATTTCTTTCCTGTTCCACCGAAGCCAAATCCAAACTTGTCAGTACCTAAATTTTAAAAGTAATTTACTAAAAGTTTGAACTTAATTAAAAGAATTACAGTGTGGGAGACTACATGAGATAAGGCTCCCTATGGTTCCGAGTCTGCGGTTTCTGGACATTGTCAACCTAGGCCAAATACACAATTGCATGGACATAAGTGACACTGCCTTACTCTTGGCTTTGGCCACTAACAAACTCAATAATTTAAAGCATCTATGCAGTAGTGTATGTTGCAAGCATACTAATTTTAGCCTGATCTTCATTCATAATCTAGTCCCTTTGTGGTGGTCTGAATAGGAATGCCCCTCGCCCCATAAACTCATGTGTCTGAATGCTTGGTGCATATAGAGTGGCACTATTAGGAGGTTTAGTCTAGTTAAAGTAGGTGTGGCCTCATATGCCAAAGGAGGCACATAGTCTCCTTCTGCTGCCTGCAGATCAAAATCTACAACTTTCAGCTCCTTCTCCAGGACCATGTCTGCCTGCATGCTGCTATGTTTCCCTCTATGATGATAATGGACTGAATCTTTGATACTGCAAGACAGTCCCAATTAAATGTTTTCATTATATGGATTGCCATAGTCAGCTAGGAAGCAGAGGCAAGCAGATCTCAGTGAGTTCGAGGCCAGCCTGATATACAGAGCAAGTTCCAGGACCGTATACAGAGAAACCCTGTATTGGGATCATGTGTCTCTTCATAGTAATAAAACCCACACATCCTGATTTCACATTGTCAGAACATGGGGTGAAGGTGCTAACAGGGAGCAAGTCTTTTATGGAACCAGGTGAGGTAAAGAAAAATGCTTTTTGTGTCCATAAAATTAAATTACAAAATAAAATTATTAGTTTGTCTTCCAAATAATATGCTAACATCCTATAAATATAAAGCGGTTCAGTTATTTTAGAAACACTTACCTAGGTCTAAGGAAGCCTGCATGGTAGACCACCCAACTCTGCATAGCCCTTGGTCATGGCAGGACACCTCATAGTAGTGCTTCCCTGCAAAGGTAAAGTTCCATGAAATTTACATAGATTGCACATGTTATGACTCCTTTACCATCTTCCCACTGTTTCTGAGTTACATTTGTACATGACAGAAGACCTGTGGGTCTTTCTGTGTCATTAAGACTGTTCAGGTCTTTGCTTTAAAGTTCCGTGGGAAATCCATAGTCACAGTTTCAATATGTGAACAGACACGAGCGCTGGCCAAGTACCTTTCAGCAGTCCTCTAGTGGCTCTGCATCCGTGCCACTCCTTTACTTCTCTGCTCTGACAACACAGACCATCTGAGCCGATTGCTGCATTGGAGAACAAGCATACACAAACAGGCTTCAGTGCACAAAATAAAAGCCATTCAGTCTCACTAATAATGTTCCAGAGTTTAAGACTTGCTGACTCCAAGATGACAGCAGTTCTTCCTCTTTATCCCTACATCTCCTTGGCTATGCTGGCGACCAGGGTCTATACTGTCACCGTTATGACAAGAATTCACACTAACAAATCCAGGAAAGGTGAGCACAGACCCTACACGGTTTTGCTTGAATAATAGCCCCATGGCCCGCACACACTGGTCTAGAAGGCCATGCTCCAGTGCTGTGAACAAGGATACTAAGGGACCTGTTCATCACAGTTTGCTGCCCTGACTATTAGAGAGAAGCAAACATATAACCAGTGTGTGCTACTGGCTAGGATTGGGGCTCTAAGTGATAAAGTGTTATATTATACACCAGTCAGACGGATGCTTATGTAAATAAAGATTTTGCTTTTGTCTATACTGGAAAGAAACTGTATATTCTGCCCTATTCATGTGTCAAAGTGATATTCAGTACCTGACTAAGAAGAAACTTGTGAACTATCTCTTCACCAAACATCTTTTTTGTTTGTTTGTTTGTTTTGTTTTGTTTTTCAAGACAGGGTTTCTCTGTATAGCCCTAGCTGTCCTGGAACTCACTCTGTAGACCAGGCTGGCCTCGAACTCAGAAATCCGCCTGCCTCTGCCTCCCAAGTGCTGGGATTAAAGGCGTGCGCCACCACTGCCCAGCTTCACCAAACATCTTAGCTCATTTTTCAAAAATTTTAAGTTCTTAATCATATGATAATGAATAACGTAAAACTTTGTAAAAGGTTCTTTAGGGAGCTGCCAATACTTGGGAAACACTGAGGCAGGAGAGACGAGACTTTAAGAAGGGTATTGAGAGAAGAAAGGTAGATGGATGCATGCAATTAGAACACAGTGTCAGAATACATGGGACTCCCACAGCGAGTTCTACTAGGCTATACAGTTAATGCATTAATTAAAATAATAAAACAGTAACAAAAATGAACATTCTAACTTTTCTAATTTCTATGTCTTCTATTTGGGTTAGAAAAGTTTTTCTTTCACTAAATTATGCATGCTAAATTATACATATACATCTACACTTAAATTTTTTATATATTATATATACACAAACACACATAGATAATTTAAATCTCAAGTACACGTGAAATTTATTTTTAGTTATTATATAAAGAAGCCAATATTTTGTTGCTCCAGATGGATCACCAATGGTGCCAGAGTCTTTTGCTGAATAAATCTTTTTTTCTACTGAAATAATTTGTATATGCACATTAATTTGTCATATAGGAATTATTTCCATTATATTCTACTGCCTAGTTCTAGTTCAGCACTATACTGTTTATCTTCAGTAACTATATTCGAATCTCTGTTAATTAAATCATGTACAATACTTTTTCACAATTTTTTTGGTATTTGTATGCATTTTTTTGTTTCTGAGTTATCAATGATTAGATCAAATTATTACTACTTACCAAAAGCAGACCCTCTATCATATGGGTTCATCTGCCACTTGTTGAGCACTAAACAAATTAATATTAGAAAAGTGAGATGTAGCCATACGCAATGTACAGCTCTAGCTATAGAAACAGAAGTTTATATTTTATATCTTAATTCTTTTGATTTGACAAGATTTTGCAAACTATTTGAAATATATACATAAAAAGAGTTGTTTTTATTAAAGGCAAAACTAAACCTGAAAATCAAAAGGTGTCAATGACAGACGCTGGCCCATTTGAGAGTAGACCCAACCCCTTCCCTGTTTCAGAGCACTCTGTATATAGGACACTGATTACGGATAAAGTTTAAGAAACTAAGCAACTTGACCTTTAACATAAGGAAAATAAATGACCTTATCACCGAGTTCTCAAGATGAAATTCTCAAGTCACATTTTTATTTCTCTTTCTGCTTTTATATGATTGACATTTTTTATTTCCTAAAATATCTTAATAGCCCATGAAAAATAAAAACTTAGAGTAACTACAGGCATTTTAGAGCATCTTCCTGCTGCCCAAGGCAGAAATCCTTCCTAGGTCATGCCTGATGAGGAGCTGTCTACCATGTTTAAATATGTGAAGATGGAGAAACACGCTCCGTAGGAGTCTCCCTTCTTGGCTCACCCAAATATCAACACATCCTTAAGAGACCCTGAAGATCATGTGTCAGCTGTGCCCAGCTCACCAGGTTTCTTTGGTCATCAGCTGTTCCTATTCTTCATGTTCATCAATCTAGGTTTCTGTTTTCTCATCAGATATGATTTTAGAGCCATCCTACTTCTCTGTAGCTATCTCATTCTAGAATAGCATTCTTTTCTAGCATCGTTTCTCATAAATGATGGCAATATAGCTATTAAAAGTTCCAAAGCAATTTTAAAATAGGCCAACAGTGTTAATAGTATTTCATTGTCCATCACACAACCCATTTACTAAACTATTCTATCCTGTGTCATTATCACTTTCATATAGGAAAAAAAGTTAATATGGCAAGTTCACACAACTGAAACCTGCTATTTTATCTCAATTCTGCTTTGAAACATAAAACAAGTTAAATATATAATACATTTTGTTAAAAGTGTGGCAGAAACAAAGTTGATGAATAAAATTTAAAAACTAAGTAAGAAAAAAAACTCAAAAGATAAGGAACGAATGTGAGATTATTCACAATAATGGTTATTATGGATTATTAGGATCAGAACCCAATAAATATATAGACCTTCATGTAAGGAAAACAAATACCACTTTTGCACAATGTACCACTTCATCATTACAGTTATGTATGGTGGAAAAAAGGCACAAAAACATCTAAAGGTAAACTCCAATCATTTTTTTTCTCAAAGGAAGGATTATTTGCATTTTAGGGTGGACAGTTCACAAATTCTAATGTCACTTGTTTTCTCTGTTTCAGGACACAATGCTACAATGTTGTGCTGCATACATGGGCAATAAAATGCATACTTCAAACTTGAACTTGCAAACTAAGACAATGACTAATTTATAAAAAGAAAATATCAATACAAATATTACCTGAAGCACCGGTTTTAATAGTTGTCTTCCCTTTCTTTCCTTCTTGTTGGTCTTTCAGAGTTTCATACACTATCTGGATAACTGGAATACTAAATGCCTGTCAAAGGAACATTTCCTGTGTTAGTCATCGAGAGTGATATCAGTCAGTATAAGACTAAGGCTATGCATGTGGATTATAAATTATTCAGTGGCTGCTCCCATGTAAGAGTTGAGAGGCAGAGGGCAGCTGTGGGCCTGGAAGGTAGCAATGAGGACCTTCAAGGAACATAAAGCAGAGCAGGGAATGCCACAACTCAGATGGCCTCCCTAGTCAGTCTAGGACAGAAGTGGATGCATTTTCTGGGTGTAATCCTTTTATTTTAGGAGGATTAAAATTCTGAAAAGCCTGTAAATATTACAGGACATGTACCTCCTCCTGCAAGACCTCTTTAAACAACATTCCTGAAAGCACACTCTTTATAGTCCTTCACAGTTTGCCAACAAGAGAACAATTACTGTCAGTGGTTGTGCTGGCTAGTTTTATGTCAACTTGAAATAAGCTATAGTCACTGAGGTGAGGGAAACTGTAGAGCATTTTCTTAATCAGTGTTATGGGAGGGCCCAGCCCACTGTGGATGGTATCATTCAAGCTGCTGGTCCTGGGTGCTATAAAAAAACCTAGTCTATGAAAGCCAAGGGGGAGGATCCTGCACGAAACACTCCTCTGTGGCCTCTGCATCAGCTCCTGCCTCCAGGATTCCACCTGTTTGAGTTCCTGCATTGGCTTCCCTCACTGGTCAGTGATTTAGGATATGTCTTTCCTTTTCCTCCCCAAGTTGTTTTTGGTCATGATAGTCCATTACAATAGTAACCCTAACTAAGACAATAGTAAACCACCATTTCTTACATATTAGAGGAGATTGTTTTAATTAAGTATTTCAAAATAAAAGTTACTGTTCAAATACACTTTAAAATTTAGATTGTAATGAAATTTAAATGTATTACTTACACCAGTTTTCCCACTTCCTGTTTCTGCAGCCTGAATAGGAGGGAAATTATAGTTCAAATTGTGAATTAAAGAGATCAAAGTCAGCATAATGCCATGAACTTGACTAGCTAATTTTATTTCAAGTGCCTTAAGATAACTCACACTGTCCCCGCTGACTTTGATTCTTGTCTATCAGGTCACCCCTCCCAATTCAGGAAGCATCTGTCCTCCTCTTTTCTTTCCTATTACTATACCAAATTGAAGCCCTCATCATTTTAATCTAAATATTAGTGTGTCTTAAGAGTACTAACTACAGATCTATACTACAATTTGCTATATAAGTGGTATTCACAAAACCATAATTCTAACTGATACCTACTTCTTAACCTTCCATACCCACCACTGCCAGCAAATGCACAAACTAATTTGAGAAAGAATCCAACCTGATTCAACGTATATTTCTCACTGTACCGCAAGTTATTCCACCATCCCAAGGAATATATACTTTATGCTACCACCTACCATATTCCTGCAGTAAAAACTACAAAGTCACTCCACGTCTATTCCCACTACTCCTATAGAATACACTGACCATACTACATGTGTTATCAAAGCTAATGAATGAATAACATGAATCTGTTAAAACATTTCCATTCTTAAGTGTCACACACAACTCCAGAACATGTGTCCCAACCACCTTATTAAATGTAAACATACCATAAGTACATCACCTCCTCCTAGGATCAATGGGATAGATTCTGCCTGGATATCAGTTGGTAGACTAAAAGAATCATATGTGAAGAATTATAGTTAGTTAAAAATAGAAAATCATCTAGGCTACTAAGTCATGCTAAAGCAACCTAAAACAAATTGTATGTGGCAATCCAACCATTTTTTCCAGCTAGAAATAAAAGTTCAAAGGAAAAATCTATGATCTAAAGAATCAGCATGAATTGAATTTCATTTCCTAAGCTAGGCAGAAATATATCTGATAAAAACTACTGTTCACATTAGGAAAGACATTTGTCACAATTGCACTTGAGTTCTCTATACTTACAGCCAATCCATCTCCTCCACAGCTTGTGCAATCTCGGGCATAACACCCATTTCTGGAAAAAAAAAGTCATTTTAATAATCAAACCTATTAATAAATCACTCTCTAAAAGCTGCTTCTATAGAACTTTGGGAAAAGTTTTGAAGTTTGGATTTTATATTGTATCTCTGTACTGCTGAGAGTGTTGAGCTTTGGAGACAGATTTAAGTTCACTCCAAGGTTTTGTTTATAGAAGACCTTGGGATAAAATTATATATATGTTTTCTTTGCAGAAAATGGAACTTGGCACACCTACCTGTAACAGGGGTACAGGGAAAGAGGAGGTAATGCAGTGACACTGTTGGTACAGTGTCATGAACATAGTAGCCACTCTTAAAGAAGTAAAAATCTGACAGTTGGGTTCCTAGACCTGCATTCCCACTGTTTCTCTAGGTGATAATGTAGCAGTTCTATGTCCTGGCTAGTCTACACCCTCTAGGATCTAAGGAAAACAAACAGCCCACACTTAATGGCAGCCATAACCAAAATGTTGCTAATAAGGCACTGTATGTCTTAGACTATTTGAAAGGTTTTAAATTTTCATACACACATAGTATTTGTGTGTATTCTATGACTATACACAAATACTATGTTTCAATAAAAAACTAAAAAAGTTTAAATAAATCAGAAGCTTCCAAATATAGGCAATAGATAACTTTTGTCCTTGTGCTTAAGAATTGATTACTGTACTCAGCCTCGGGGGCTGCCTTGCTAAGCTTATACCGCCTCTCAGTCATCTCTACAGTGCACAGACCAAGGGGTGTGGAAAGTGTTCTCACAGCAACAGACTTGTTTTAAGGAAGAATTTGTCTCTCTAAGGTTGAGAAATGGTTTTTAAACATTATAAACAAAATTCTAGTTAACTGAAGGAGGGGTGTTCATGCCAATGGAAACCGACAAGCGAAGATATGCTATGCCCTTTTGGTTAGTTTCCTTCCCTCCCTCCTTTCTTTCTTCTTTCCTTTCTTTATTTCTTTCTTGGTTTGAGACAGGTTTTCCCCTGGCTGTCCTGGAATTCAATCTGTAGACAAGGCTGTCCTCAAATTCAGAGATCTGCCTTCCTCTGCCTCCTGAGACCTAGAATTAAAGGCATGGCCATACTGTTTATTTTTTAAAATCTGCATAAAGGTCAGTGTCATAAATGGATAGCATAGGCAGTTCCTGAGTGTTTTGTCATTTTATCATTCAAGTGAAATCAGTTATAGGCAGACACTAAACCTTCCCTTCCACAGACAAACTAATTAAGCCATAAAGATGAACAATAAGATTGACTTGCCTAACAATTATGCCAATTAAGAGGCTACTTATATTCTGTCCTAAAATGAAAACTACTGAAATAAAAAAGGAGAAATGGGCCAGGCTCAGTGGGACTTGCCACCAAGCCCGAAGAAGCACCAAGTCCCTGGCCCCCCAAGGTGGGAGAGGCCCAATTCCAGCAAGTTGACTTGACTTCTGCTTGGAAAGGCCCCTGTTCCCCTAACATGGAAATATAAATAGCAATAGAAAAAAAAAAGGTGATAGTCTTAAATATGCTATACACAGAATATTGCAAACTGCTTACAAGACTGTTACAAACAGCAACCACAGATTGCTTGACAAATTTTAGGGTGTATCTTACAGGATCCTGGTCATGTGCTAGGTACATTTTCTTTCACAGTTTAACAGTTAAACTTTTTAAGGGGAAACAGATACATGTTCAAATTCTTTTACTTTTGTTCATATCAGAATACTGTCTTGTCCTTAAATTTGTGCATTTATCCTAAAAATGTGTGCCTATAAAACAATGACCTATAACCTCCTGACAGATCTTGGAGCTGAAATTGTGTTGAGAGAATTCCTCTTAGAAGTGACTTTAACAGAAATGCTTTCCCCTGTAGCCTGAGATTTGGTATTCCTGATATTCTTACAGGAGAAAAAGCTAACCCAACAAAAGGGATCTGCAACAACAATAATATAATAAGTTAATAATATGGAAAGATAGTCTAATTTGATCTGTTCATTTATATGTGTGTGTGTATATAGATGTGTGTGTATATATACATGTATGTGTATATATGTATTAGATGTGTATATATGTACATATATGCGTATATATTGAAAAGGGAAAATGATATTTAGCATATTCAAGGCTAGCTGGAACTTTCCAAATTGTGGGTGCGTAAAGAGATTAACTGAGAAAACGAGAAATATCAACCGGTGGGTTCAGTAGCCCATCCCAAATCCTGTTTGGTATCACAAGGCAAGTAACTAATTCTCAAAAACTATAGTTAGTATGTAAGGAAAAAATATATTTTTCTTTAGCTATGACATTCAACGTTAACTCTCGAAGCGTACAGCTTAACGAATGACGATCCTTTTTATTATCGGTGGCTTTATTATTTTTTGGAAAGGCCTGGAGGGGATAAATCCAAACAGGACAATAACATCTTTGCCCCAAATGTCCCCATCCCACACGATCAGCGGCTGGTCATCCTGGACAGAGAAGGAAGGGTTCTCAAATAGTCACTGCCACGTCAAAGGGGCAGAAGACCGGACAACGCGGGCGAGCGCAGACGCCACGGGACTTGGCAGGTGTGTACGGCGGCGGGAAAGCCGAAGGCAGAAAAGGGGCGAAAAGCGGCTTCGCGAAGATCCCAGGCAGCGCCGGCGGGAAAGAGCCCGGCCTGAACCGGCCGTCCCTGCCCCACAGCGCAGGTCCCCAGAGGGCGACAGCTTTCCAGTCTCCCGCCACCCCACCGACCCCACTGTCACAACAGCATCCTCCACCCGCTCCCCGTGGGTCGAGGCGACTCGCTCGACACCCTCCAGCTCCCTACCACGCACCGGAGAAGGCCGCCATCTTCCTGCACTCCTCCGGCGCCCGCCCGGTCGATCCCTCCTTCCAGACACGCCGGGGCCACGGCGGCGCACGCTTCCGGCCCGTGCCTTTCGGTGTTCCGATTCCGGGCGGGGATACAGACCCAGGAGAAAGGTTCCGAGAACGAAAAGACCCTCCGGGTTGTTCACTCAGTGCCAAGGGGACTTTGCTTTCCCTAATAGTCAGACCTGGTCATTTTTAGCCATTTTCAGAGTTGTGTACCCAGACGAGTTGTGTGCTACTGAAACCATTTTTCCTCGGTGAGGACGCCTCGATTTTCAAACAATGAATTAGGCTGTCCTGATAGTAAAACTGTGCCCTCTGACTTCAATCTCACAAGGATGAACAGAGCCAAGCAGTTTGGGAATGACTTAAGAACACATTGAATTCATTGCCCAGCATACATGCTAGGAGGCACCACAGTTAGGCATTTGTCCCAGAGTCATTGGAACCTGATACCAAGCCCTTAGAAGTATATTTACTGTTCTATTGCACATAGTAATAATGGATATGTTGTTCTAATTATCATTATTAGATGTAACAGTGTTCACCTGAAACTCCGAAAGAAAAGGATAATCCATTTAGGCCTGCAGCTCCCCACTGTAGGGAGCAAGCAAAAGAAACTGAACCTAAGTGCTACCGGTTCACTTTTAGACTCCATTTACTCAGAGAGAGAAATTAAGTTCAGCCGGGCGGTAGTGGAGCACGCCTTTAGTCCCAGCACTCTGAGAAACAGAGGCAGGCGAATTTCTGAGTTCGAGGCCAGCCTCCTGGTCTACAGAGTGAGTTCCAGGACAGCCAGGCCTATACAGAGAAACCCTGTCTCGAAAGAAACAAATCCAAAAAACCAAAAAAAAAAAAAAAAAAAAAAAAAAAAAAAAAAAAAAAAAAAAAATTAAGTTCAAGGTCCTAGTCCCTAGGCGAACTGGGAACTTCCCAATAGCTGAACTGCTTCTATTACAAGGAAACAATTATCTGATTCCAGACACCTCAGGGACAACTTATAAGGGAACAGTTGTGTGAACTGGACATCTCAAGGACAACGTCTCCATCTTGCCAGCAGGGTCAAACTAAGTTCATGGTCCCAGGCCCAGAAACCTACTTATGATTGACGGAAGCTCCCTTGCTCAACCACTTATGTCAAAATATAATTGGACAATGCTATAGCCCACCCAACCCCCACCCCACTTGCTTCATGGTTTCATCCTTTAAATATGCTGTGCTTATTAATTTTTAAAACATTGATTTGTATGTGTATTGTTGGAGAGCCTGCTGGTCTGTGTGTTTAGATCAGAGAAGAACTTGCAGAACCAGATCTTTCTTCTGGTAAGAAGGTCCAAGCAATTGAACTCAGGTTGTCAGACTGAGGCAGCAAACACCTTTCAAGCTAAACCATCTCAGAGGCCCTGCGAAATCTCTTGTGGCTTAAAAATATTTCCATTAGTTAAACATTAAACATTTCTTTTCCTTAGTTAAACTATTTAAGTTTTTCTTTTGTCAGTAACCCAGCACATTAACAAAACTCATCGTTTTTGGAAACTGTATAATGAATCTATGGAAAAAATTCAAGCGAGGGTTGGGAAGATGGCTCACTATGTAAAATGTTTGCTATGGAAGCATGATGACCTGAGTTTGGATCCTCTGCACCCACAAGTATGCCAGACATGGTGATGTGCACCTGCAACCTCAGCATTAGGAGTGGAGACAGGTGGATCCTGGGGAGTCACTGACCAGCCATTCTAGCCAAGTCAGGAGTCTCCAGGTTCAGTGAAGACCTTATATCATCATCATCATCACCACCACCACTACCATGTAGGGAGAGAGAGAGGAAGACACCTGACATCCACCTCTGGTCTGTACATGAATATTCACGGCCCAGTGCAGATGCAAGAGCAATCTATTGTGAATCCAAGGAGAAGCTGACAGTGTCTTGAGTTGTGAAATGATCCTTAAATATTTGGTCCTTTATAACTAAAATCAAAGCCAAGACCCAAACCAAAAACAAATGAACGAACAAACAAGCAAACAAAAAGGAAGTATGCTACATCTTGTGGAAGCTGTGACTCTGAACCCAGTCGGGAAAACATGAACTAAGACAGTGTTTGCTTTTCCTGTTATAATTTATTAGATCTCTCCCTGGTTCCTATTCTCAGCTCTTTCTTGGAACATGAAAACAAACTGCCAAGATCCTGAAGATTTAGCCAAGAAGGAAACAGCAAGAGAAGATGCTGTTTCAGTCTAAAACAAGTCCAGCAGAAAATGTCTTCCGTACACACTCCCCGAGTCCCTACCCACGGTACCTGATTCAAACCCACCTGTCATTTCACAAGATAAGAGCAGTCTTGTTCTTCTTAAACACTGCCCATAAAGATGGCCCTCAGATAGATGTGTTGGTAAAAATGAGCTGAGGGAGTCCGTGTTCTTCATATTGAATCTTGGCCTTCCCTCAGCCTTCTCCCCTTTCATACAGGTCTTGATAGACGAGGCTCTTGAGTCTGTGTGTGAGAATGCCATAGCCGATCTTTCACTTCTAGCCTCTTCCTGATTTATGACCTGTCACTGTCTTCCCTAAATTTTACTTTCCAGCCTAGTAAACTATGCAGAATCCATGGCACACACCAGATTGTCTTGCAGCAATGTATAGTTTCCTATGTATGCCACTCCCCACCCCTGGAATAGCTTTCTAGTTCTTGGTATCTAAACATTGTTATAACCACCCAGAATGCAATGGCTTCATATAACAACCAGTTTCTTAGATCATAGTTCTGTAGGTCAAAATGCAAGCAGGGCTTTGGCTACGTGTTTCTTCTCTCTATGTGACCTTCTTAGGACCCTTCATGCTATTGCATTTCGATTGCGTCTCAGGAAGGCTGAGAGGTGGGACCATTCTTGTGGATGGTGCCTCACCATGATGTTTTGTGGCCTTGGCTCTGCACATTCAGCTCGCTTGGACCCTCTTGGCACAGGATTAATACCACAGATGAAAGACTTAATACTTCCTAAGTTCCACCAACATGTGTTCCTACAAAACAGGGTGCATGTCTCTTGATCCTATATGATGTCACTTCATATTCTACTGGCCATACAACCAATCTTTATTCTTCAAGCAGGGACATAAATCCATTTTATCCCTCTCTGTAATAGCAAAGAATCTATAGCCACTTTGAATAAAAATTATCTTCCGTAACTCATTTGGCATATTAATATCTTCCCATTATAACACCTATTTTCTTGGCAATCTCCCAGTTGTCGTTCAGATTCAATTAAGCTCTCTTCTTGCAAAAAAAAAAAATTCTGTTACTCCAATGTTTATTTCTCATTTCTCTTTTTTATTATATATTTGTATTTTCTATATTCTTTGTTTACATTCCAAATGATTTCCCCTTTTCCAGTTCCCCCCTCCCCATATGTCCCATAAACCTTCTTCTCACCACCCATTCTCCAATCACCTCTCTCCTTTTTCTCTGTCCTCATACTCCCCTCCAATGCTAGATCAAGCCTTTCCAGGATCAGGACCCTCTCCTTACTTCTTCATGGGAGTCATTTGTTATGCTAATTGTGCCTTGGGTATTCAGAGCTTCTGGGCTAATTAATATCCACTTATCAGAGATTGCATTCCATGTGTATTCTTTTGTGATTGGGTTACCTCACTTAGGATGATATTTTCCAGATCCAACCATTTGCCTAAAAATTTCGTGAATTCATTGTTTTTAATTGCTGAGTAGTATTCTATTGTGTAAATAAACCACAATTTCTGTATCCATTCCTCCGTTGAGGGACATCTGGGTTTTTTCCAGCTTCTGGCTATTATAAATAAGGCTGCTATGAACATAATGGAGCATGTGTCTTTATTGCATGCCAGGGAATCCTTTGGGTATATGCCCAGGAGTAGTATAGCAGGGTCTTCCAGAAGTGTCATGTCCAGTTTTCTTAGGAACCGCCAGACTGATTTCCAAAGTGGTTGTACCATCTTACAACCCCACTAGTAGTGGAGGAGTGTTCCTCTTTCTCCACATCCTCACCAACACCTGCTGTCTCCTGAGTTTTTAACCTTAGCCATTCTGACTGGTGTGAGGTGAGATCTCAGGGTTGTTTTGATTTGCATTTCCCTAATGACTAATGATTTTGAGCATTTCTTAAGGTGCTTCTCGGCCATTTGAAGTTCTTCAGGTGCAAATTCTTTGTTTAGATCTGTACCCCATTTTTTTAAAATAAGGTTATTTGGTTCCCTCAAACTTCTTGAGCTCTTTGTATATATTGGATATTGACCCTCTATCAGATGTAGGGTTGGTGAAAATCTTTTCTCAATTTGTTGGTTGCTGTTTTGTCCTTTTGACAGTGTCCTTTGCCTTACAGAAACTTTGTAATTTTATGAGGTCCCATTTGTCAGTTCTTGATCTTAGAGCATAAGCTATTGGTGTTCTGTTCAGAACTTTTCCCCTGTGCCCATGTCCTCAAGGGTTTTCCCCAGTTTCTTTTCTATTACTTTTAGTGTGTCTGGTTTTATGTGGAGGTCCTTGATCCATTGGAATTGAGGTTTGTACAAGGAGATAAGAATGGATCAATTCACATTCTACTGCATGCTGACATCCAGTTGAACCACCATTTGTTGAAAAGGCTATCTTTTTTCCACTGGATGTTTTCCTCTCCTTTGTCGAAGATCAATTTACCATAGGTGTGTGGATTCATTTCTGGGTCTTCAATTCTATTCTACTGGTCCACTTGCCTGTCACTGTGCCAATGCCATGCAGTTTTTAACACTATTGCTCTGTAGTATTGCTTGAGGTCTGGAATACTGATTCCCCCAGAAGTTCTTTTACTGTTGAGAATAGTTTTAGCTATCCTGGTTTTTTTGTTATTCCAGATGAATTTGAGAATTGCTTTTTCTAACTCTGTGAAGAACAGAGTTGGGATTTTGCTGGGGATTGCGTTGAATCTGTGTATTGCTTTTGGCAAGATGGCCATTTTAACTATACTAATCCTGCCAATCCATGAGCATGGAAGATTTTTCCATTTTCTGAGGTCTTCTTCCGATTTCCTTCTTCAGAGACCTGAAGTTCTTATCATATAGATTTTTCACTTGTTTGGTTAGAGTCACACCAAGATACTTTATATTGTTTGTGGCTATTGTGAAGGGTGTCATTTCCTTAACTTCTTTCTCAGCCTGCTTATCCTTTAAGTATAGGAAGACAACTGATTTGCTTGAGCTGATTTTATAACCAGCCACTTTGCTGAAGTTGTTTATCAACTATAGAAGTTCTCTGGCATCATGTCATCTGCAAATAGTGATAATTTGGCTTCTTCCTTTCCAATTTGTATCCCCTTGACCTCATTATGTTGTCTAATTTCCCTAGCTAGAACTTCAAGTACTATATTGAAAAGATACGGAGAGAGAGAACAGCCTGTCTAGTCCCTGATTTTAGTGGGATTGCTTCAAGTTTCTCTCCATTTAGTTTGATGTTGGCTACCGGTTTGCTGTATATTGCTTTAACTATGTTTAGGTATGGGCCTTGAATTCCTGTTCTTTCCAAGACTTTTAGCATGAAAGGATGCTGAATTTTGTCAAATGCTTTTTCAGCATCTAATGAAATGATCATATGGTTTTTTTCTTTGAGTTTGTTTATGTAGTGGATTGCATTGATGGACTTCCTTATATTGAACCATCCCTGCACCCCTGGGATGAAGCCTACTTGATCATGGTGGATGATTATTTTGATGTGTTCTGGGATTCAGTTGGCAAGAATTTTATTAAGTATTTTTGCATCGATATTCATAAGGGGAATTGGCCTGAAGTTCTCTTTCTTTGTTGGATCTTTGTGTGGTTTTGGTATCAGCATAATTATGGCTTCATAGAACGGGTTAGGTAATATTCCTTCTGTTTCTGTTTTGTGGAATAGTTTGAAGAGTGTTGGTGTTAGCTCTTCTATGAAGGTCTGATAGAATTCTGCACTGAAGCCATCTGGTCCCGTGCTTTTTTTTGGTTGGGAGACTTTCTATGACCCCATTTATTTCTTTAGGTAGATGATCTATTTGATCCTGATTTAATTTTGGTGTCTGATATCTGTCTAGGAAAATGTCCATTTCCTCCAGATTCTCCAGTTGTGTTGAGTATAGGCTTTTGTAGTAGGATCTAATGATTTTTTGAATTTCCTCAGTTTCTGTTGTTATATCTCCCTTTTTGTTTCTAATTTTGTTAATCTGGATACTGTCTCTGTGCCCTTTGGTTAGTCTGGCTAAGGGTTTATCTATCTTGTTGATTTTCTCAAAGAACCAGCTCCTGGTTTTGTTTATTCTGTGTATGGTTCTCTTTGTTTCTACTTGATTAATTTCAGCTCTGTGTTTGATGATTTCCTGTCTTCTACTCCTCCTGGGTGAAATAGCTTCTTTTTGTTCCAGGACTTTCAGGTGCATCGTTAAGCTGCTAGTGTATGCTCTCCCAGTTTTCTTTTTGGAGGCACTCAGGTCTGTGAGTTTTCCTCTTAGCACTGCTTTCATTGTGTCCCATAGATTTTGGCATGTTGTGTTTTCATTTTCATTAAATTCTAAAAAAGTCTTTGATTTCTTTCTTTATTTCTTCCTTGACCAAGGTATCATTGAGTAGAATGTTGTTCAGTTCCCACGTGTATGTGGGCTTTCTGTTGTTTTTGTTGCTACTGAAGACCACTTTTATTCCATAGAGATCTGATAAAAGGCATGGGATTATTTCAATTTTTTTATATTTGTTGAGGTCTGTCTTGTGCCTCTAACATTCCCCTCAGCCCCTCCCTACTTCCTCTTATGGTGGGTCCAAAACCAGGCGTTTTGCAGCTCATTAAAGAGGCTTTCACAAGATCCCCCTTTTGCTTGGCCTTGCTCATCTTTCCCGCCTGTTTCTCTCTTTCAGGCTTGGGTTCCCCTCGGCTCCCCGAATTACTAGGTCTCGCCAGTCGGGACATACAAGCTTTCTGCATTTTGCATTTTCTTTGACTGTTGAGTCCATGGTTTCTATGGTATCTTTAGCATCTGAGATTCTTTCTTCTATCTCTTGTATTCTGTTGTTGATATTTGCATCTATGGCCCCTGATTTCTTCCCAAGGTTTTCTATCTCCAAAGTTGTCTCCCTTTGAGATTTCTTAGTTGTTTCTACTTCTGATTTTAGATCCTGGATGGTTTTGCTCAGCTCCTTCACTTGCTTGTTTGTGTTTTCCTGTAATTCTTTAAGAGATTTTTGTGTTTCCTCTTTCATGACCTCAGCCTGTTGACCAAAGTTCTGTATTTCTTTAAGTGATTTTTTGCGTTTCCTCCTTATTGGCTTCTGTATTCTCCTGAATTTCTTTCAATGATTTTTGTGTTTCCCTTGTAAGGGCTTCTAACGTTTGATCCATTTTATCCTGAATTTCGTTAAGAGATTTATTTATGTCCTTCATGTGTTCCTGTAACAGCATCATGACCAGTGATTTTAAATCCAAATCTTGTTTTTCTTGTTGGGGTATCCAGGACATGCTGTTAATGGAGAATTGGGTTCAGATGCTGCCAAATTGCCTTGATTTCTGTTAGTGACGTTCCTGCGTTTGCCTTTCACCATCTAGTTCTCACTGGTGTTAGTTGGTCTCGTTGTCAATGCTGGATTTACCAGTGCAAGCTGCCTCTTCCCAGCCGGTCTCCGGGTGCACAGCTGACCTCCTGCACGGCCTGGAGACAGGGTGTCATGGCCCAGGCTGGTCCTGATTCCAAAGCGGAGATCAGAAGCCTCCTGCCAGAGGCCTCAGGACTGGATCTTCTGCTCTGCAGGGCCAGACTCACCAGAGCACACTGCTTCCTCACAGCTGGCCTCCGGATGCACAGTTGGCCTCTTGCACAGCCTGGAGACAGGTGCTGTGGCCCAGGCTGGTCCCAATCCCCAAGCAGAACCTCATTTCTCTTAAAATTTGGATTTTTATCTGTATGGAAAGCTACCCATGATAATGACAACTTTTTAGTCCGATACTTCCAGTACCTAGACATGACTATATTCATAGATTCTGGCCAACGATGTATAAGTAGCAGTGTCGTGTGAGACTTCTGGAAAATACCTTTAAGGAAGGTGTCACATGCTTTTTCCTTCTTGTTAGATGGAAATGGGATATGATGGCAATATTGCACCATGTAAAGGGAGCCTTGCATGAAGTATTTACTACAATAGGAGAGACGTAGTCTGAGTTCCAGATACCATGGAGCACCATGCTGGTCCAAAGTCACAACTGTATATTCTCTCGTAGGAAAGAATAAGTACCTCTTTTCATTTTGGTGTTTCAGTCCCACAAAACTCAAACCCAAATGTTTTATTTTATAGACCTCCAGTAGTTATTTATTGCTATAAAACAAGTCGCATCCAAATAGAGTCACTTAAAACCACATGCATGTGTCATTGCTCAGTCTCTGTAGGGCAGGGAGTCAGGAGCAGCTTCAGTGGACAATTCTGCTTCGGCCCTGCTTTGAGTGACTGTCACAGGTAGGGATCAGAACCATCCATCTAATGGTTTGACTGGATCTGGAGATCAACTTTACAGGGCTATTCAGTCAGATGACTGTTCTGCTAGCTTGCCGAAGCCCTCTGCCGTCCATGTCCACATGTAACTGGGCTCTTGTGAAGTCAATCTAGGACTGTTGGCGCCCTTCCCTGCCTTCCCCACCAAAGCAATCCTCCCTAGAGAGCAAAGCTGAGTGGTATCTTTTATGACAAAACTATCACAGTTGCATGCAGTCAGTTTTGCGATCTCTTAGTTGGCCCAGGGACTTGTTTAGTGTGGAAAGGGACAATAAAGACAGTTGGTATAGTTGCCAAATAAAAACTCCTTCTGGGCCATCTTCTGTGGGCTTTCACAAACACCCAGTTCCCTAGCAGGCTCCCTGCTCTGCTCACCTACAAGCAGAAATCCTTCCATCCTGGAAAGAAACCTATGTGGGACATCCTCTGTAGTAAATCTTGCTGCTTCTCCACCATTTGTTGTCATTAAATCTGTTGGCTTACCTTTTCACAGTTTACCTGACTCAGCGATTCGGATATGGGATAGGTTGCATTTAAACCTTCTCTTTCTTTTTTATAAAACTCCTGTATTTTCTGCAGCTTCCGGGCTGAGCAACAATCATTGAATTTTATGCTTTTGTCAAAATAAGCTGTCAGAAACCGGCCCAGATCTATTAGAATGCAACATTATTCTCCCTGCCCTGGCATTCACCTTATGGTACAGGGACCAGAGGGGCCCCTGGAAAACACACATAAATCCAGAGATATATAACGCTGTATCCCCTGAAGAAGCGGCCATAAAGGCCTTCACTCCAGATATATGGAGAGAGGGAGACAGAGGGCAGCCTGGAAGAGTAGCAGAGGGACTGTAAAGCAGAAAAAGAGATCTCACTAACTGTCCATCTCATTATAAGTGAGCCCGACAGGCCATTATTTATGACTTGGTGCTGACCGGCAGGCAGGCAGGCAGAACGTTGGCTCTCTTTCCTCCACGTCCATGGCCTGTCTAGCTGGACCACCATCTTTCGGGCTCATCAGCCCCTATGGGTGATGCTGATGACTCCCAGGGAAATGTGCAGCACTTGGAGTCTGAGCAGAAAAATGTGGCCTAGGAGCTTTGAGTACTTAAAAACAGAATGTATACCAGACAGTCATCCTAAATCCCAGCACCCCAGAATCTACCCATATCTGCCTTTTCCTGTAGAGAGCTGTTTTATACCAGCACATGGAAAATGTACCTTGCTTTCTCCTTCCTAAAATCCTCATTCCCCTGCACTTCCTACGTACCCATGACACTGACTGCATGGGCTGTATGTTAACTTAGCTTGTGGTCACTTAACATGTTGAAACAAGATAACTTGCTTGTCTCAAAAAGGGGGTACACAATAAATAAGACTGTCACCAATACTTCAAAATATTTAGCAGGAATAATTCTGAATATAGAAATTCACCTTGCCTTATCCCTAGGCTACTATAAGGAGAATGGGGGTTTGCAAAGGCTGATTCAAATGTAGACTGGCAACGTTTCAGTTACTATGGCTGCATAGTAAATCACTCAGTATGGCTCAACACATTTATTTATTTTGCTCATGGATTCTCTGGGTGAGGATGGCAGTCAGGCATAAAATGGATGGATCCCTTTTGTTCCACAGTGTCCAGCATCTCTACGGAAAGACTCATGCAAAACTCAGCCATTATGTCACATAGCTGATGTTCAAGTTCGTGGTCATGAGCTGGGGCTGTGGTTAGCTATAGGCTAAGGCTACATAGTGTCTTTGTCCCAAAAGTAGGTGATGCAAATCTATCCACCATGCGAGCTTTTTAACCGAGCTTTAGAAGTTAAGCAGAGTTAATTCCCTGATTGTGTTAATTATGATAATTATTAAGCTCAGCCCAGTTTCGAGGGAATGATCTTAATTCCATTTCAAAGCATTAGTCCTATTTCCTCTTGCTATTAGGGGAAAAAATCACTCTAGCCAGCACAATAACTCCTTTCTTTGCCCATTGGTCTAGAAGCATCACTTTCCAGAAGTGATGGTTACATTAACTTCGTATTTGCTGGACTCAAGATAACCATAATTGTACGGACAATACAATTTGTTCAAGGTATAATTTCAAGTTGACGGTACAGAGATTAAAGAGCTTCCCTTAGCTAGATGTGGTGCACTCCTCTAATACCAGGACTTGGGAGGCAGAGGTATGCAGATTTTTGTGAGTTACAGGACAACCTAGTCTATATAATGAGTTCCAGGCAAGCAAGGGCTACATCATAAGACCTTGACTTAAAACAATAAAACAAAACAAAACATCCCACCCACAAAAATGCTGCCTTGTTTTTATAATTGCCCTTTGGATTTCTGAGTTTCTGGTGATACTTTAGTCTCCCTAGGCATCCCCACATGTTAGACACGACTGGCAGCCCTTGGTACAGGAAGCACTGCAATTTCACTGGTTCTGTTCCCTGTTGGGGACATGGGACTCTCTGTCATTCCTAAAATCCCCTACCAAGTTCTGGAGAGCTCCAGAGGCGACTGGTGCATAGTGACAAACAAGTTCATTTCTCGTGGACTACTGTCAACCATCTTCTTTTGGAGTCACAGTGTATTTGTTTGGTCTGTGTGTCTGGGAGATGCATGGCTGTTGTGGTAAAGCTGAGAAGCCAGTGTTTTCCTCCACTGAGTTTAGTGAGTCTTTCTTTGTGCAAGGCACCTGACGGCACATTTTAGAAAATTGCCAGGAATACCCAGAGTAGAAACCAAAATACAGAATCAAAACTGGACCTTTAAAAAGGAATGAATGAGCAGGAAGCCCCAGGACTTGTTGTGAAACAATGCAGAAGTCCTACTTATCAAGAAAGAAAAAAGGAAGAAAGAACAAAAGAGAAAAGAAAAGAAGGAGGGAGGGAGGGAAGGAAGGAAGGAAAAACTCTTCTAAGAATTTGCTTGCAGTTGATATCCTACCTGTTGGTAAAGGGAAAGTCAGTTTTCTGAAATGGAGTGTAAGTGGGTACAATGAATCACACACACACTCTAGGGCAGCCTCTATGCCCAGGAGTAGGTGACCAAAAGAAAATGAACTCTAAGGATTGTTTATGTGTGTTATTTTTTGTTTATTTATTTTGATTTTTGATAGTTTTGTTTGTATTTGAGAGATCACAAACCAGAGATGTTTTTCTTTATCCATCTTTATACTAGTGCCTTCTGAAACAGTGTGCTCAAATCGACACACATTCTTTATTTCCTATATTTCAGTCCATGTTTTCGGGCCATGCATGTTATATTTTTTTCCTCTGTAGCAAATGCATGATTAACTGTCTTTCTTTCTCTCTCTCTCTCTCTCTCTCTCTCTCTCTCTCTCTCTCTCTCTCTCTCTCTCTCTCTCTCCTTTCCCTTTCTTTCTTTCTTTCTTTCTTTCTTTCTTTCTTTCTTTCTTTCTTTCTTTCTTTCTTTCTTTCTTTCTTTCTTTCTTTCTCTCTCTTCTTCTTCTTCTTCCTTCTCTCTCTCTCTCTCTCTCTCTCTCTCTCTTTCTCTCTCTTTATACAATTTATTTTTTTATTCACTTTGTATCCCTCTCACTGCCCCCTCCAGGTCACTTCCTCCTACAATCCTTTCCCTATCCTCCTTCCCCTTCCCCTCTGAGCCGGTGGAGCTTCATAGACAGCCCTCTCCCTCAACACCTTAGCACTTCAAGTCTCTGTGAGGTGGGGCACTTCTCCCTCTGAGGCCAGACATGCCAGGCCAGACACTAGAGCATATCTCGCACACAGGCAACAGTTTTTGGGAACTAGCCTCATTCTAGTTGTTCCAGACCCACATGAGATTAAGCTACACATCTGCTAAATATGTGAGGGGAGGTCTAGATCCAGCCTCTGTCTGTTCTTTGGTTGATGGTTTAGACTCTGAGAGCCGCAAGGCTCCAGGTTAGATGATTGCTGGCTTTCTTGAGGAGTTTCTATCTCGTTTATGGCCAGGAGTCTTTCTCCTATTCTTCCATAAGTGTGCCCAAGTTCCATCCACTGGCTGTGGATGTCTATATCTGTCTCAGTCAGCTGCTAGATGGAGCCTCTCAGAGAACAACATACTCCTGTCTGCAAGCACAACAGAGTATTATTAGGGATTGATGTTAGGGATTAGTGATTGCCCATGGGATGGGTCTCAAATTGGGCCATCAAATTGGTTGGTCATTCCCTCAGTCTCTGCTTCATCCTTGAGCCTGCATTGCTCATAAACAGGATAAATTTTGTGTTGAAAGTTTTGTGAGTGCCTCTATCACTCTACCATGGTATACAGGAGGTGTCCTCTTCAGGTTCCATATCCCCAATGTAGTGAGTCACAGCTAAGGCCACCCCCATTGATTCTTGGGTACCTTCCGTATCCCAGGTCTCTGTCTCATTCTGAAGATGCCCTCTATCTACCTCCTCACCCCCATCAGTAGCAGATTTCCATGCCCATCTGGCCCTCTTTCCTGTCCTTTCCCACACCTGCTCCTGGGCTTCCCATCCCCTTCCCCACCTCCTCTTCCACCCAGTTCCCTCCCTTCATCAGCCTCTTAGGAGTATTTTATTCCCCATTCTAAGTGTAATTCAAGCTTCCTTGATTGGGCCTTTCTTCTTGTTCAGCTTCTTTGGGTCTTTAGGCTGCAAAATAGTATTAGTTTTTTAATGGCTCATATCCACTTATGAGTGAGTACATACCATGCATATCCTTTTGGAACTGGGTTACCTCACTCAGAATGATATTATCAAGTTCCTTCCACTTGACGGCAAAATTCATAATGTTATTGTTATTAATAGCTGAATAGTATTCCATTGTGTAGATGTGTAGAATTCCTTTATCCGTTCTTCAGCAGAGGGACATCTAAGCTGTTTCGAATTTCTGGCTATTATGGATAAAGCTGCTATGGACATAGTTGAGCAAGCATCTTTGTGGGATGTTGGAGTATCTTTTGAGTATATGCCCAAGAGTGGTATAGCTGAGTCTTTGGGTAGAACTATTCCCAATTTTCTGGGAATCTGTCAAATTGATTTCCAAAGTGGCTGTATAAGTTTGCACTCCCACAAGCAATGACGAAGTATTTCCCTTGCTCTACATCCTCGCCAGCCTGCACTAACTCTTGAGGTTTTTTGTCTTAGCAAGTCTGATCAATGTAAGATGGAACCTCATAGTTGTTTTGATTTGCATTTCCCTGATGAGTAAGGACTTCCGAACATTTCCTTAAGGGCTTCTCAGCCATTTGAGATTCCTCTGTTCAGAATCCTCTGTTTAGTTCCATACCCCATTTTTAATTTTTTGGGGGAATTGGTGTCTGACTTCTTGAGTTCTTTGTAAAATTTAGATATTAGCCCTCTGTTGGATTTATGGTTGGTGAAGAGCCTTTCTCATCTTTGAGCTGCCAATTTGTTCTACTGACAGTGACCTTTGCCTTACAGAGGCTTTACAATGACATGAAGTCCCACTTATCAATTGTTGATAAATTGTGGAGTCTGAGACACTGGTGTTCTGTTTGGTAACTTATCACTCATACCAATGCTTTCAAGGGTATTTCCCACTTTCTCTTCTGTGAGATTTAGTGTATCCAGTATTATGTTGAGGTCTTTGATCCACTTGGACTTGTGTTTTGTGCAGGGTGATAAGTATGGATTTATTTTCATTCTTCTATATGTATTATAGCACTATGTGTTGAAGATAGTTTCATTTTTCCATTGTATGGTTTTAGCTTCTTTATCAAAAATTAAGTGTCCATAGGTGTGTGGGATTATTTCTGGTCTTCAGTTCCATTCCACTGAGCAACATGTCTGTTTTTATACCAATATTTTTATCACTATTGCTCTGTAATGCAGCTTGAATGTAATGCAGGGTTGGTGATTCCTTCTGAAGTTCTTTTATTGTTCAGGATTGTTTTGGTTATCCTGGGTCTTTGTTTTTTTATATGAAGTTGAGAATTGCTCTTTCAAGGTCTATAAAACCTTGTGTTGGAATTTTGATGGAGATTGCATTGAATCTGTAGATTGCTTTTGGTAAGATGGACATTCTCACTATTAAGCCTACCCGTCCATGAACATGGAATATCTTTCCATTTTCTGATAACTTTTCCAATTTTTTTCCAGAGACTTGAAGTTCTTGTCATGCCTATCATTCACTTGCTTGGTTAAAGTTATACCAAAACATTTTATATAATTCAAAGCTATTGTGAAGGGTACTGTTTCCCTAATTTCTTTCTCAGCTCATTTATCAATTGTAAAAAGGGAGGCTACTCATTAATTTTTGTATCCAGCCACTCTGTTGAAGCTGTTTTTCAGCTGAAGGAGTTCTTCAGTAGAATTTTGGGAGTCACTTATGTATGCTATATCATCCACAAACATACTTTGACATCTTCCTTTCCAATTTGTAACCTGTTGATCTTATTGTTGTCTTTTTGTTCTGGCCAGAACTTCAAGGACTATATTGAATAGACAGGGAGTAAGTGGGCAGCCTTGTCTTGTCCCTAATTTTAGTGGAAATGCTTTAAGTTTCTTTCCATTAAGTTTGATGTTGGCTATTGGCTTGCTGAATATTGCTTTAATTATGTTTAGGTATGTGCCCTGTATCGCTGATTTCTCTCATACCTTTAAAATGAAAGGGTATTGGATTATATCAAAGGCTTTTCAGCATCTAGTGAGATAATCATGTGATTTTTTTCCTTTGAGTTTATTTGTATAGTGGATTTTGTTGATATATTTTCATATGTTGAACCATCCCTGCATCTCTGGAATGAAGTCTACTTGATTTTGGTGGATGATGTCTTTGCTGTGTTCCTGGATTCGGTTTTCAAGTATTTTATTGAATATTTTTGCATCAATGTTCAAAAAAGAAATAGGTCTGAAGTTCTCTTTCTTTATTGAATCTTTGTATGGTTTAGGTATCAGGGTGATACCTAATATATCACTTTATGGCCTTATAGAATGTTTGGCAGTATTCCTTCTGTTACTATTTTGTGGAATAGTTTGAGGACAATTGAAGTTAACACTCTTTTTAAAGTCTGGTAGAGTTCTGCACTAAAACTCTGAGCATTTTTTTTTTTTTTTGTTTAGGGACATTTAATGACTGCTTTTATTTCTTTAGGGGTTATGTGGCTGTTTAAATAGTTTACCTGATCTTGATTTAACTTTAGAAAATGAAATCTGTTTAGAAAATTGCCCAATTCACTAAGGTTTTCCAATTTTATGGAGTACATGTTTTGAAGAAAGACCTAATGATTCTTTGAATTTCCTCAGTGTCTGTTATTATGTCTCCCTGTTCATTATTGATTTTGTTTATTTTGGATATTGCCTCTCTGTCTCATGGTTAATGTGGGTAAGGGTTTTTCTATCACGTTGATTTTCTCAAAAGACCAGCTATTGGTTTCGTTGATTCATTGTATTGTTTCCTTTGTTTCTAACTGATTGATTTCAGCCCTGATTTTGATTATTTCCTGTCTTCTATCCTACTTTGGTGTGCTTGATTAATTTTTTCTTTTTCTAGAGCTTTCAGGTGTACTTTTAAATTGCTGATATGAGAACTTTTAAATTTCTTTATGGAGGCACTTAGTGCTATGAACGATCCTCTTATCATTGCTTTCATTGTGTTTCATAAATTTGGTTATGTTGTGCCTTCCTTTTCATTGAATTTGAGAAAGTCTTTAATTTCTGACCCAGAAGATCATTGACTAGAGAGCTGTTCAGTTTGCATGAGTGTGTAGGCTTTCCAGTGTTTCTGTTGTTGAAGTCCAGCTTTAATCCATGGTGATCTGATAAGATACAAGGTGTTATTTTTTTGCATCTTTGAGGCTTGCTTTGTGATAGTCTATATGGTCAGTTTTGGAGAGGAATCCATGAGGTGCTGAAAAGAAGGTATATTCTTTTGTGTTTGGGTAAAATATTCTATAAATGTCTGTTAGGTCCATTTGATTTATAATGTCTGTTCATTTTATTATTTTTCTGTTTAGTTTTTGTTTGGATGTCCTGTCAATTGGTGAGAGTTGGGTATTCAAGTCTCCCATTATTAATGTGTGGAGTTTGATGTGTGATTTAAGTTTCAGCAATGTTTCTTTTACAAATGTGGGTGCCTTTGTGTTTGCAGCATAAATGTTCAGACTTGAGATATCATCTTGGTAGATTATTCCTTTGGTGTGTATAATGTGTCTTTCCCTGTCTCTTTTGATTAATTTTGGTTGAAAGTCTAATTTTATTAGATATTAGTAAGGCCACTCCACCTTGCTTCTTGTGTCTTTTTGCTTGGAAAACTTTTTTCCAGCCTTTTACTCTGAGTTAATGTCTCTCTTTAGGTTTGAGGTGTGTTTCTTGTATGTAGTGGACTAATGGATCCTGTTTTCATATCCATTCTGTTAGCCTGTGCCTTTTTATAGGAGAATTGAGACCATTGACATTGCGAAATATTAATAACCAGTGATTGTTTTTTCCTGTTATTTTTATGTTGGTGGTGTTAGTGTGTGTGTGTGTGTGTGTGTGTATGTGTGTATGTGCACGCATGCGCACACATGCGTGAACACGCTTTCCTTGTTTTTGCTAGTTTGCTCTGAAACAGAATTTTAAAAAGCTCTTCCCATTTATATACTGCTATTCTACCCATACATTTTATGTCTATTTTTTTACACTTACATCTGGCCATTTGTAATGGTACATTTCGTCTTTCCACCATGTGAGCAAAAGCTTAGTAATTTTAATGTGCATTCTCTGTGATGTGCCATCCTACAATAAAAAATGAAATAAATCACAGGGATCAAACCTGGAGAATCATGTGTAGGTTTTATTCTGTTGTGATCTTGGAATTCTATCTGCCTTGATTTCTATAGCTGTGAATGTTCTCTCAAGTGTCAGTCTGTCCATTCCAGCAGAAAAACTCAGGAGACAGCAAGTGTTGGCAAAGATGTAGAGAAAGAGGAACACTTCTCCTCTGCTGGTGGCAGTGCAAGTTGGTATAACCACTCTGGAAATCAGTCTGGTGGTTCCTCAGAAAACTGGGCATGACACTTCCAGAGGACCCTGCTATACCACTCCTGGGCATATACCCAGAGTATTCCCCTGCATACAATAAGGACACATGCTCCACTATGTTCATAGCAGTCTTATTTGTAATAGCCAGAAGCTGGAAAGGACCCAGATGTTCCTCAATGGAGGAATGGATACAGAAAATGTGGTATATTTACACAATGGAATACTACTCAGCAATTAAAAACAACAAATTCATGAAATTCTTAGGCAAATGCTTGGATCTGGAAAATACCATCCTAAGTGAGGTAACCCAATCACAAAAGAACACACATGGAATGCAGTCACTGATAAGTGGGTATTAGCCCAGAAGCTCTGAATACCCATGACACAACTCCCATATCAAATCATTCCCAAGAAGAAGGAAGGAGAGGGCCCTGGTCCTGGAAAGGCTTGATGCAGCATTGTAGGGGAGTACCAGGACAGAGAAATGGGAAAGGGGTGATTGAGGAATGAATGGAGGGAAGAGGGCTTATGGGACTTATGGGGAGGGGGGTACTGGGAAAGGGGAAATCATTTGGAATGTAAACAAAGAATGTAGAAAAAATAGAGTGAGATAATTCTTTTCTTTTCTTGAGATAATTCTTTAAAGCACATTTAAGTACCTATGTATCTATAGCCAATATTAGCCACCAGGTTGGAAGCAGCATTGACCAGCACAGACTAATTGCTGCATTTGCCATGGCACATAGCTCTGGGAGGGCCTATTCCGTAAAGACCATTCCATTTAATTTCTGAATGACAGAAATGGAGGAGGAAATGACCGGTTTGAAGGTCTAGGGGATTAGAGTGAACAGGCTTCACGTAAGTGGCTAGGGATTTCTTTTGGGCTCAAATTATGCTTGAATTTTATGATGTTATTTTGGCTGCCAAGAGATGTTATGACAGTCTTATAATATTTATAGAAGGATTGACTGTGATCTTTAGGCTTTTGGAGGAAAAAAAAGAATGTCTTAGATGCCTCTCAATATACTTTTATTATTATGATTAAAATTTATATTCTTCATAAACTGTACATCACTCAATCAGGTAGAAATGCATGGCACCTATGATGGACAGGGTTTAAATGCCTTAATTCAATTTTATTACACAATTTCAAATCTAAAATGGAAGGCACTGCACGTGACAAACCAATCGCTTTGGTCTCTAATAAGTAGAAGCATAAACTGGCTAAATGCTGAATCATTAATGGCTTTTAGTTTAATGGGCCTTTTAGATGATAGGGACTAAAAAGCTGAGCACATACAAAATGAATCTATCACTTAATGATAACGCAACGTGAAAAAATTAAGAGATGAAAAGTATTCATTTTCTGAGACATTGTTGAGCAATTTCTGTCTGATTGTAAGGTGTAAATGTGTGTGGCCATTAGCAAAGTGAATTCTAATCACATTTCAGTTGCTTTGAGATATACTTGATATGTGGTTAGGCTAGGAGGATGTGGGTAAGCATCTGTATTCCTAGTTTCTTTTATCTCTTTCCCCATTAAAAGCTTATGTAAGCATAAGATCACTGCTGTTTAAATGACTATGCCACAGTGCCTTCTCAATAATTTGAACCATTGCCAGTTTACAAGCTGGGTTGGATCATGTGGATGGAATGGAGCTGAGGTGTGTGGGAGTGTGGGGGGATAGGGATGGGAGCAGGAGCAGGGGCAGGGGCAAGGGCAGGGGCAGGGGCAGGGGCAGGGGCAAGGGCAGGGGCAGGGGCAGGGGCGGGGGCAGGGGCAGGGGCAGGGGCAAGGGCAGGCGCGGGGGCAGGGGCAGGAGCAGGCACAGGAGCAGGAGTAGGCATAATACCCAACAGTAGTTGTAATAATGATGCCTATTGTGTCTCAGTTTCTCTTTTTTCCTTAAGTTTTTTCCAGTTACAACTCATGTTTAGTATCTTCAATAATCTTTCTTTTAAAATGATTTATTTATGACTTAAAGTATCCTTGAATTATTCACATATCCTGAGTCTCTTGGGTTGCTTCAATAAATATATCTAAAGCTGACTCTTTTCTAGACAAGAGAAATTAATTGCTGACAGTTCTTGAGGCTAAGAAATCCAAGATCCCAAGATCAAAGCACAAAATTTGGCATCTAGTTTATTCCACACAAATTACACTTTCTTCTTGTATCCTTACATAGTAGAAAGGATAAAAAATATCCATCAACTGTTTTGTATGTTTGCTCTGTTGTGTGTGTGTGTGTGTGTGTTGTGCATGCACCAGAGGTAGAGGAGCATGCTTGGTGTCTTATTCTGCTACTCTCTGCTTTATTCTTTTAAGGCAGAATTTCTCAGACAAACTAGACCTGGGCTAGCAGTCAGTAAATCCCAGCCATCTCTCCATATCCGCCCTCTGTGCAACCGTTTTCTGCTTTGTATTTTATGTTTGTTCTGAGACAGGTCCTTACACTTGTCCCGAAAATGCTTTCTCCATTGAGCCTCTCTCCAGCCACCTTAATCATCTTTCCTGAGCCTTACATCTTTATAACACTCCATTTCAGAATGTTTTAACATTCGAATGTGGAGAAGACATATTGGAGTATATAGAAGGTGGACTTTCAGCTGAATGATAATATAGATTTGATGGTTACAGAAGCACCCAGCAATCAAACTCTTTTTTTGTTGTTGTCGTTGTTTTTTTTTTTTTTTTTCTTTTTTTTTCCGAGACAGGGTTTCTCTGTGTAGCCCTGGCTGTCCTGTAACTCACTCTGTAGGCCAGGCTGGCCTCGAACTCAGAAATCTGCCTGCCTCTGCCTCCCAAGTGCTGGTATTATAGGCGTGTGCAATGAAACTCTTACATAGCACTTTTTTTTTAAAAGTCCAACGGATCAGGTTGATAGTAACACAATTAATTCTACATGTTAGTGTGGTGCAGTAAACATTATTCCCAAATGTTATTTACTCCCTCATCCATGGGAATGCTTTACCTACAGCATTTAATTATCCCTTGCCATCCAAACACCTGCTGTGTGCTGCCCTATGAAGAAAAGAACAGATGGATCTTAAGAACCATGTTTATTTGTTTGTTTGTTGTTTAAAGGCTCTCTACATAGCTCAGGCTTGTTTTGAACTTAGGGGCATCCTCCTGTCTCCATCTCCCAAGTGCTAGGATCACAGGTGTGAGCCACTATGCCTGGCTCAAACACTGCATGAATTTTGGTCTGTTGTGATGGAGTTTTGTAAGTCTCAGGTTTCTATCTGTGAATGGATGTTCACAATTCAAGCCCAAGAAAACATCCTTCATGTACTATAGCTGTATGATGAGGTGATAGAAAAAATAGAAGGAACAGAAGGAACCCCATTGTCTGTCAAAAGGAAAGAAAAGGAAGAGGTTGGACATAGAGAGGTGTTTATAGTTGAAGGTGGGTGCTGTTCTGAGGTACTGTATAAGACCAGTGGGAACCCTAACATTTTCCCTACCAAGAGTTCCTACCTCTTTGTAGTGTACAATGTGCTAGGTGAGAATGTGCTAGGTGCTCTTTGCATCTGTGTGACTTGTTATACTGTATGGAGTAGGAACAGAAAATGCTGGGGTTTGCTTGTAGTTGAGAGCTTGATGAAAAGACATCACTGCTGTAGAAGAAATACTCTTTGAGTATGTAGAAATGAGTGATTTGAAAATCTTTGTGTAGTGAGAACTAGACAAATTACAGATGCAAGAGGTTTGCTTGCAACCGGGAGTTCTAAGGTTGCAGGGGCAAAACACTAAGTTTGTCTAAAAAATTGTTTTTAAAAATTCTTTATTCAAAACACACACACACACACACACACACACACACACACACAATTCTTTTTATGTGCTTTAGTGTTTTACCTGCATGAATGTCTGTGTGATAGTGTGTTGGATCCAGGAGTTACAAACAGATGTGAGCTGCCATGTGGGCGCTGGGAATTGAGTCATGGTTGTGGAGGTTTGAATATGCTTTGCCTGGGGAGTAGCACTATTAGGAGGTGTGGCCTTGTTGGAGTAAGTTGGTCACTGTGGCTGTGGGCTTTAAGCCTGGAAGCTGCTCTTCTCCTAGCAGCCTTCAGATGAAGATGTAGAACTCTCAGCTCTTCCTGCACCATGCCTGCTTGGATACTGCCATGCTCTCACCTTGAGAATAATGGGCTGAACCTGTGAACCTGTAAGCTGGCTCCAATTAAATGATATCCTTATAAGACTTGCCTTGGTCATGGTGTCTGTTCACAGCAATAAAACCCTAAAACAGTGGAAGGACTCTGGAAGGACAGCCAGTGTTCTTAACTGCTGAGCCATCTCTTCAGCCTCTCAGAAGTATAAATTTTGTCTCTTGCCCTGTGCTTGGTATTGTTATAAACACTGAGGACACAGTGAGCTGTGAAATGAATTTATTATACATGACGGCATTGCCCTCTTCTGGGTAAGAGTTTACATTTTGGAGCATGAGGACAGACTGCACACAAGTAAAATAAATAATACATCACAAAGCATATCCAATGATGACAAATGTTGTGTTAAACAAACAAACAGACAACCTGAGCAGACATGGGGAGGGCTGGGAAGCTGGAGTATGAGGAAAGTGATTGTGAACTGAGACACGAGCCAGTGTCTTTGAATTATTCACATATCCTGCATCTCTTGGGTTGCTTCAATAAATATATCTAAAACTGACTATTTTCTAGACAAGAGAAATTAATTGCTGACAGTTCTTGAGGCTAAGAAATCCAAGATCCCAAGATCAAAGCACAAAATTTGGCGTCTAGTGAGAAGTCTATTCCACATATATTACACTTTCTTCTTGTGTCGTTACATAGTCGAAAGGATAAAAATATCCATCAACTGTTTTGCATGTTTGCTGTGTGTGTGTGTGATGTATGTATGTGTGTGTGTGTGTGTGTGTAGCAAAAGTTTAGCTGTGAGAGTGCAAGGTGAGGATGAACTTGGAGAGACATGGGAACTATTAGACATGCTCCAGTTGTTCCTTTTGATTACACCTAATGCACTGAGATGGTTATTCTACTGCACAGTTTCTGAAAGATATTGTGCTTCTTTTTAATCCAACAATGTGGTCATGCAGGTCATAATTGACTCTACTCACAGTAAAGGGCCTTCCAAAGACAGGCAAGTGTTGAATGAATGAATAAATGAACAAGCCAGACATTGATGTAAGTTTCCCCTCGAGGGACTCCTCAGGCTGTCCTATCCTTTATTGTCCTCCACACCCTTTCTCAGCTTGACCTCTCTTTATCCACCCTGTCTTTCATCGCAACTTAATCTTTCTATGCCTTTGTGTACCACATTTCTCTCTAACTGAAATATTCTTTCCTGATCTCCAGTGGACCCAATTTGTACCTACAGTTGAAGGCCCAGGGCTGGGCCTGATGGCACATTATCTATACTCTGAGTACTGGGGAGGCTTAGGCAGGAGGACTGGGTCTGAGGCTAGTCCATGCTGTATAGTGATTTCTAGGGCATCCTCTCTTACACAGCTGACAAGCTACACCCTCACTGTTTTTTTTTTTTTTCCCTAGGTGCCTAAAACAACCTTCTTGTGATATTTAACCGTTAGCTTATTCTGCTGAACTGGATAACCCCTTGGTGCATTTAAAGTCCACTGTCTGAACCCTCCCTTTTTTTTTTTTTTTAATTTATTTTTCTTTGAGATAGGGTTTCTCTGTGCAGCCCTGGCTGTCTTGGAACTCACTATGTAGACCAGGCTGGCCTCGAACTCAATAATCCGCCTGGCTCTGCCTCCCAGAGTGCTGGGATTAAAGGCGTGTGCCACCACTATGTTTGGGGAAGGGTAAGTATGTGAACACCAGCACTCTGGGAGGTTCTTGCACCTTTACTTTGTAGAAGCTGACTGGGTAAGAAAAGTTCAGTGACTTGGCTCATTTCAGGCACAAACAAGCAAAGAATGGACCAGGGTACAAGACTTATCTCAGACAGGACGTGGTCATTCTCCTATCCACAGAATCATTAAGTTTGGCATTCCCTTTCAGCTCTTAATTAATTCATTTCACTCTCTGCCAATCACTAGCGGCCGCGTCCAGGAAAGTTTGACCTGCGCGAGGCGCCGTAGTTCCCCTCCCTCTACCACTCTGTTCCCGCCCAGCATGGCGGCCCCCGAGACAGCGCCGGCTTTGAGTCCAGGCTCTGCAGACGAGGAGGAGACGATTCTCTATGACTTGCTGGTCAACACCGAGTGGCCACCCGAGACGGAAGTGCAGGTGAGCCGGGCTCTCTTTTTAAGGCTGTAGGCAAGGCGCGGGCGCGAGGCGTATAGAGCCACGTCGCGCTGCCACGCAGTGCAAGTAGAGCGGGGATGGCAGCTGTGCTGTCTCCTGGCAACGGCGGGGCTGCTGGGTCTGGGGCTCGCTGAAAGGTGTCTGTGTAGTCAGCCCTGGCCCCGAATTCGGCAGGGTATCCCGACTCAGGGTGTCACCTCGGCACGTCAGTGTCACTCTTCTTCCCTAGGTCCTTGTCATATCCGGACTTGCCTTGTACTCTTGTTGCCTGTGGCGGGAGAATTTCGCAGGACTCTACCGTCTTTTAAAAATCTCAGTAATAGTCATTTACTAGCGTGTGTGTGTGTGTGTGTGTCCGTCTGTCCGTCTGATTTTCTGTCTCTGTCTGTCTCGGTGTGTCTGTCTGTCTGTCTGTCTGTCTCTCTCTCTCACCCCAGATTTGGTGCAGGCTGCTGAGCATTCAGAGTGTTTTCATGGACCTTACAGTATGGAGGAGAGACAACCAGTCCAGTGAACTTTTCTCACTACCAAACCCGAAGTGCTGTCTGAGTAAAATACCAAGGGAGTGAAGAGAAAGAAGCTGCGGTTCTCCAGTTCTGCTGGAGACAAAGTTATCATGTTTGTCAACTTAAGGACCTAGGAGTTACTAGTTTCCTAGGGAGAGCTTTCCGGTCATAGGGTGAAAACCAGGAGCCTAAGGCCCATTTACTTGACAATTACTGTATCACGTACCTGGCATGTTAGGCCCTGAGGAAGTAGTACAGTTAAAAAGGACCTTGATTAAAGATTCTTGAGTCTGGCACACCATCTTTTCCGAGTATTTATTCTGCTTGTCTTGAATTAGGCCTTGTAAAGGCAGAAATCTGCATATATTGTTATCAGTTTCTAATGAGTGATTAGACATTTCGTAGAGTATAAAAATTAAGAGGCCATTGCTGCTGCCTTTAAGTTGTATAAAGATCTCTAACATTTCTGAAAAGTCTGTAATAATATCTCAGAATGCTTAACACTATACACTGGTTTAAAAAAACAGCACAGAGTCAACTTATATTGAAACCTCAAATGTCTGTAATAATTTCTCTGAATGCTTAGCACTATACACTGGCTTAAAAAAACAACACAGTCAACTTATATTGAAACCTCATTGTACTCTGCCTTCTCTTATCTCTCTTCATTA
This sequence comes from Apodemus sylvaticus, assembly GCF_947179515.1. Taxonomy (NCBI): domain Eukaryota; kingdom Metazoa; phylum Chordata; class Mammalia; order Rodentia; family Muridae; genus Apodemus; species Apodemus sylvaticus. The sequence continues at coordinate 105,051,728 of NC_067477.1, read as the reverse complement.
TTGATTTCTGCATCTGTTTTCTACAGCTGTTGACCTATAAGCTCTGCCTCTGATTCACTTTATATCCCTACACTGTGCCAAATTGTTCCCTGATGATTCCTTCATGTTTGTTGAGCGAGCGTCTTAGAGAATAATGTATCTGTTCTTACTAATGTCTTTATTCATTTTATTCTTGCTAGTACTTTAAAGCACCTTACTCACTGTATTTGCTATTCTTTATTCTACAGACAGTGGCATTCAGCTTATGTTTATGGAATCTAATTAATGTAGAGTAGTTACATGTCTGTGTTTTGTTAATAACATTGTCTCCATGGATACACAATAGATAATCACTTTTCCTCTGAGTGAAATCTGTTTTTGGTCTCTGAACCCAACCTGAATAGACTGCATTGACTGGGCAATTAGTATAGTCTTTGCTCAAACCCAGAACCGTTGAACGTCATCAGCAAGTTCTCTACCATTTAGACACAGCTCACTCCTGCCCCTGTGGTTCTTGTCTTTTTATTGGTGTTTTGATTTGGAAACAGTTTCTAACCTTGCCTTGGGGTTTTCTGACATGTATCCATAAGCATAATTCTCACTCTTATTTTCACTAAACACAGTCCAGGTGTTCTCAACCTATGAGAAGTTTTAAAATACTGATACTGGTATTCAGTTCTCCAGATATAAGTAGAGAAGTATACATTTAAATGTTTCAAGTATTATAAAATTCTTTTTTTTTTTTTTTTTTTTTTGTGGTTAATTGCATCTACTTTTTTTTTTTTTCTTTAAAATTTTTTATTACATTTTTTTTTATTTGATATAATTTATTTACATTTCAAATGATTTCCCCTTTTCTAGCCCCCCCCCCACTCCCCGAAAGTCCCGTAAGCCCCCTTCTCTTCCCCTGTCCTCCCTCCCACCCCTTCCCAGTTCCCCGTTCTGGTTTTGCCAAATACTGTTTCACTGAGTCTTTCCAGAACCAGGGACCACTCCTGCTTTCTTCTTGTATCTCATTTGATGTGTGGATTATGTTTTGGGTATTCCAGTTTTCTAGGTTAATAACCACTTATTAGTGAGTGCATACCATGATTCACCTTTTGAGTCTGGGTTACCTCACTTAGTATGATGTTCTCTAGCTCCATCCATTTGCCTAAGAATTTCATGAATTCATTGTTTCTAATGGCTGAATAGTACTCCATTGTGTAGATATACCACATTTTTTGTATCCACTCTTCTGTTGAGGGATACCTGGGTTCTTTCCAGCATCTGGCAATTATAAATAGGGCTGCTATGAACATAGTAGAGCATGTATCCTTATTACATGGTGGGGAATCCTCTGGGTATATGCCCAGGAGTGGTATAGCAGGATCTTCTGGAAGTGAGGTGCCCAGTTTTCGGAGGAACCGCCAGACTGCTTTCCAGAGTGGTTGTACCAATTTGCAACCCCACCAGCAGTGGAGGAGTGTTCCTCTTTCTCCGCACCCTCTCCAACACCTGCTGTCTCCTGAATTTTTAATCTTAGCCATTCTGACTGGTGTAAGATGAAATCTTAGGGTTGTTTTGATTTGCATTTCCCTAATGACTAATGAAGTGGAGCATTTTTTAAGATGCTTCTCCGCCATCCGAAGTTCTTCAGGTGAGAATTCTTTGTTTAACTCTGTACCCCATTTTTTAATAGGGTTGTTCGGTTTTCTGGAGTCTAACTTCTTGAGTTCTTTATATATATTGGATATTAGCCCTCTATCTGATGTAGGATTGGTGAAGATCTTTTCCCAATTTGTTGGTTGCCGATCTGTCCTCTTGACGGTGTCCTTTGCCTTACAGAAACTCTGTAACCTTATGAGGTCCCATTTGTCAATTCTTGCTCTTAGAGCATACGCTATTGGTGTTCTGTTCAGAAACTTTCTCCCTGTACCGATGTCCTCAAGGGTCTTCCCCAGTTTCTTTTCTATTAGCTTCAGAGTGTCTGGCTTTATGTGGAGGTCCTTGATCCATTTGGATTTGAGCTTAGTACAAGGAGACAAGGATGGATCAATTCGCATTCTTCTGCATGCTGACCTCCAGTTGAACCAGCACCATTTGTTGAAAAGGCTATCTTTTTTCCATTGGATGTTTTCAGCCTCTTTGTCGAGGATCAAGTGGCCATAGGTGTGTGGGTTCATTTCTGGATCTTCAATCCTGTTCCATTGATCCTCCTGCCTGTCACTGTACCAATACCATGCAGTTTTTAACACTATTGCTCTGTAGTATTGCTTGAGGTCAGGGATACTGATTCCCCCAGATTTTCTTTTGTTGCTGAGAATAGTTTTAGCTATCCTGGGTTTTTTGTTGTTCCAGATGAATTTGATAATTGCTCTTTCTAACTCTGTGAAGAATTGAGTTGGGATTTTGATGGGTATTGCATTGAATCTGTATAGTGCTTTAGGCAAAATGGCCATTTTAACTATATTGATTCTACCGATCCATGAGCATGGGAGGTTTTCCCATTTTTTGAGGTCTTCTTCCATTTCCTTCTTCAGAGTCTTGAAGTTCTTGCCATACAGATCTTTCGCATGTTTGGTAAGAGTCACCCCAAGATACTTTATACTGTTTGTGGCTATTGTGAAGGGGGTCATTTCCCTAATTTCTTTCTCAGCCTGCTTATCCCTTGAGTATAGGAAGGCCACTGATTTGCTTGAGTTGATTTTGTAACCTGCCACTTTGCTGAAGTTGTTTATCAGCTGTAGGAGCTCTCTAGTGGAGTTCTTTGGGTCACTTAGGTAGACGATCATGTCGTCTGCAAATAATGATAGTTTGACTTCCTCCTTTCCAATTTGTATCCCTTTGACCTCCTTATGTTGTCGAATTGCCCGAGCTAGTACCTCAAGTACAATATTGAAAAGATAAGGAGAAAGGGGGCAGCCTTGTCTGGTCCCTGATTTCAGTGGGATTGCTTCAAGTTTCTCTCCGTTTAGTTTGATGCTGGCTACCGGTTTGCTGTATATTGCTTTTACTATGTTTAGGTATGGGCCTTGAATTCCTGTTCTCTCCAAGACTTTAAGCATGAAAGGATGCTGAATTTTGTCAAATGCTTTTTCAGCATCCAATGAAATGACCATATGATTTTGTTCTTTGAGTTTGTTTATGTAGTGGATTGTATTGATGGATTTCCGTATATTGAACCAACCCTGCATTCCCGGGATAAAGCCTACTTGATCATGGTGGATGATCGTTTTGATGTGTTCTTGGATTCGGTTGGCAAGAATTTTGTTGAGTATTTTTGCATCGATGTTCATAAGGGAAATTGGTCTGAAGTTCTCTTTCTTTGTTGGATCTTTGTGTGGCTTTGGTATCAGCGTAATTGTGGCTTCGTAGAAGGAATTGGGTAGTGTTCCTTCTGTTTCTATTTTGTGGAATAGTTTGAAGAGTATTGGTGTTAACTCTTCTTTGAAGGTCTGGTAGAATTCTGCACTGAAACCATCTGGTCCTGTGCTTTTTTTGGTTGGAAGACTTTCTATGACTCCTTCTATTTCTTTAGGCTTTATGGGACTGTTTAGATGGTCTAGTTGGTCCTGATTTAATTTTGGTATTTGGTATCTGTCAAGGAAATTGTCCATTTCCTCCAGATTCTCCAGTTGTGTTGAGTACAGGCTCTTGTAGTAGGATCTGATGATTTTTTGGATTTCCTCAGTTTCCATTGTTATGTCTCCCTTTTCATTTCTAAGTTTGTTAATTTGGATACTTTCTCTGTGCCCTTTGGTCAGTCTGGCTAAGGGTTTATCTATCTTGTTGATTTTCTCAAAGAACCAGCTCCTAGTTTTGTTGATTTTTTGTATGGTTCTCTTTGTTTCTACTTGATTGATTTCGGCCCTGAGTTTGATGATTTCCTGCCTTCTACTCCTCCTGGGTGAAATAGCTTCTTTTTGTTCTAGGGCTTTCAGGTGTGTCATTAAGTTGGTAATGTATGCTCTCTCCATTTTCTTTTTGGAGGCACTCAGGGCTATGAGTTTTCCTCTTAGCACTGCTTTCATTGTGTCCCATAGATTTGGGTATGTTGTGTTTTCATTTTCATTGTGTTCTAAAAAGTCTTTAATTTCTTTCTTTATTTCTTCCTTGACCAAGGTGTCATTGAGTAGAGTATTGTTCAATCTCCACGTGTTTGTGGGTTTTCTGTTGTTTCTGTTGCTATTGAAGACCACTTTTATTCCATAGTGATCAGATAGGAGGCATGGGATTAGTTCTATCTTTTTATATTTGTTGAGGTCTGTCTTGTGACCAATTATATGGTCGATTTTGGAGAAGGTACCATGAGGTGCTGAAAAAAAGGTATATTCTTTTGTTTTAGGATAGAATGTTCTATATATATCAGTTAAATCTAATTGGTCCAAAGCTTCAATTAGTTTCATTGTGTCCTTGTTTAGTTTCTGTTTTCCTGATCGGTCCATTGAGGAAAGTGCAGTGTTGAAGTCACCAACAATTATTGTGTTAGGTGCAATGTGTGCTTTGAGTTTTAATAAAGTTTCTTTTATGAAAGAGGGTGCCCTTGCATTTGGAGCATAGATGTTCAGGATTGAGAGTTCTTCTTGTTGTATTTTTCCTTTGACCAGCAAGAAGTGTCCCTCAGAGTCTCTTTTGATGACTTTGGATTGAAAGTCAATTTTATCTGATATTAAAATGGCTACTCCAGCTTGTTTCCTGAGACCATTTGCTTGTAAAATTGTCTTCCAGCCTTTTACTCTAAGGTAGTGTTTGTCTTTGACCCTTAGGTGTGTTTCCTGTAAGCAGCAAAATGTAGGGTCCTGTTTACGTATCCAGTCAGTTAGTCTGTGTCTTTTTATTGGGGCATTGAGTCCATTGATGTTAAGAGATATTAAGGAATAGTGATTGTTACTTCCTATCATTTTTGACGTTATTTTTTAAATTTGATTGCTTAACTTATTTGGGTTTGATGAAAGGTTACTATCTTGCTTTTTTCAGGGTGGAGTTTCCCTCCTTGTATTGGTGTTGTCCTCCTATTATCCTTTTTAGGGCTGGGTTTGTGGATAGATATTGGGTGAACTTGGTTTTGTCGTGAAATATCTTAGTTTCTCCATCTATGGTGATTGAGAGTTTTGCTGGATATAGTAGTTTTGGTTGGCATTTGTGTTCTCTTAGAGTCTGCATGAGATCTGCCCAGGACCTTCTAGCCTTCATAGTCTCAGGTGAAAAGTCTGCTGTGATTCTGATAGGTCTTCCTTTATATGTTACTTGGCCTTTTTCTCTTACTGCCTTTAGTATTCTTTCTTTGTTTAGAACATTTGGTGTTTTGATTATTATGTGACGGGAAGTATTTCTGTTCTGGTCCAGTCTGTTTGGAGTTCTGTAGGCTTCTTGTATATTCATGGGCATCTCTCTCTTTAGGTTAGGGAAGTTTTCTTCCATAATTTTATTGAAGATATTTGCTGGCCCTTTAAGTTGTAAATCTTCACTCTCATCTATGCCTATAATCCTTAGGTTTGGTCTTCTCATTGTGTCCTGGATTTCCTGGATATTTTGGGTTACAAGCTTTTTGCACTTTGCATTTTCTTTAACTGTTGAGTCCATGGTTTCTATGGAATCTTCAGCATCTGAGATTCTTTCTTCTATCTCTTGTATTCTGTTGTTGATATTTGCATCTCTGTCCCCTGATTTCTTCCCAAGGCTTTCTATCTCCAAAGTTGTCTCCCTTTGAGTTTTCTTAGTTGTTTCTACTTCTGATTTTAGATCCTGGATGGTTTTGCTTAGCTCCTTCCCTTGCATGTTTGTGTTTTCCTGTAATTCTTTAAGAGATTTTTGTGTATCCTCTTTCATGAGCTCAGCCTGTTGACCAAAGTTCTCCTGTATTTCTTTAAGAGATTTTTGTGTTTCGTCTTTCATGACCTCAGCCTGTTGAGCAAAGTTCTCCTGTATTTCTTTAAGTGTTTTTTGCATTTCCTCCTTGTTGGCTTTTGTATTCTCCTGGATTTCTTTCAATGATTTTTGTGTTTCCCTTGCAAGGGCTTCTAACTTTTGATCCATTTTCTCCTCAATGACCTTCATGTGTTCCTGTACCAGCATCATGACCAGTGATTTTAAATCCAAATCTTGTTTTACTGGTGTGATGGGGTATCCAGGACTTGCTGGTAGAGGAGAATTTGGTTCAGATGTTGCCATATTGCCTTGATTTCTGTTAGTGATGTTTCTGCGTTTGCCTTTTGCCATCTAGCTCTCACTGGTGTTACTTGGTCTTGTCAGTGCTGGACTCACCAGTGCAAGCTGCCCCTTCCCCGTTGGCCTCTGGTGCACAGCTTACACTCTGCACTGCCTATAGACAGGGTGCTGTTTTCCAGGCTGTTCAGATCCCAAAGCAGGCACCTGAAGGCTCCCGCTGGGGCCCGCAGGATTTATCGGAGCACACCGACTTTTCCCAGCTGGCCGCCCGGAAGCCCCCACTAGCCTCTTGAGGGACCTGGAGATGTGGCGGCCACCCAGGCTGATCTGAAGCGGAGAGATTTGAGCTGGGGGCTTCTGCCTGAGGCCTTGCCCCAGATTGTGTCTGTGGACCAGGTGGAACCCGTGTGCACCCCCAGGGAGCTCCGAAGGTGAATGTTGCTGTGACCTCCCCTGTGCTCCGCTCACTCCGCTGGGCAGCCGATTTCCCCAACCGGGCTGGCGCACACTAGGTTAGCCTTGTCGCCTGGGCCCTGAGTCCAGGCAAACGCCTGGGAGGCCAAGGTCCGAACAAAGTTCCCCTAGGGCTATGTCTGTTATTTGGGTCCGCCAGGTGACCCGGATGGCGGGCGTGCGCGTCCGCGCTCCGCGAAAGCACCGGGAGAGTCTGTTGTGCTAATAACCTCCTGGACTGGTTGACACACAGATGGCCCACCAAGCCGCCCAGTTCTTGGGGTCAGTCCTGTGCCTTTTGGGGCCTAGACCCCCGTTTTGTTAGCCTCAGGCTACGCTTGTTAGCAGTCTCTGCCCTCCCGAGCACTCTGGCTCCTGTAGGCAAAATGGCGGCGCGTGCACCGGCCGGGGCAAAAAAAAAAACTCCTGGCTGTGTTGGCGCCCCGATGGCCACTCGAACAGCCCAGGGCCTGGGTGCAGGCCAACGCCCGTCTGGCTCAGACCCCTACGGTGTTGGGCCTAGGATTATGTTTGTGTACCTCAGTCTGACTGATCTCTGGAGCCCGGGATCAAGATGGCGGTGAGTCTCTCCTGACTGGCGGGCAGCCGAGTTCTGAAGTGGCTTCCGTGCAGCGAAAGGCTCCGCAGAACCGCAGTTGCTTGCCGCCCGGCTGGTCAGCGAAGGTCAGTGGTCGTGGGCGCAGGGCCTAACTGGACCCTGTGTCGCCTTGGTTCCACTGCTGATGGCCCTTCAGCTGGAGCAGCCACTGCTACCGCCGCCGCCGCCGCCGCCGCCCTAATTGCCGTATTATAAAATTCTTAACTATAAGGTTTTTTTTTTTTTTCTTCTTCTTTCAGCCCAGAGGCAACCGAAAGCATGGTGCATCATTCATCATCACAAAGGCAATGAGAGGTAAAGAGCCTTGTATTTTATGTATTGTATAGCTGGTGGACAGGTTTTTCTCATTTCACAACTATGCAGTTTTAGCCTAGAGATTTAAAAGTGTGCTCTTTAGTATTCTGATAAAGAACCCAATGAAGATAGCTAGCATATATGTTGTTTGAATTTAATTTTATATGTACTTACTTCTGTAAATACATGTATGTATGTATGTATGTATGTATGTGTGTATATTTTTATTCTCACCTATCTTTAATTCAGTCTCGAGCTAAACTCTGGCCTAGGCTTAGAATTATACACATGTTGTACATGGGATGGTGATGAGTAAGCCCAGTGTGAGTCTTGTAAAGACTGTGGGTGTTGATAAGCTTGTGAGAACCATTGTAAGTAAATGGCTTACATACCATTTCAGATATAACTGGTCCAAAATGCTCAACTTAAATATTTGGTTAAAACTGGCCTTCTATTTAACCAGTGATAGACTTTACCTATGAACCAGTAGGAGTCTGAAAAAGAATTGAACATCAGCCTTTTTTGAACCATGAGGGCTTTATAATAACAGATTAATATAGTTCTTTAAGGCTGACAAGTATTTTTTATATTTATTTATTACAGATTATATGTGTGTGTGTGTGTGTGTGTGCGCGCGCGCGCGCGCGTGTGTGCCTGAGTGCATGTGTGTGTACCAAGTGTGTGCAGGAACCTATGGAGGTCTGAAGAGATGTGGAATCCCCTGGAGTTGAAGTTACAGGTGGTTGTGAGCATCATGAGATTGCTGGGAAGTGAACCCAGGTTCTTTGCAAGAGCAGCTAGTACTCTTAACCATTGATCCATCTCCTCAGCCCTCACCTGCAATGTTTAGATGTGAAGATTGTTCACAGTATTCTTTGGGAATGTGACTACCTGCCTTTCTGGCCTCAAAGGTCATCCACATGTTGTATCTGAGTTCCTTATGAAGAGAAAGTTCAATGTAAAGAAATAGAAAACTTGTGACTAGCTATGATTTTATATTAAGTTCTAATGTGTTCAGTTTTCATAATCATAACTGAAGTCTTGGTTTATTTAGAAACTGTATATAACTGATCAAGTAATTGTAGAAAAAATTGAAAGTATAAATATCCACACATTATAATAGAATTTTCTTTATTTTACAACCTAGAGATGATGTTTTTCAGACTTTTCTTCCTTGATGTATGCCTATCTGTATGAACAGGAGTGTGTGTGTGTGTGTGTGTGTGTGTGTGAGAGAGAGAGAGAGAGAGAGAGAAGGAGGAGGGGGAGGAGGAGGAGGATAGTGTGTGAGAGTGTGATGATATAAAACAGTTTTAAACCTGTTTTAAATTTTGCTTTTCACAGACTTCTCCAGTTATTACTTATATAGTGGCTACAATGTTCACATTAATATATTGATTTATATTTTGTACAAATAGTTTTGTTTTAAAGAGCAATTTACTATGATTTCTAGTAATGGCTTGATTTAACATCTCAAAACATTTTAAAATTGTGTAGTTGGGAAACAGTTCAATGTTTTCAAACAACATAAACTTGGATGTAATTATAAGCAATTATATGATCTTGTAAAAGTTATGGTTTTATTAAGTTATGGTTATATTAAGTTGGTTTTATTTTATAAGCTGTTTACAAATACCTCTTAAAGGACAAGTGTTTCTTTTTATTCCAGATCATCTGTTATTTTTGCGTCAGTATATCTGGTACAGGTGAGCCTTCAGTTCCTACAAAGATTACTGTCTTCTGATTATTTAAGGTTTTGAATATCTGCTTCTGGGGAGATGTTGACATCAGGCAGACCTGCTTTTTTGGAAAAGCATTTCAAAGATGTGGTGTAAGCTGATCACACACAGCCCGGAACACTCGCTCGTTCCTACTACCTTAGTCAGTACTGATCATTCGACGACAGCTGATCCCTCCAGCACGTGTGCTCAACAGCCTAGGAAATGCCCCTATGTTGGATCTGTGTGTTGTATATGTTAAGGAACATTTTCGTTCTTATTGTTACATCAACTATAGTCAGTAGTTGAGTTGCTGTGTGTTAGGTCTTCAGATTTTGCTTGTTGCATGCTATTTAATTCTTTGAGTATTGTTATGTTCAACTATGGTGCTGATTTTCAGCTCTAAAAAGGGACAGGGAAATAAGTAATCCAATAAAATGATAGCCTTCTGCATTTAGCAATGTTTGTAGTGGCAATCTCCTAACCTTAAACTTAATAGCTCTAGAGATAAGATAGTCCTAAAATAGAGACCTTTGACCTCCTGTAGAACTACTTGCTCAGTGTTTTCTTTTTAGTTTGTGTGCATGCACATATGTGTATGTATGTGTACATGTGTACGTATGCACACGTGTGAGTATGCATGTATGTGGTGTTTGTTGTGATTTCTGAATATGTAGGGTTTAGTAGTGAAGAGATGAATGAGGAGATTGCTACTTTGATCGTTGTATGGGCTGTTAGTATACCATGGGTGTTTATCCCAAACACCTCATTAAAATTTCAGATATCAAATTAGTAATTTTTGGATTTAGGTTTACTAATATTCAAAATTTATATTCTAATATCAAACCCTCTCTCTATAGATGCAGTTATTACTTACATGTGATTTTCACTGCTCAGTTTTAAGCTAGCTGATATGTTGTGGTTTCAGCCCTGCCCCGTTTTTGCTTCCTGATGGACTGGTCCGCTTGGTCAATAAACAGATAAACTGGCATTTGGTACTCGCAAAGTAAGTATGTGTAAACTCCCCTTAAAATGTTCTAGTTGCATTTTTGTCTAAATCTCAACACAGACATGAATTTTGGGGACCCTTGTAGCTTTCATTTTTGATTTTTATTAAATTCCCTTTGTTACATATGGCCATTGCTTGAACATATGAATTTAAGCTATATTCAGTCATTTCCTATGATTTTATAACTGCATATTCTTTTAATTGTCAAGTCAAAAGGTAGATAATGAAAGCAAAACAAAAAAGCTGACTGTGAAACAATTTCATTCGTGTTGAAGACTCACATACTCACAGTCAGTTTCTCTCCCTTGTCTCCCATGTAGCCACGGCAAGCTTCTGGCCGCTGTCCAGGATCAGTGTGTGGAGATCAGGTAATGCATGCTTCATGTTGTCCATAGACAGAAAAAATCCGTTATGTAACATGAGGGATAAGACTTTAAATATTTTCCAAGGTGGTATATTTGAAGGGGTTTTGTGAAGCGTCGATCACTAACTTAGACAGGGTGCTCCCTCAGAGGAATTTGCTCATTGTGCTTTTCCTGTATGTATCTGTGTACACACACACACACACACACACACACACACACACACACACACACACATACACACACACATTTTACTAAATGAAAATAGTATTCTAGAAGTCTGGAAATAGCTTGTTTGACTAGTTACTGTTGGGCCAGCTGTTTAGAATGATTTAAAGTGTCTTAAGATGTAAAACAAAGGAGGGCTGGAGAGATGGCTCAGCGGTTAAGGGCACTGACTGCTCTTCTGAAAGTCCTGAGTTCAATTCCCAGCATGGTGGCTCACAACCATCCATAATGAGATCTGACGCCCTCTTCTGGAGCGTCTGAAGACAGCTACAGTATACTTATATATAATAAATAAATAAATTAAAAAAAAAAAAAAACCAAAAGATGTAAAACAAAGCCAGACAGCTTTGCAATAATGGCACAAATGTGTCGATCGGATATAGGTCTGGGAAAGACCAAGGTGGCATGATTACTGGATATCTATCATGTCTCGTGTCTGTCAAGACACTCAGTGATGTTATGTTCTCATATAAAATATACCTTTAAGGGTTGGACACATGGCTCAGTGGTTAGGAATACTTCTTGTTTTTGCAGAGGATCTGGTTCTCTTCCCAGGACCTGCCTGGAGGCTTCCTGCTTCCTGTAACTTCAGTTCCAGGGACTCTGATGCCCCGTCTGGCCTCCATCTGTACTGTATGCACATGGTGCACATAAACTCACTCTAGCACACACATAAATAAAAAGTAGTAAAACTTAGAAGTGGTTGCTATGTTGTGAAGTTTGCATCAACACACTAAATATAAGCCATTTCTAATACTAAGGGTCTCCCTCCCTTTTCTTAGGCAAAGCCTACCTATTGATTGTCAGAATCTAAGTAGAAGGCTTGGGTGATGGCTTGCTGTACAATCTAGAGGAGTGGAGTTTGGATTCCTAGAACCCATGTGAAAAAAATGTATAGGCATAAAGTTCTGCTTAGAACCCCAGTTCCTGCGGTAGACAGAAATGGGATCTCCACAGCAAGCTGGTTAACCATATCAGCTGAAAATGTAAGCTCTGGTTTGAACAAGAGACCCTGGGGCAGCATAAAAGGTAGAGGCTGAGAAGGAAGATACTTGTCAGTTGTGGGTCTCCACATGCACATGTATACACCTAAACCTATGTGGATGCATACAGGCATTTACAGCGTGCACAAACAAGAGAAAAGTTAAGGGCAAGAGATTTGGAGGTTCTTAGATACTCACAGAAATGTCTTTCTGCTGCTCTGTTGTTCTTGACTACAACAGTACCAGTGCCCACTCCATTGCTATTACATCAGTCTTAGTTTTCTGCTGGTTTCTGATTAGTTTTTCTTCCCATGTATTTAAGCAGTACTGTATTATCTCAGCCTCTGGAGCAGTAGAATGGTCTTTTCTCTGTCAGGCATTGGCTTCATGTGGGGAGGCTTTCTGAGCCCTTCCAAGCCACCAAGGGAATGATGGTAGTTTTCCATGCTAAGTAATTTAACCTGATGTGGCTATATGGATCCTTCTGTGTTACTGTTGTTTTTCTTTTTTTTTTTTTAATTTTTTTATTCGATATAATTTATTTACATTTCAAATGATTTCCCCTTTTCTAGCCCCCCCCCCACTCCCCGAAAGTCCTGTAAGCCCCCTTCTCTTCCCCTGTCCTCCCACCCACCCCTTCCCACTTCCCCGGTCTGGTTTTGCCGAATACTGTTTCACTGAGTCTTTCTAGAACCAGGGACCACTCCTCCTTTCTTCTTGTATCTCATTTGATGTGTGGATTATGTTTTGGGTATTCCAGTTTTCTAGGTTAATAACCACTTATTAGTGAGTGCATACCATGATTCACCTTTTGTACTGTTGCTTTTCTTAACAGCGTCTTTAAGAGTTGTTTTTTTGGCAGTGTTTCTATTGTTCACAGGAATTGATAGAACTCATTTGTTGCAGTTTTGTGAAGTGTGCTTTGAGAAACAGGCGTTTAGTATATACCTTTAGTATATACCTTACTTATACACAGCACTCAGAAGACAACAGTCACTTTTCCCAGGAAAAGAGAGGTTGGATGAAGTGATTTTCGGTGTATCAGTCAGGGAATGATGCGTGATCAAGATACTGAGGTATGAGATGTAGAGCTCGATGGAACTTATTAATAAAATGTTTTGATGAAAGGATAATTTGCAAAAGCTTTATGTACACAAACTTTGGTGTGAAAATAGCTCCACCAGGAAGCCTTTGAGAGCACACTGTATGGAAAGTCTCACACCATAACCCCTCTAACAGTGAGCACACTTACTGTTACTCTTGGTAAGTTAATGCCATTGCTGCATGTTGTAAGGACTCCTGTTAACTTACGGAGTCCAGGCAGGTCTGAGAGGTTGTGCAGATTTTCCTGTACTTTTAAAAATAAGGAGCTGGCATGTGTGGTAAAATGACTTGCATAAGAATTCAAGCTGTGTTCTTTTCCTCTCAGGTTTTGTGTTCTGTATGAGCCAAACTGTGGTTTGGTACAGATGCAGTGTGTCATGTGACATGTACCAGGAATGTAGTGTGAATGAGACCTAGAGTCTCTAGCTCTGATTGTATTGTGTTTTCTTTATGATTAGGATAGTCTCTTTTTCTCAGTATATTTCCACAAATATTGTCTGGCATTGTAGCTCAATCAGCTCCCCTCTAAAACCATCACTGTCACTCCCCAAGTCTATTTCCATGGGAGTCTATTTCCATGAACTAATAAGGATTAATAGTCTAGATTTGATGAATGTGGTCTTTGCCTGAGGAATATGAAGAACAGATGGTAAAAGGGAATTATGGTGGTGTAGCATTGCTCAGAGCTGGTATTCTGTTGTTTTTGTTGAATGAATATAAGCCCCTGTATTGACTTTGCAGTAACCTAAAAGGAAGGGTTTCCCAGTAAGTGAGGCATGATCAGCAATGAAAAAAAAAAAAGGCAAAGGAAGGCCCCTAAAGTAAACTCTATCAGCAGCAATTGTCTTGTTTTGTTTGAGATAGGATCTCCAGCTGGCCTAGAGCTTGTAATTCTTTTGCTTGGATTACAGATGTGTGCCACTATATTGTGTTCTTGAATTTTAAAGACACTTGCTCTTTCTGTTCTACTTGCATCCTATCTACCATAGTGAAGAGCATGTGTGTCTTAATTACTTTGAACATTGCAGAGACAGACTACCTAATGGGAACAAATTAGGTTTAAAGGGCTTGTTCTGGCTTATATTTCTAAGGAGAGGCAGTCTGTCATAGCGGGAAAGGCATGATGGAAGGTGCATGAGGCTGTCTGGTCTTACGGCATCAGTAGTCAGGAATAAGGGAGAGAACAGGAAGTGGGCTTGGCTGTATACCTTCCAGGCCTCCCTGCAGTGACGGTCTTCCTTCACCTCCCTAAGGTTCTACAACTTTTTCAAACACAGCCACCAGCTGAGGACCAGGTGGTAAAGCACATGGGCATGTGGGGGACATTTCCTATTTAAACCACAACAAGGTACAATGTGAGATTGTCTCAGTAGTAATTGTAGTAATGCTGAGTAGGTGTTTCAGCTGTGGGAGTTGTTTCTAGTACCATAGGTCATTATTTGCTGTTAGGAAGCAGTTAAAATGGGGAATGGTTCCTGAGAAGAGACTTGAAAAGCTGAAGAGGTATGCTCCCTTTTGCAATAATACTTGGGTTGTTGCTTTCCAGTGTTGAGTTAAATGCTGTCAGTCACTTAGGGTGCTGTCCTTAACTTGCCTGTGCTAGGGGCTGACTTTGGATAAAATAACAATGTGTGAATTAATCTTTAATTTGTAATTTGCCAGCAGCTACAAATTATAATTGGCTAATATGTTTCCTTATTTCTTACATAGTGAGTGATAATTCCATATGGCTATGGGTTGTTGTTTATATGGGGACTAATTGGAAGTTGTGAAAGAACTTAGCAAAGACATGAAGAGACTCTTATGAAGACACGTGTGAATATCCCCACCCAGAGTTTGCTTAACTAAAGGATGGTGTTTTAGCAAAACCACTCTGTCCACCCGGCTTTCCTCTTCCCTAGGAAGGCAGCAGCACGCCTTTCCCATCTCGTTAAGGATAAAGTAATGCGCATGTATTCATTCAGGGTTTTCTCCAAGCTGTGTGAGGTGCTGCCATCCTGTTCTGTTTAAAGGGAAGGGCAGCGCTAATCCTTTGTCTCAGTCACAGAGATTGAGCTGGAATCAGGTCACTTTGTTTTAGAGTGAGTTATTTCTGTCTCATTTCATTTGGGAGCTGAGCAGTATGTTGTCTTAGATATTTATATTTATTTCTGCATTTATGACTGTAGTCATATCAGCATTTGAAAAATAGCTAAAATTTTAAAGGTTTTGTAAATTATTTAAAATGTCAATGCTTAATGACCCCTTAGAAATAATAGAAAATACAGTTCAATAGAAAGAAAAAACTAGAAATTAATTTGTTTGACTCTTCAACTATTTTACTATTAATATTTGACATACTTTCTTTAGTACTTTTCTTTCTGTGTGTGTGTGATTAGTGGATAATATTGTTTATTCTATTTGATACCAATTTCTGAATTACTTTTGTGATTTATAAATTTAATTTACATTTTAAAATTTATGTTACTTTTTCCCCTGAGTAACCCTTGGAATTAATCTAATATAAAATCGTTCCATGGCAGGTATAGTAATTGCATAATATTTCACTGGATGTGCACAACAAAATTTAACTAATTTCCTTATACTTGATGTATTTTTCTTCTTTATAAATTAGATTGTATTGGTTTCCTTGATAACTATATAAATCTGTAATTATTTTCTGGGAATAACTTTGTAGAAGTGAAATTGCTAGGTCAAATCCTATAGATAATTAGAATTTTAGGTAATTGTTATTAAATTGTGTTCTAAAAGTTCACCAGTTTTTATTTTGAATACAGTTTGTAGTAGTAATGCTACTGTATTGTGTATTTCAAGATTACAGATTATAAACAGT
Source organism: Apodemus sylvaticus (assembly GCF_947179515.1). NCBI lineage: Eukaryota > Metazoa > Chordata > Mammalia > Rodentia > Muridae > Apodemus > Apodemus sylvaticus. The sequence goes on along the minus strand of NC_067477.1, from coordinate 105,035,996 downwards.
TCACTAGTTCATGTACTATAACCTGTTTATGTTATGTGATTTATTAAAGTAGACATCATTTTTTTCTATGTGATAGACTTTGTAATATGGTTCAGACTAGTGTTTCTTAACTGGTACCAGTGTGTGTGTAGCTTTAATCAGTCGTCTTATGTGGGTCCCATTCTCGATTTACTGAATCAGATTCTTGGGCCTGTCTTATAGACATGCTTGCGTATCATAAGACAGTGCTTGAGCACACTTCTGTTAGAGCCCTGTGCTCCTGCTCTAGCCCCATTTCTGTAATGAGAAGATTGCTCTGAATGAGAGAATCCATTTGAGACACTAAAACACCATCTATGTGACAGAAAGATGACTTACTGTTATGTATAGGCACTGTCTATACTACAGTATCTCAGGTGTTTCATAGACTCTCATATTGGTGTCCTTAGGGTAAAACTATTGTTTTTATTTCTCACGTATTTGTAGGTCTGCAAAAGATGATTTTACATCAGTTATTGGAAAATGTCAAGGTAAGAGTTTCCAAAATTTTGAAATATGAAAACATTTCAATTAGTAATGGTTTACAATGTTCCTATAAAGTGCGAATAGATATTCCAAAAGGTTTACTGGTAGTATTATTTTTATGATTATATTAACTTACTTAAATTATAATTATTCAATTTTTAATCTTCTTTAAATATTTTGCTTTGACATATATATATTTTAGGCCTTTGAAATGTAAATTGTGTTTTTAAAATATTCAAGGTTGTTTTTTTTTGAAAAAGTAATTTGTAAGTACAATCTATTTTGGAATCAGTTCAGGGATAAATATTTAGTTATAAGTTTAGAGTTCTTCAGCAAAAAATAGTAAAAAAGTATGTGATTTGATCTTTCTTACTAATAGTTATAAGTTTATGATTAGATATTTTATTTCATTGTCAGAAAGCTAATGGAGTCTCTGGTCTCATTTATATTATTGGTAATATGCACATAATTTTAAAATATTAAATTATAGAGAAATTATATGAGTTAATTATATACACCTTTACACAATGGTGCATGATAGCTACTTAGAGCATGTAAAACTATTAGGAACTCTGACTCTACCTAAAACGTCTTTAATTGGTTGATTGCTCCTAACTGTGGAACTGAGTTCTTTTTTGTAACTCAGGATTCGGAATAATCTTAGCCTACCCATCTGTCTCAATCAGGGTTCTAAAGCTATGATGCAGCACCATGACGAAAGCAAGTTGGGGAGGAAAGGGTTCATCTGGCTTACAGCTCCACACTGTTCAGTATCAAAGGGCAGGAGCTCAAACAGGGCAGGAACCTGGACTCAGCAGTTGATGCTGAGGCCATGGAGGACTGCTGCTTATTGGCTTGTTTCCCACAGCTTGCTCAGTCTGTTTTCTTATAGAATCCAGGACTGCCAGCCCAGGCACGGTTCCACACAGTGGACTGGGCCCCTTGATAATAGTTCCTTCTGCCAGGAAACTTTGGCTTTTGCATTTTGTTAATTTGGCTAGTCCTGCCTTTGTGAGGTCAAGAAGGAGCTCTTTCTACAGACCTTTCCTCTGTGCTCTCTTCCCTACCATTTGTGAATATCCGTCATTCTCTGATAGTACAACACTTAACCCTGATTTTCCTTTGATAGTTTGTTTTTTCTGATTTTCAATTTAGATTTTGTGTTTCTTTCTAATTGTATGACAAAATATTTGACCAAAAGTACTTGAGGAAGAAAGGATTTATTCTGGCTGGACTGTTTTACAGTCCATCTTGGAGGCAGGACTGTGTGATTGGCTAAATTGTCAATTGGGAATCACAGAAGAGACTGGGAACAAGGTGGGGTCATAAAAGCTCAAGGCCCATCCCTCACTGATCCACTTCCCTTAGCAAGACTCCACTTTGAAAACATATACAACTTCTCAAATACTACTACCACCAGGGGACCAAATGTTCAAAGACATGAGTGTGTGGGGAATATTTCACACTCAACTGTAACAGATAATAAATTCTTTGAAGGCAGGGCTCCTCCACATGGTAGTTACATACATGTCTAGTGCCTGCCATGCTTCCCACACATGGTTTTCACATAGATTTTGACTCTTTTAAGTTGGTAACTCTGTTATATGGAAGCTAGTGAAATGATTCTTATGAAAGAGTGTGTGTTTATTTATTGGCTAATTTTGGAAACTTCTGAGAGTAAATGTTTATTTTACTTGTTTTGTATCCTATAGTACATAAACACATTTTTGAGTAATTATCAGTCAAGCTTTTTATTCCTGTTGTGTGCTGTGTATGCAAACCACAGCAAGACCTTGTGCTTTGATAAGCCTTTTTGATGGAGTATCCAAGATAATAAGGCAAAACATTGTTTTAAATGTGGACTATCAAGTTGGATCTTAGTTATTCCCTGCATTTACTTCATGTGGTATTCTTAACAGTAGTTGCTATGTTCGGTAGGATATTACATCAAGAAACCTACAGAAGAGTCATGTACGCTGTTCAATTTCATATCTGTTAGTGCAGCCTTCTTGCCTGCTGAAGGTCTAGGAAGTCTGAGACAGGCTTCTTTTGAGCATGCTCAGTGTTGGAGTGATCCTGACATATAGGGAGGGTCCTTTTGAGAATCAGCATTAGGTACCTGCTCTTAGCTAGTAAGTAAACTGAAAAGCCACAAGTTAACATGAAAATGGGAAGTTTAACTATTCTGTATTTCATACAAATTATATTTATTAAGAGGTTTTTTGGTGTGTACTGTTAATGTGGCAGCCTAGATGAGATAATGCGATGAGAACTAATGCTTTATTTTGTTGGCTTCTGCATGTGGGAATTTATGACCTTAATGCTGCATTAATGGCTTCTCTCTATTTTGTGTAATGCGAGGCAATGATCATTTGCTTATTATTTGACTCATCTTTATGGGAATCACTCCCATATGCCAAATGATATTTCATGTGTGTGCCTGGAGAAGAAGAACCAGATTGTTGTTAATGCATTTTTGAGACTACATATTGCAGAGTCTGCAAACTGAAATAGGAGCTATTTGGTTCCACTTTGATATTTTTCAATTATTGTTTTATAAAAGATAGCCCATTTGAGAATGTTTGAAATGCGGTTTGGAAGTTGTTTGGCTCTGCTTGCTAGACCATTAATTCAGTATTTATTTATTTATTTTTGGTCTTACATATAGCAGATGGGCTTAGACTTTTTGAAGAGCTTTTGTGTTGAGTTTTTCCATTTTCTTGCTAATTGTAAGAATGCTGAGAGAGCGCCCATTGGCCTTCGAGTTCAGGATGTACAGATTGACAGCCCCTGGTTGCCTCTGACTTCCCAAAGCCTCATCAGCTTACTGTTAGATGCCATGAAAGAATGAGTTTAAATGTATGTCTTGACATGAACTATTTGAAGTGCTCAGATTTTGGAATGAGATACCCAGTTTTCAAAGTGTGAGTCTGATGTCTCAGATTATCCAACATCCCTTCTCTCCTTTTCTTTTTGTAGTTTTAGTGAAAATATTTTTTTTATTGATAACATAATACACATTCTCAGTAGCAACTAAGGATGAACAAAGCAGACATAAAACCAATCTCAGTCAAGAGATGAGTATTGCTTATTTTTCAGGAGATTTTTCTCTAATATCTACAGCAAAATATGTTCTACAGAAGGAAACTGTTATGTAATCCATTTTCTGTAATAAATGATGGCTATGAACCCTTTTAGGCCACTGTTTAAAGCCAACTTCTCCAAGTTGCCTTCTTAACTTATTTTTCATGGTAGATAATTTCCAGGGTATTTAGACACAGGTTTTAAAATTCCCAAGACAAACCCAAACATTCCTATAAAATTGATCTAAGAAGCAAACAACTCAATATCATATTTGATTCCCTCCAAATCAAGGCCACTATTAGCACTTTGTGTAGACATAGGCATCAAAATATTGTACCCACCCATGAGGGATACCGATATGTAGGCTGTTTTCTTTCTAGTTTTATACTTCAATAGTGTTGGTCTCAAGTTAGGAGCGAGTAGTCCTTTTTTATTTTCTGAACAGTTAGTATAGCATTTGATACTGTGCTATAAAGATGAGCTGAAATTTCCAGCTTTGATTGTGCTTTTTAAACAAAAACCTTTAGTTCTATCAGTATTTATGTACTGTCTTCTTGATGAAATGGCCCCTTTGCTACTCTGTCCCTTCTTATCTCTAGTGACACTCCTGGCTGGGCCTTTGCTTTGCTCAATGTTTGCATAGATTGGTTTGGCAGTAATTACTATTGCACGATATTATTTTCCTTTCCTGTCCCAATAGGTTTGTTTGCTTATTTGATGCAGGGTTTGCTACTTAGTCCGGGTTGCCCTGAGCTCGCAAGCCCCTTTGCCACCATTCCCAGTTCATACCCTGACTGCTGTATTTAGTGTATGTGCCTTTGATTGGACTTGCCTTTTTCATATTCTGAATATTTCTGTCATTTAATTGCACTATTAAGAACATTTATATTTAACACAGTTAATGACTTGATAGTAGTAAATCTATTTGTTTTTCTATTTGCTCTGTTCGATGGGCAGTCCAGCTTGAAATTTTTTATTTAGTAATAAAATGTGATAACATAGTTTTAATGAATTAACGTAACAAGTAGAAGCAAAAATTGATATCTTTTATTTTAATTATTTTACTAGGTATTTAAATTAATAACTTTTCATAATCTTGAATACACATGGATTGAATTTTTAAAAAATGGGGTAGGATCAGTTGATTAACACACTTCCTATTTCTTGTTGTAAATAATAACATAATAAACTCTGGAGCATAGGTGTCTCTTACACATGCTGATCTCATTTGCTTTGGAAATCATTTTGAATGAGATTTCTGGGTCATATGGAAGTTTTATTTGTAATTTTAAAGTTGATTTGCATATAGTTTTATTAGAATTATTAAGGTATTTATTATCAAAATCTTAAAATATGATTAGGAATAGCTTTGGTTCATCATCCTCAATATATTTTCCTCTTTCATTTCTCAGGATATATATTCTTGGAATATATAGTATCAATACTTAAAGGATCTCAGTTGTACTTGTAATATTTTGCATTTTTAGAGGAGGTCATCTTAGTAGATTGGAATAATTACTGTTTTACCAATTCTCTAGGCTGATGGCTACTTAAACTTTTCCTACTTGTGACTCCAATTTGTCTGAGAAAATTTCACGTGAACCCAGGCATATAGGTATACATACTAGGTCTACACATAAAATGTTTATTGATTTATTATCAATAAATATATTAACATGTATAATTTTCCTTTTTATTGAAGGAGAAAACAAACATTCACACTCATGAGATAGCTGTACTTGCCTGTGTGCTACTCCAGGATGCCAGGCATCTTTAGTGCTTTGCAGTTTGACTGATGGTTTGATTTTGTAGTCATCAATGCTGAGACTGTGCTTCATATAAAGACAGAATAAAGTGGCAGAACTATGCTTAAGACCATTTAGAAATTGTGGGAAGTTGTGTCCTAATTCTAAACTAAAATTTTTTGAAGAATTTTTTTAAGCCATCAACTCAAATAGCAATTTTAAAATCAAACATTCTAACACACTAAGGTCCAAATATTTTATACGTGCTGAGAAATGATGGTAGAAAAATACTAAAAGTCTTTGTTTTATGTAAATAAATTCTGTAAGAGCAGAACATTTTGTAAGTATAGTAATGGGATTGTGGTTCACCCCATACAGTCATTTTGAGTCTGAGGGAGGATTTCAGGTAGTCTTTTTGTCTGTTGTATGGTGTCACGTGTAGTATACATGTAAAGTGCATGTGTTCTATGTTCAGAACCTTTGGTTTGGTTAGGTAGCAGAGTGTGGGTGAACACTGCCAGAAGTACCACAGATTCAGTATGTGTTTGATTTTGTATCAGTTAAAATATCTTTTTATTTTTGTCAGTTAGATTTGTAACCCCATAGGCAATTCTCAGTTTAAGAACCTGGGTTCTGGGCTTTTGCTTATTCTTAATTTCATAAGTATTTTGAGTAACTTATTCCTGAGCTCTTGCTAGTCTAGGGCATGTTCAGCATCCATCAGTGCTCAAATAGCAGTAAACTGCTTTGCTTATAAAGTAATAGAGACAGAGTTTGCCGTGGTTTGTGTCTTGAAGAAGGTTTCTGGGAACCATTGAGTTGACTGAAGTATTAGATCACGTTAGGAGATGCGGTACTTACTGCATGTTTACATTAGTTGCAGTCGTTAAAACTGTTAGCTGTCTTTATAATATATTGTTTAAAATACTTTTTTTCTTTTTGTTACAGTTCCTAAAGACCCGAAGCCCCAGTGGAGACGGGTAGCATGGAGTTATGACTCCACACTGCTGGCCTATGCTGAGAGCACAGGGACTGTGAGGGTGTTTGATCTCATGGGCAGCGAGCTCTTTGTCATTGCCCCGGTATGTGCAGACTTCAGTAATCAATCTCTGTGTGTGTGTGTGTCTTCTATGTATAATGTTGCAATGAATGTGAATGTGAAGAGAGGTGAAATAAAAGTACAAATGAGAATAATAAGCTATGTCCTTAAATATTTGGCATCTAGTTAAGTAATTGTAGTTATATAGTATGTATGTAGTATTTCTTTATTTATATATGGAGTGTACTCTGTAAGTGTAATCCATTTTATAACAAGAAATGAATTGAAATGATTAAACTCTTTAAGGGAAGTCTGAAATAAAAGTGTTTATTGAGTTGGAAAAACAAAGGGTCAGGACCTGGCAAAATTTCTCCCTTATTTAGAAACTGTCTCCTGAACTTAGAGTGAAGAGCCCTTATAGACTAAGGAGACAGAAAGCACTGTGTACAGTGGGTCTACACTGCTCTGGGATAGCTGGGTGGGAGAGCGTGAGATAGGGAAGCTTAGGATGTGAGGACCATCAGTAAGGAGAAGCAGCCATTGCTTATAGATTGGCTGGCTAAACGGTCAAGCAACGTGACACGTGGGCCTGTGGTTGGTCCTGATGGGATTTAAGTCATAGTTTTAGCATGAACTGTGAGTTGGTTTCATGCTTTGCCTTCCTCTACTGCTATTCTTCCATCTTCTGGCCCCCATAATTACATTTAGGACATCTCAGCTTTTCTTTAATCATAAGAAGGGTTGTTGATAGGTTATAGTGAGAGAAGAAGAAATCAGTGGGCCATTGCAACAGAAACCACTTACAGAGAGACTGGACTTTTACCTTAAAATGGACAGGAAGTAAAAGGGAGAGTAGAGGAAAATTAATGGGACCAATCTAAGAAATTAATGTTGAAAGTCAATGATACGGAAAATGATTTTCCTAGGAAATAGCAAGTGGAAACATTGGAAAGAATGCCTGATACTGTAGAAGTTCCACAAAACCAAGCTAAGGTTCAATTACCATTTAACAGGCTAGTGCTGCCCAGTAGGACTATCATGAGAGCCATCTATTTGGTCAAGTGTAATTTTACATCTTCAAGTAGTTATAGTGAGGAACAGGTGAAATTTATGGGTGATATATTTTATTTAATTATAGTATACCCATTATATGATCATTTAAACTTGTAATCATTTTTAAATGTTGTGAAATGTTTTGGAGTTTTACCTTGGTACTAACTATGAAATTTAGCATGTGTTTTGATATTTTTACATTTGTAGACTCTCTTAGTTTGGATTAGGCCTGTTTTGAATGTTTATTGAATAGTTCCAGATCATGAAGATTTATTTAGAATGTTGGAGAGAAGCCTTTTTTCTCTCTGTGGTTTTCAATTTAGGTGGGCCTGTAAATTTACTTGACAAGAGATGGATTAGTGTAATAATAAGGCAGACAATGGTAATTGATACTAATATTTTTGCATTTGTGGAGCTTTATAGAAAAGTGAAAACCCAAGGAAGCAATCTGAGCCAGGAACGTATGTACTGTTTTAGCAGAGCCTTATAAATGGTAGATGTGACTACACAGGGAAGTGGAGTGGCTGCTGGAGTGTGCGCTGTGGGGAGGTGGCGTGGGAACGTACAAAGCGCGGCCTGATCTTCAGAGGCTCCCACTCTGATTTTGCTGTGCCTCTTCTTCCTCTGCCTGTTACAGCGGGACACTGCCATTGAAAGAAATTTGTGCCTCATTTTTAAGTAGTAAGGAGAGACTGGAAAATCTTGCTGTCTCTTGATTCTCATTTGTCTTTAGCCTAAAATAGTCTTTGTGCCAAGATAGAGGATTCTGGTCACATTCTTGGTGAAATATTATAATGTTTCCCTCCAAAGGTGCTTAGACTTTCATATCTCCATCTGCATGATCTATACAGTTGCTGGATGGAAAGGCTGACATTGAGTGCTGTACTTTTCCCTTTAAGTTGCTGCGTAGGCACATTTTGGAAAGTACCTGACGTTTTCTTAGCATGAGCTGTTGCAGTGGAGACTAATATTTGAAAGCTTTTGTTTTGAAAGAGGCCGAATGGTGGCACTGCTTGCTTTTTTTTTTTTTTTTTTATCTTTATCTTTATCTTACAGAGAATTTGAATAGCTGAGTAGTATTCTGTTGTGTAAATACCACATTTTCTGTATCCAACTCAGCAATTAAAAATAATGAATTCATGACATTCTTAGGTGAATGGTTGGATCTGGAAAATATCATCCTAAGTGAGGTAACCCAATCACAAAAGAACACACATGGAATACAGTCACTGATAAGTGGATATTAGTTCAGAAACTCTGAATACCCAAGACACAATCCACCTATCAAATGACTCCCAAGAAGAAGGAAGGAGAGGGCCCTGGTCCTGGAAAGGCTTGTTCCAGCATTGTAGAGGAGCACCAGGACAGAGAAGTAGGAGGGGGTTGATAGGAGAATGGGCGGAGGGATGAGGGCTTAGGGAACTTATGGGGAGGGGGGAACTGGAAAAGGGAAAATCATTTGGAATGTAAACAAAGAATATAGAAAATAAAAATTATATTAATAAAAAAATAAAACTACTTGAGATTTCATCCTAAAAAAAAAAAAAAAAAAGAATTTGAATAGCAAAGTGAACAGTTAGGAGCCTGGTCTGAACTTGGTGTCAGAGCTCGTATCTGGGCTATTGTCCCATTGAGCATGTGTTAATTTATCTGCTATCAATATAGTGACTTAATTTTCTCCTGTTTTCAGGCATCTGTCTTTCCTGGGGACTTAAGCTACGCCATTGCTGGGTTGATATTTTTAGAATATAAAGCAAGTGCACAGTGGTCTGCAGAGCTCTTGGTCATCAATTACCGAGGAGAACTTAGAAGTTACCTTGTCAGGTAAAAATACATTGGAATGCATTTTGATATAATGTTTATTTTTCTGATTTAGTCTCATACACTGATTTTTTTTTATCATTTTATGAATAACTGCAAATACACTTGAACACTTGTATAGTGAATACTCATACATTTGTGTTTGAATTCTGTGGTTAGAAGTTCATTATATTTTATATGTCATATATATGATATATATATATGACAATATATGTTATAGTCATCTCTTCATCCCTCCAGCCAGCTATTAATCAATTGTATCTTGTATTTCATAGTATGTTCAAAATATCAAATCCCTGAGAATACATATTATTGAGTTCATTATTTGATCATCATTTTTTTTTCCTGAGATGAAATCTGCATACAGTGGGATTCACAGGTCTTAGTTGTAGCTCCCTGTGAGTTTGATAGGTCCCTTGGTGTGTACCATTCAGATTTTTGTCAAGAATGGACATTACCGCTATGCTAGAGAGCTTCCTCCTCCCTCTCTGCTCCAATCTAACCCATGATGACTACCATTTTCAAAAGTTTTTATTTTTAATCATAGTTTTTCCTCATTGAAATAGTTCACATCAATAGAACGATTACTAAATATCACTGATTTAGCATATCTTGAAGTTTATCAGGTTTTTGCATATTATTACTTTATTCCATCTTACCAATGATTCATCTTTCATAAATTGCATAAAATGTATTTACATATTGATACACAGATATATCATGGTTTGTTTATTCATCCATTTTTAGATAGACTTTTATGCAAACTGGATCATTTGTGACCATTGATTGCATCATAGCACAGACTGTACTATGGCCATACTTGCATAAGTCTTTATGGATAAACACCCTTATTCCTCCTGGGCCATTATCTTCCATTGGAATTGTTGGGCCATAGGATGAGGATGATGTAGTTTATTTTTATATGAAACTACAGACTCTTAAACAATATGATTGTGTCAGTTATATCCACACTGTCATGTATCTGTGTATATATAGATACACACACACACACACACACACACACACACATACATACATATATATGTGTATCCATTCTCAATAGTGTTTAGAGTGTCAGCTGTCTTTAAAGTATAGTTGCTACAGTATCTACTGGTGTCCACGGTAGTTTAAAGGTACCTCTTTGTGCTTTCTTTAACTTAGTGTTGGAACAAATCAGAGCTACCAAGAGAGTCACAGCTTCAGCTTTAGTAGTCATTATCCGCATGGAATAAATACTGCTATTTACCACCCTGGTCATAGGTAAGCAGTCACTATTCTTGTCTTTATTGGACTATTAGGTGCATATATGAATCTTGACTTCATCATTCTGTCCTCCTGTGTAAAATTATGTCTAATATTTATAATATTGTTGTAACTCACTTGCTGATCCTTCTGCCCCTGGTCTGGCTTGGTGAACTTTGAAGGAGATAAGACACTAGGAATTTCTTTGGGAAATTTGTCCTGTTCTATTAGCCTTTTGGCTCTTTTTCTTATTTATATGTAATACCTCAGTGTTCTTTGGAGGACTGAAGGACTGTGCATGCAGTGCCTTCAAATGAAAAGGCCTTCAGAGCCAAGCTGATCGCTTGTTAGTTATGCAGGTCCTTTCACAACCTGCTCTCTGTTCTTCATATCTTCTCTGCTGTTTGCATATATTTTGTAAGTTGGCTAAGTTACCTGTCTAGTTCTCTAAATGGAAGAAGTGTCAGGTTTTGAGTCAGATGAATTTTTAATTTGGTGTATGTCTACTGGTGAGTCTTAAACTCTGTCATTTTTCCTCAGTCTCTGACAGAGAATGTGCACTAGCTTTTTATGCCATTCATGTACAAGTCTATAGCTTTTTGCTTGGAATTTCAAGAAATTTTTATATGGTAATAGAACTTGCATATATTTGGTCATGAATGTACAGTTACAGAGTACATATGGAGACACACAGATACACACATGGGTACATAGACACACACACAGACATACACACACACAGACATACACACACACAGACACACATACACATACACATATACACACAGACACGCGTTCCTGATCCCATTGTCTTGACTAAGAGAAAACACTGCCTTTCGCTATGAATATTGTTCCTTTTCCTCTTTCTCAGTATGATCACTTCCTCGTATTTAGCTGTGGTGTTTTGTTTTATGTGAATGGAATCACACAGTGGATATAAATCTTGCTTTCTTACTTGATGTTTGATTTATACTGCTTTTTAACTACTATCCTACTAGTAGGATATTTCATTTTATCAATAGTGTGCAACACATTTATTTAATCTCCTAGAAATGAAAATTTGGTTTTTTTCAGGGTGTTTTAAAAGTTGTAAGAATCACATTGTATTACCAGTTGTTATGTGTTTCTTTGGCACATATGTTTATGAGTATCTGTAGGATGCAGAACCAGGACTTGTCTGGCTCAATTGTTGAGAACATACATCCCCAGGCTTATCAGATAATGCTAAACATTTTTTTATGGTAGTGCTACCAATTTACCATCAACATATGAGCTTTTCTACTATTCTACATCTTATGGTTGTTGCTATGCCTTTTTTCCTTTTATTGAAAATATATTTTTTTCATATTATATATTCTGATACCAATTCCACCTTTGTTTCCTTCACCTTCTTCCCATTTCTCCTTACATCTGGATTCGCTCTCTTTGTGTTTCTTCCTTAGAAAACTAACAAGCATCTAAATACTAATACTAATACTACTAACAACAACAACAACAAATAATGATAAAACAACAACAAAAATTGGAATATGACAAAACAAGAAAGCAAGAAAAAGAGCCAAATAAAAGCACAAGAAACATATATAGATACACACAGACACACACACACACACACATTTATACACACAGGAATCCCATAAAAATCCCAAACTAGGAGTTATAATAATATACCCAAAGGACCAATAAGGTTAAAAAAAGATTCCCTGACAACATTCTGATACAAAGACCATCCAAAGTTGCTGTTGAATTTGTTTTGTGTGGTCATCAGCTTGACATGAGGCCTACCCTTAGGAATGGTATAGGAATGGTTTACTTTTGCATCAAGACTCCCTTGGAGAAAATTACTTTTCCAGTTGTAAGCGGTTATCAGTTGGAGATTGTTTCTGGGTTGGGGATGTGGGCATGTGTCCACTTGTCCTTTCAGCTCTAGGACCCTATGGTGACCTGTGCAGGCCCTGTGCGTGCTGCCTCAGTCTCTGTGAGTTTCTGCATTCATTGATTATGGTGATTTAGAGGCCTTGTTTCCCTGGTGTCCTCCATCCCCTCTGGCTCTAACACTCTTTCTGCCTCCGCTTCCAAAGTGTTCCCTGACCCCTGATGGCAGGAATTTGATGAAAGCATCACATTTAGGGCTGAGTGTTCCAAGGTCTCTCTGTCTCTGCATTTGTTTCACTGTGGCTCTCTGTATGTGTTTCCATCTGCTGCAGGAGGGACGTTCTCTGATGATGGCTGAGCAAGGCTCTGATGGAAGAGCAGGCAGGATGTCACTGTATTGCTATGGTCTTTTAGTAGAACAGCAGTTTTAGGTTTTAACCTAGCTCCCTGGACTGTCTAGTCTCTGGTTCTTGGTCGCTTGGGCAGTGTTGGAGATGGATTATATCAGATGGAAATGACCTTAAACCCAAGCACATATTGGTTGTTTCTCCCAGAAGCATTGTGCCACTGTTGTACCAGAGTATTGTGCAGGTAGTTCATTCTTGCAGAGCAAAGGATTTGTAGCTGAGTTGATGTTTACCTTTCTTCTTTGTTAGTGTGCAGAGTACCCTCCACTACCAAAAACTCTACTCCAAAGGGAGAAGGCTCTAGGCAGGCACCAGCTCCATGTTCAATGAATTGTGTATGTGTTGTCTTCAGCAATAGAGCCTTACAGTCAGTTTGTGGAGAGCCACAAAATAGCCTTGGTAATTGGTGCTCCTGGTGGTAGGATTAATATCAGATGGAATGTCTACTGTGAAAGCAGCTCAGGGATACATGTGTGTGGTTCTGGATTCCTCCTTTTACACAGCAAAAACTTAATAACCAGACAATGAAAATCCTATTCTAGTTCTCATTTGCTTTTCTCTGGCTACTATGATGTTGAACAGCTCTTTCTATGTTAACTGACTGTTTCTGTTTTCTCACTATGAACTGCTTGCTATCAGAGGGTTTTGTTTTTTAATTAGTTACTTTGGTCTCGACATTTTGTATAATCTTTATAATCTTCATGTTAATTCTGGATGAATGAAATGTATGATGGATACTTCCAAGATGGCACTTGTCTTTATAGTTTTTCTTTCTTTTACCTTTTATATTTGTGAATGATGTTTGAGTATAATTTCAAGTGTTAAGTAGTCCTAAAATAGTTTCTTGCTCCAGATTCTTGTTTTCTACAAGCAAACACTATTAGTTGAGTCTTTGTTTCTAAGATTGAAGTAAAGTGTTTACATCATTATTTTTTTATTTTCAAATTTTACATGTTATATATTGACTCCTCTTTGTGGACAATGGTATTTATTTTTCTTACCCACTCGCTAGGTTTGTACAATGCTTTGCCTTTCTTTTCTCCTGCTCATACCATAGTTTTATGGGTGAGTACTCTTGTTATTCACCTTTTAGCTGCAGGTGCATCTACAATGCTCGCAGCATTACATTAGTACGTTTCCATTCTTATTAAGTCCATGAGCATTGGTATTGCCCTGCTGCAGCTCTGCCAGACCTTGCAAACATACTGTAGAGGGGTCTCCAGGCAACAAATAATGGATATGAAGTGTGTGAGGAGCTGATAAGGGCTATTGAGAAACACGATGAGAGATGGAGAGTAAGGTGCTGATGACAGCTCGCAGTGGTTCTCAACCTGTGGGTCACGACCCTTTTGGGGATCAAATGACCCTTTCACGGTAGTTGCATATCAGTTACTCTGCATTTCAGATAGCCTGCATATCAGATATTTACATTTTGAGTTGTAACAGTATCAAAATTACAGTTATGAAGTAGTAACCAAAACAGTTGTATGGTTGGAAACTTTATTAAAGGGTTCCCGCAGTTGGAAGTGTTAGAAGGTTGAGAATCACTGGTCTATTAGTCTAGCTGTTGAGATGGCTGGGCAGGCAAAAGGGCTTGATGTCTGGAGTTTAGTCTTTAGGGCTGACATGGTATAAGGAGAGAACCATCTTCTACAAATTGTTCTCTGACTTCTATACCTGTGTTGTGATATATATACTAATGCATGTGTACACACACACACACACACACACACTTAAAAAATGTCTAGGTTAAAGACTGGCAAGAAGGTGAGGATAATTGTTTTTGGATATCAGTATATTAGGGCTCTTACAGACAGAATAGCTAGCTCTGAGTTTGAAATGTCCTTGGTGTTGTCTAGGATTAGCAGGAGGCTGCTTTGGAAGAAGGCAGGTGACAAGTATATTAGTTACCTTAGGTCAATAGGAGAATGCTGAGTGTAGAATCATGTAGAGCTTTGTAGGGAATATATGTGACATGTGCTCTTTTAACATATACTCTCTAGTTAGTTAACGGCTCCTGTTAATCACCAACCCAGGAATGGTGGCGCATACCTGTGATCCAGCCTGTGAGAATCTAAGCGTCCCAAGGCATGTTTCATAGTGGGAGCAGTATATTTAATGAGTTGTAGAAAGGTGTATTCTATACTCAAGGAGGAGCTCCCGTTGATTCTACAGTAACTTGATAGCACCGGCTTGCAGATGGATGGCACTTACGTTTCTTGTTGAGAATTGCTGTCATGCAGGGATGAATGCAAATATCCCACTGGGAATGATAAAACATTTGCTTTGCAGTTTATATTTCCACTGTGTGGTCTTTTTAAATGAAAGAAGGTAAAATATTTATCACACTTTTGTTTATTTTCTGTTTCCCTAGAATATGAACATGTGGCATTCATCATCTACAAGGATGTTATAAGTACACAGTAAATCAACCATAGTAGAGTTGGGATAGATTGATAACACACAAACTCATGGTTTTTATGAAATTCATTGTGTTGTCTTGTGCTGTAAGCTTTGTTCTAGAAGAGAGATTGAGGTGGTGGATGCTGTAATATGAGACAGAAGTTAATTGGGCAGCTTGGGATACACTCAGTGGACATGCTTGGGTTTCTGTCCATGTCTCAGTCAGCCCAGGACACTTTATCCTCCACAAACCCGCAGTCTGTGTCATACCCTCGCCTGCCCTCTGCCTCCCATACCCAGTGGGCCACCATTGCCTTCCTTTTCTTTGCTTTGATCTGCTGGTTTTATTTTTGTTCGTACTGTGGTTCTGGCTGAAAGGAGTCTCTTACCTCATCTGCATTCTCAGAGGAAACAACATGGAACTTGTTGTTTTTTAAAGATGTATTTATTTTATGTATATGAATATTTTGTATGAATGTGTGTGTGCCTAGTGCCCCCAGAGGTCAGAAGAGAGTAGGAGATTACATGGAACTTGAGTTACACATGGTTGTGAGCCTCTATGCAGTTGCTGGGATTTGAACCTAGGTCCTCTGCATGAGCAGCGAGTGCTCTAAACCAGTGAGCATCTCTCCAGCTCTGATGCTGAACATTTGTTACGCTGTGGGTGGCATGCTTGCTCTAGGAGATCTGGAGTGCTCCCTGCACCTCAGGAATGTAGAGGCAATTGTGGTGGTCATATGCTCACAAATACTGATGTTTAATATGACTTAATACAAAATGTGTATACATTTTAAATGACAGTGTCTACTTTTACCCTTTTAAAAATCTTTGTTCTTAATTTAATTGTAAATATTTATAAGCAGAATTTAATTTATTCTGCTTTAAATTTACGTCAGGTCTTTGATAACTACACAATTGCTGTTTAGTATTGACTATTATTAGTATTTAGTATTTAGACTATTTCTCAATTTTGAAAGGCAGAGAAAATACCTCCTCTTTTGTGTGGAGAAAGTGTCCTTTTGAAAAGATATTCATGCTTATAATTCTTGATGACACTGGCCAACAATTTCAGTAATCTCAGTGATCTCATTAGTTGGGTAACATGACGCAGCTGTTATTAAATGTGATTTGCTGCCTGTTACTCCTCACGATTCCTTGTGCCACGATGTATGCCACACTGCAGTGAAGCTGTTCTTGCTATCAAGTGATACTGCAGGCATGGTTTTTAGGTTTGTTTCTTTTTTAGAAAAGAGGTTTATTTTGACTTATAGTTCTGAAGACCTAAGGTCTGTGGGCATCATCTGGAGGATAGCCTTCATGCTGGCAGAGAATCCTGTGGCCTTTCCGATAATCATATGGGAAGAGAGCAGGAAGGAGGAGGGGGATGGGACAATGGAGGGAGACAATGGATAAGAGGGAAGAGAAGCCCCCATCTAGTCTCTCTACCACTAAGCTTTAATCATGGCGGTTCCTCCTAATTGTTCTACCTAGTGCTTATAAAAGCTTCCATGTCTTAGCACTGTAGTTAGGTTAATTTTGTGTACTCTTAGTACTTCACGATGGGGTAGACTTCAACACATGGATCCCGAGCCTTGAGGTTACATCCAACCCACACCCAAGCCATAGCACCATTGTATAAATAATTGAATACATGAGAAAGAACAAGAGGCTCTTTAGCTTTCATTTGAACACTTTTGGTACCTGATTGATGAATAATGCAAGTCATAACTGTACAGAGGGAGATTTGTAGTATTTGAATGATTGAAAACTTACTGTTCTGGTAGTGAACTTTCTTTTAAGCCGAACTTGAGACATTTACAGAGAATAATAGCTGGGCCATCAGGTTGTCTTTAAGTGGATGGTTGGCAGCGGGGGTGAACTGTGTTGCTGAAGAATAGTTAGGTTGAGGCTGCCTTCTATACACCCTATAATTGGGGCCGTGGCTCTTCTGGGAGGCTCTGGAGATGGAAGAGGACACAGTCTTTAGGGAAATAGGGAATACTTTGAAGTAATGGAATGCTGAACGTTGAAGAGCTGTGCTGTCTGAATGCTGATTGGGTTACCCCAGGTGGGTTTCAGTTATTTCCAATTCTTTGTTTTGTGAGCTGGAAGGAATTTCGTACCACTAGATGGCAGATTCTTCCAACGATTACTCTATTTGAGACACTTAATAAACCATTTCTAGTTCTTGAAGTGCATTTTCAGCGTGACTCTCAATTTCATCAGCATTACATAAGGTCTCGATGCACGGCCTTGTGTTGCCTGCCTGTCCTTTCCTCACTTGCTGTGCTCCAGCTCAGGTTTCTGCAGCACCCACTCCTGTTTCCTGACACCCACATACCTGTTTTGACTTTCAGAGTTCGTCCGAGCTGGAACAGTTTTCCTCTGCTATTGGTTAAACTCACTTTCAGGTAGGGAGTGGAGGCTTAGAGGTGAAGCCAAGGACAACGACTGTTATCTTCGTGCAGCTACAGTTCCTTGCACATACTACCTAGATAGATGTTTCTTGAGCGAAACACTCTGGGTAATGGCTGTGAAGATTAAAGATGAAGCAGACACCACCCAAACAGCTCCACCTCAGTGCTGGAGTCATGACGATTAACGGTTGCGTGTAGCTTAAGAAACTGAGCGTGATTAAATATTTGTGATGCTGACAGCTACCTGCACGTCCTCTCCTGTTTCCTGCTTGCTCGTTAGAAGCTGCTGCTACTCAGTGTATCTCTTACAGTTTCTCTGCACTGTACCAGCCCCAGCTGTGCTCGTGTGCAGCAAGCTCCCGTGGCTCCAGTGCTGTTACTATCACTCCTGCCTGTCTGGGAGCTTTCCAAAGGCTGCTTCTTTGGGGAGTCCTTGCTGATGTCTGTCTTCCTCCATGCAGTTCATGTCCCTGTGATGCTGGTCTATACTCAGCTCCAAGGTTTCCGCTAAGGTTTGGTGCTACAGTAGTCAGTGGTTCTGAATAATAGCATCTACGATGGATTGGGTGCTCATTTCTATGTTAGAGTGTGCATCGAAGGCTGTGGACATGGGAATGGGGATGTACAGACAGGAACGGGGGCCTGCTAAGCAGGCTGTGTACATCACATTCATTAACTACAAACTGGGAGAGTTCAGGAACTAACTCATCGATGTCAAGGATGATATTCCTTCAATTGCTTACTGAATACTTTGTGTGCAATATTAATGAGAAAGGCATGCCTACAGATCACATACTTTTCTGCAAAGGTATTTCAGCTTTATGTACTGACTCCCCAAACCGTGATAGTTTCTGCTAATTCCCACAGAATTCCATATTGAAGATTATTAAGACAGAACTTCTTTTTCTCCCTTTTGGTTTTATAAAGGGAATGCAGTTCTGGTTTTGAGTGCAGGGGCCCTGCTGTGCCTGGACATCACTGTTGTGTAGCATCCTTCACTGCTTCTTTCAGTCTTTCTGCTTCCTTTCCCTTGATAATCCTTGAGCCTTGGGAAGAGGGGTGTGATACAGATGTTCCACTTAAGCCTGGACACTCTAGAGTCTCTTATTTTCTGTATTTTGACCAGTTGTGAATCTCTGTCTTAATTCTTACCTTCATTAATGAAGATTGAGAGCTGTACTAATATGTGGGTATAAAAATAAGTATTTAGAATCCCTTTAATACCCTGTCCATTTAGCTGAATAATAGCAGAGTTCTCCCTTAGGGCTTATGACCCCAGCATCGTTTCTTGGCCCAGTGAACAGTATTAGGTAGGAGTTTCTCCCAGCAGCTGTGATGTATGTCAAGCTACTTGGTCAAGACCAAGTCAGTACAGTTCCAGAATGGGTGAGGGAAGGGCTCATAACGTCCTACCCATAGCTGAAGAGGGTTGGCAATTGATGGCTATGGGGGTGGGGGGTGGTGGTGGGTGGGGTGGGGGTGGTGGTGGGTGGGGTGGGGGCGGGAAGGAGAGTCACATTCATTTGCAAGTGGGCCACAATGGGCTGTCCATTTTTCAGTGGGCAGCCTTGGCCCAGGCACACACAGTGTTAGACTTACTTAGTTGGCTAAATAAAAACAGTGCATGGATGTGGGAGGGAAAAGTGATGAGGTATGGGAGGAGTTGGAGAGGAGTGAGGGTAGAATTGTTGAAAACATGTTGTAGTTGTATCTGCAATTCTCAAGTAGCAAAACAACTCCCCCCAAAAAACCCAAAAAGTAAATCTACTTAAAACAAGGTAAAGGAAAAAGATCAGCATTGCCAATCATGTGCTTTAGAAAGTTTTATTTATATACTTGATCTTAGTCAAAAGGCTGAGAAGTGATGAAAGTTTTATTTATAATTAAAACTTCAACCTTTAATATCTTTATATAATTACAGGTTACATAAATATTTTATATGATAATAGAGTTGTTCTTTATCTGATGATATTAAATGTGACTTTGAAGTTAAACCCTCAGCCCAGCACCTTCTGCCTGTGCCCTGCATCTGAGTATTCTCGATGGAGGAATTTAATGAAACAGAAAACTAACATTATTACTATAAATTGTTTATTTTTTTTTTACTATAATTCCTGTGTGTAGACTTAATTTCAATAAGAATCTAACAGCTCTTTGAGTGGAAGCCTGAGACTGCTCAAACTTAGCCATCAATTCCCTGCTTTGTTCTTATAGTTAGCCCTCCAAGGGGCAGCTTTCATGATTTTATTTAAATTTTTAAATTTTTATTTTACATATATGTGTGTGTGTGTTACCTGCATCTGTGTCTATGCACCATGTGTATACTGTGCCCATGGAGGCCAGAAGAGGGTTTTAGATCCTTTTGAACTTGAGTTGTGAACTGTCATGTGGGTACTGGGAATTGAACCAGGATCCTCAGAAAGAATAGCCAGTGCTCTGAGCCAACCTAGCTTTCATGATTTTAATTTGTGACCTTTTATTATATTTAAAAATATTTCCCACTTTACATTGTAAATGCAGCCACACTAATAATGGTGATAGATTCATGTCTGTGAGCATTCTCACCATCCCTAAACATATGCGCTGTAAATGTAATCTCACCAGTTCATAAGGATTGTGATGTCCCTAAACCTCTGAGGAGGTGTTCTAGTTAAGGTTTCTATTGCTACAACAAAACACCATCACCAAAAGCGAGTTGGGAGGAAAGGGTTTATTCAGCTTACACTTCTGCACTGCTGCTCATTAAAGAAGGAAGTCAGGACAGGAACCTAATCAGGGCAGGAACCTTGAGGCAGGACCTGATGCAGATGCAGTGGAGGGTGCTGCTCACTGGCTGGCTCAGCTGCTTTCTTATAGAACCCAGGGGTGTGTGTGTGTGTGTGTAAAAGAGAGAGAGAGAGAGAGAGAGAGAGAGAGAGAGAGAGAGAGAGAGAGAGAGAGAGAGAGAGAGAGAGAGATTACAAGTGTCTTGAAGAAATCTAGCCATTTATTTTCTATATCTCCCAACATCTAGATTTTCTTATATCTTTGTATTATCATTTAAAGTATTTTTAATCTATATTTTTTCCAAATTGGTAGTTAGAAATATAATGAAACCTTTATCTATAAATATTGGGGACATATTTACTGAACAGTCGTTTGCACCAAGTGAATGCTTGGGGCAGGTGGGTCTGGAGGCTTGTCTGTTAGCTCTGAAGGTTGCTTGAGTCATCCTCTCACACCATTGGCTCTCGCTTTTCTTTTCTTTTCTTTTTTTTATTCGATATATTTTTTATTTACATTTCAAATGATTTCCCCTTTTCAGCCCCCCCACTCCCCGAAAGTCACATAAGCCCCCTTCCCTCCCCCTGTTCTCCCATCCACCCCTTCCCATTTCCCTGTTCTGGTTTTGCCCTATACTGCTTCACTGAGTCTTTCCAGAACCAGGGGCCACTCCTCTGTTCTTCTTGTACCTCATTGTGGATTATGTATTGGTATGGATCATTGTGGATGTGTGGATTATATATTGGGTATTCCAATTTTCTAGGCTAATATCCATGTGTGCATACCATGATTGATCTTTTGAGTCTGGGTTACCTCACTTAGTATGATGTTCTCCAACTCCATCCATTTGTCTAAGAATTTCATGAATTCATTGTTTCTAATTGCTGAATAGTACTCCATTGTGGATATATACCACATTTTTTGCATCCACTCTTCTGTTGAGGGATACCTGGGTTCTTTCCAGCTTCTAGCTATTATAAATAGGGCTGCTATGAACATAGTGGAACATGTATCCTTATTACATGCTGGGGAATCTTCTGGGTATATGCCCAGGAGTGGTATAGCAGGATCCTCTGGAAGTGACTGCCCAGTTTTCTGAGGAACTGCCAGACTGATTTCCAGAGTGGTTGTACCAGTTTACAACACCACCAGCAGTGGAGGAGTGTTCCTCTTTCTCCACATCCTCGCCAACACATGCTGTCTCCTGAATTTTTAATCTTAGCCATTCTGACTGGTGTAAGGTGAAATCTCAGGGTTGTTTTGATTTGCATTTCCCTAATGACTAATGAAGTTGAGCATTTTTTAAGATGCTTCTCAGCCATCTAAAGTTCTTCAGGTGAAAATTCTTTGTTTAGCTCTGCACCCCATTTTTTAATAGGGTTATTTGGTTTTCTGTGGTCTAACTTCTTGGCTCTTGCTTTTCTGATGCAGACTAGAAGAGGGACTGGAAAACTGCTGTCACTTTTTACAGTAGTGCAGTTCTTTTTGACAATCCTGGGGCATATACTGTTCTCAAAGGTGAAATATTGAGTGGTCTGATATCATGTGATGTCATGTGGTGCATGGTGGTGCACACCTGTAACCCTAGCATTTGTGAGGCAGGGCAGGAGGATTGTGAATTTGAGGTCAGCTTTGCCGATAGAGTAAGCCTGGGTCTCAAAAAAGGGAAGGGGGCGAAGTATGGTTAATATGCTTATATAATTTGACCTTTTGATATGTCAAGAATAAGGAGCCTTATGAAGTGGTTCTTTCTTTTCTAAAAAAATAAAATAATCTCAAAAATCAAAACATTGAAATGTTTCACGTTGTGGGTTTTCTGTGGCTATAGCCTAGAAAAAAAAAGTCGTATGTATGATGAAAGTGTACCATCTTCTCAACAAGATGGAAGCTTTGTGGTGATGGAAAGGGTTTGACACAGTGTCCTGTCACTTGAAACAGTTGTAGATGGTGTGGGTGCATCCCCATGTGAGCAGAGGTCCAGGAAACCTCAGCTTGGAAGTCTGTCACTCTCTTAGGTGGTGCCTATGAAACTCTTCATTATTATTATTGATTTAATCATTAAAAAGTGCATGTATTCTTTTTTTTTTATTTCTGTTGTCTGTTATCATTGACAATAACTCATTGATAATGGATGTTTTCAGTGTATCAAAATTTACCTTTAGTTTTTAATTATTATTATTCATGTATGTGTGTGTTCATGTGCAAGTGCATGTGTGCCATTGTGTGTGTGTGTGTGTGCATGTGTGTGTGTGTGTGTGAAGGTCAGGGGACAATTTGTGGAGTCACTTCTCTTCTCCTACCTTTCCCTGGGTTCTGGGGCCTGAACTCGGTTGTCAGCTTGCTCGGCAAGTCCTTTTACCCACTGATCATCTTCCTGGCCATACCTTGACCTGCGCTCCCTCCCCCAACACACACCGCTCCTTACCCCCAACACACACTGCTCCCTCCCCCAACACATACCGCTCCCTCCCCCCAACACACACCGCTCCCTCCCCCAACACACACCGCTCCCTCCCCCCAACACACACTGCTCCCTCCCCCCAACACATACCGCTCCCTCCCCCAACACACACCGCTCCCTACCCCAACACACACCGCTCACTCCCCCCAACACACACTGCTCCCTCCCCCCAACACACACCTTAAGCAGAAGTGATTGTGACATCTCCTATGTAGGATCCTGCCTATGTGTGGAACCTTGCAGGAAATGGCTGCTTGGATTCCACTATTAACCAGCTTAGTTTTGCAGTAGCTGCATAGTAACATCTGCTTTCCAGTAGTTGGTGGGCTGCTTGCCCTCTTAGTAACCGGCCTGTAGCGACCTAATGGAGCGTGGCAGACAGAATGAACCTCGTCTTACCTCTGCTGTATGTCCTTTCCCACTGAGCACACCCAGCTGCTGCCATGTCTTTCTGAGGCTGCAGCTGTGCCACATTGCATCAGGTATGGTGCTGGCATTTCTGTATTCATATCTGGTTGAAGGTGTTCAACTGTTGTTAGTGCTTGTTAGGGTTGACACAGTGTGCAAACTGCAAATGTAAGTTCAAGACAGGTTTTTTCTTTTTTCTTTTTAATTTTATTTTTAAAATTATTCACTTTATATCCTGCTCACTACCCCCTCCTGGTCACTCCATACCCCTTCCCATCTCTTCTGAGCAGGTAGTGCTTACCCTCAAACCCCCCACCTCCCCAGCCCTGGGTGCTCCCCCTACTCTGGCACTTCAAGTCTCTGTGAGGCTAGATGCTTCCTCTGCCACTGATGCCAGGGCAGCCCAGCTAGAGCAGATCCCACGTACAGGCCACAGCTTTTGGAACAGTCCTCTTTCCAGCTGTTCATGACCTTCATGAAGGCCAAGCTGCACATCTGCTACATATGTGCGGGGAGGCCTAGGTCCAGCCCGTGTATGCTCTTTGGTTGGTGGTTCAGACTCTGAGAGCCCTATGGATCCAGCTTAGTTGACTCAGTTGGTCTTCCTGTGAAGTTTCTGTCCCCTTCAGGACCGTCAGTCCTTCCTCTTATTCTTCTGCAGAGTCCTGAAGCTCCATCCACTGTTTGACTGGGTGTAAGACAGTTTTCTTTATTTCTAAATTTCTGTATGAGTTTAGGTGCCTTAGTGTTTGCCCTTTGCTTCTCTACCGGTAAAGGTGAAATTCTAATAGAAAGACCAGTAGCGATTTTCTTTTTAAAATACTAATTATCTAGGTGTAATGACAACAATTTTAGCTTTCTATGTAATGGTGGCTGTTTCTGTATTCTTTGTTTTCTTATCATCTTGTTCATCTTTGTAATTATTCTTTTCTTGTCATTTTTAGGCTTTTACTGGTTGGTGGATGTGAAACTGCTGAACTGGGCATTTCTAAAGCTTCTAGCTGTGGCCTTTCTGCATGGAGAGTCCTTTCAGGCTCACCACATTATAAGCAAGTTACTAATGGTGGAGACAGGGTCACTGAGGTATGAATTAGTACAATATGCTCAACTATTTTCTAATTGCTATTAGACAAAGAAACCCTTTGTAACCAGAAATTTTTGTAGCAAAAAGGGGAGATTAAGCAGTGGTAGTATGATTTTAATATTTTATTAGATATCAAAAATAGCAAAGTATATTATACTTCTTGGCTTCCCTTTTTGTAATGGTATTGTCAGATATCAGAAAAACAGCCTAGGTCTGTGAGATGGATCAGCAGGTACAGGGTTGCCTTGTGAGCCTGGTAGCCTGAGTTCCACTTCTTGAGCCCATTCTAAGGTGGAAGGTGAGAGCTTATTGCACAGAGTTATCCTCTGACCTCTCCTTGTACACCCTGGCGTGCTCATGTGTATAACTGCACACACACAAATAATATACAAATGAAAACAAAAACAACCTAGTCTAGCTATTGCCTTCTTACTTGCATTTTCTCATTTATTTTTATTTATTTATTTATTTTTTCTTATAAGGACAACATTTAATTGGGGCTGGCTTACAGGTTCAGAGGTCCAGTCCATTATCATCAAGTCAGGAAGGAACATGGCAGCATCCAGGCAGACATGGTGCAGGAGGAGCTGAGAGTTCTGTGTCTTCAACTGAAGGCTGCTAGCAGAATACTGGCTTCCAAGCAGCTAGGAGGAGGGTCCTAAAGCCTATATTCCATGGAGACACACCTACTCCAACAAGGTCACACCTTCTAAGAGTGTGCTTATGTCCTTGGCCTGGCATTTCCGATGACAGGAGAAGCTGCAGACTGTGGGAGGAGACAGAAAGAAAAACACTTTCTCATTTAGATATTAACATTTAACAAGCTGGTTTTGTGTTGGTGACTATTCCTAGTGCTTTGACTCTGAGCTAGCCTCAGTGCCTCTCGGGTGGGTAGTCAGATTAACCCAAGTTAGCAAGCGAGAGTAAGAAAGTACTCTGGTCTGGGCTGCGTAGCCAGTGAAGGTTTAGAGTGCCAGTTCACAGAAATTCCCAGCTCATGTTCTTAACTAATATGGTAGACATGCTTCCCTTTTATATGAACTGTTTATCTGCCTCTGTATTCACTCTTTATCATGGATTGGACTTCTGTTTTGTGCCACACACTTCCTGACTCAGCTTCATGCCACTTTACATACATAACTAAATTTCTGTGGCTGGTAGTTGTAGAGATTTCAGCTGATGGTGGCTTTGTTCGGCATGGTCGTAACTCATGATGGGTCAGATGGTGTAAGAGAAAGCATGGACTTGATCTGAGTCTCTGTAGGCTCCCCACGTCTAATGTCCTTCCACAACACCACCTCTGCAAGCTTGCCCCGCTTCCTGATAGCACCACTGCTGGTATCCAGCCTTTAACCATGGACCTAGGGGCCTTCCAGATCCAAAGTAAGCATCCTGTAGTGTGGTATAGACTAGACTGTGTGTGAAAATTAGGCAATCACATAAGCATATGGGAACACCTAAAATGTCTGTGGCTTGCTACATTAAAATCCCTGGCCAAGCTTGCTGTGTCTTCTCTAGGCAGCTTGTTGTAATCTAAATGTATATTGTTTTTATAATGTAATTTAAACGATTAAAAGAAACCAGAGAAGGTGACTTCTTGAGGCCCCAGTATCTCAACTGCTGGCTTTTGGAAAGGCAGAAAGGAATTAAAGGTGGAACTTTTCACAGACTTATCCCAGAAAGTGACATCATTTTTGTTCATTCATCAAACTAACTACATGACCCCTCCTAACTTGAAAGAAGATTGTAAGTAGTTTTAGGTGTGCCCATAATTATGAAATCATTTAAGACTGGTGAATGCTAATTATGCCCATCACATTGGCTGCACTGAAGGGGAGGGGGAAGGGGGAAGGGGGAACGGGAGGGGGAGGTTACAGACTTGTACTTAGTTCATACCTGATGTATAGTGAGCAGTTGTGTTTGTTTAGAATGAGGGGTGAAAGAAGGAAGCTATAGCACAAGGTAAGGGCATATATTAGGTTGCTTGTTTTTATAATGATTTTATTTGGCTTGCTATTTTTCTAAAAATATATTGATCTAAAAAGTAATCTTCTAAAGCAGAGAATGGCTTGGTGTTGAAAAGATTCCCCCAAAAAAATAAGTAATAAAAAAATTTGGAAAAAAAAAGAATTAACAGACTCTTGAATGATTAAAAAAAGCAAGAAAGAAATGATTCCCAAGAAAGTGCTTTTGAAAGGAAATCTTAGGCATTTATAGTAGTCTTCCATTAGTATTATTAGAATTGACTGACATTGGAATATGTAATTATGATTTAATCCAGCAAAGTAATTCTTTTAAAAAATGATACCAATTTACTGTTTTAAGTGGCCCCAAACCTTAATTCAGCTGATATTCGCAGTTCACATCATGGAGTTCTGTTTTTTCTTCCATTTGTGATCTATGCCCCTGCCCTCCCACTTGGCTCTGTTCTCTTCAAGCCTAAGTAGAAGGCAGGCTCTGTTATCACCCACCTGTCTGTCTCAGCCCTGCACTGTAAGGCGGAATGGAGTGACAGCTGAAGGCAGGCAGACCGGCCTTGGATTGGATGCCTGGGCTCCTTACAGTAGCGACCCTTCATTATGTTAGGTGGTCTTCATTTCTGACTTATGACAGTGTGACTCTTATCTTTATCTGCCCCAGACAAGATAGGGATGTAGGGAGTCATCCTACATCGTGGACATTTGATTTTATGTTTTTGTAGGAATGGGCACAATATTTCATATTTGTAAGAATTTTTTAGCCCTGTTTTTCTTTGACTTTTGTAACTTTTCAGTTTTATGTGAGTTAAATCAAGCAGATCTTGGACACAATCACTCAAATTTGCCTAAACAAGTATGATGCTCATAGCTTATTTTCAGATGGTTCAAGTTATACATTAAAAAAAAGCATTTGCATATTCAGAAAAGCAAACTCAAGTAGCACAGTGTCAATCACTGGGCAGTGCAGTGAGAGATGTGGAGTTTCGTCATGTGATCACCTTGTCTTTTCTGTAGCTTGAGATTTGTCCAAATGTGAGAAAGGGACAGAACTCCGGGAGTGTGGAGGGTACAAGGAAAGAGCAAGTGGGCACTGAGCCTTTTCGGTGCAGCAGCACTGAAGGCAGTTCTCTGAATGCTGCTACCCAGCCGCAGACCTTTCCCCCTGGGCTCCTTTGTGTTCTCGGGGCCTTCTTTCTGAACGCAGTATTGGAAAGCACTCTGCTGTGTATAGTCTTCCTTTCTCAAGCCCATGGGGGCTTTGATATTTACTTCTTTTAGGGGAAAATTGCTTGTCCACTGACAAAGTAAGTGAGGAAAAATATTGAATTGCAGATTGAATGCCCTTCTGTATGATTGACTTCTTGAAATGCTGCAAATGTATTTTGATTCCATTAGTAGCTTTTAAATGTGTCTTGCAGCTAATCTTACAATCCTTCTGTAGAGCCTTTCTCACCTCAGAGTAATTTGAGGTTGCAGCATTTGTCTCTTTTATCAGGTGCTGGGTGCTGCACTTAGAGCTCCCTTTCTTAGTGCTTGCTGCAGGTTGCTAATGTGTTAGGCAGGCATTGATTGGAAAAATTTCGATCACATGTTTATTCCAGTGTCCCACAAGCTGGCAGGTTATAAATGAGACAGTGCAAAATGTAATATATATGTATGTATGTATATATATATATATATATATATATATATATTAATCAGTGTTTCAAGGTAAATGGTAGTGTTCTATTTATTCATAGCTCAACATTGAATTATTGCTCCAACGTATTAGGAATATAAAGATACTAATGTAGGGATCTCCATGAGTGAGTACAGTAAGCTATAACAGTGCCCAGTCAGAGCTCAAGGAGCAGAGAACAGGTACAGGCTCAGAGTCAAAGGCCTGAGGCTGAGATTCTAGGCCTCCCCCCCCCCCCCCTTGTGTATTCAGGCTTTGCCAGGATCCAATGAAGCAGCTAATGTGAAGGCAGTTCTTAAGACAATATACACGGTGACCGTTGTTCTCTCCTTCGAGCTTTAAGATCAGAATTTAGATAAAGAATAGAAAAGTGAACAAAAGTCTGCTGAAGTTTTGTTACTTCATGGTCCTTTGACCAATCCATATTCTCCTATGGAAACAATACAGTCATTTTGAACATTTTGTTTCTTTGAGAGATCTTCCTTTACTGAGAAGATGGCTGCAATCAATACTTCCATGAGATTCTTCTGCTTGCTGTTTGCACAGCACAGTGTCTGTGTGCAAAGTCCCTGTGGCTACTGCCCAGCACTATGCTGTGCGCCAGGTCTTCCTCCCTTGTTGCTGCTGGCCGACACTTCCCAGCACTTCCTCTTCTGGCCTTCCCATTCGCTGCCCCCCTCCCTTTGCTGGCTTTCCTCTCTATTCCTGTCAGTGGCTCACACATCATCCTGCTGGTTCCTCCCAGGCGTCGAGATCACAGACATGGTGATGCTCTTTGCTGTTAGTTTCTTTCCTTGAGAATATATCGGATAAAAAATAAAAAGGAAATTTCCCTAGGTAATATCCCCTGTAATCCTTTTATCATAGTAACATCTTTATATAAAAAACAAAACAAAACAAAACCTTTTTGTTAACTTTTCTTTGTAGTTACTGTGTTTTAAGTTTTAAGGCCATTAAAAAGTGTTTCCTATGTCCTTAAGTTCTTGTTTAATCACAATAAGTTCTACTTAAAGCATTATTTTTACTTAGGCTTCCTGGTTGTTTCCCAGGGCTAATCTACCCTTGTTTGTCTTTTGATTTTCTTTTCCCGTAACTTTATAGAATTTGTTGAGTTTTGTGTGTGCCTCTGATTTTCTACAAGATCTTTACGAATCTTTCTCTAGTTCATTGTAATGATGCTGAAATGTTTTCCAAAATTCCGAGCTTGGTGTTTGTTGGTAGAGTGAACTCCGAGGGCTGTAGCTGCTCGTAGGTAGCCAGGGCTCTGGGCTCTGCAGACAGAGCTTCTCACATGCCCTGCAGAGCACTGTACTTCTCTGCTTCTTCCGTCCTTATGACTTCTGCTGGCAAAATGTGCTTCTTCCCTTTACATTGTCAGACTGTTCCTTCAAAGCACAGTGCCGCTTCTGTCCCTCCCTGCCGCCCATGGCTCGCTGGCATGGCTGCTCTTTCAGTGTCTCCAGACACTACATAGACTGTTTTGGGTTGTGTCTAGATAGACCCTTGCCTTCCTTGCTAGTGTCCCTTGCTGTCCTCCTCGGACCCTGCAGAACTTTCCCCATTGCCTTTCCTCGCCCCTAAGCAGCAGCAGTGGACATGACAAACTGGGATTCAATAATTTTTCTCTTTTTATGTAAAATTATTTCGAAAGTTATTATTATGAGTAGTATTAGCATTCTAGCTAGGCTGGTTGTTTGGTTCTCATGTACATTGGTTTCTTTCCCTTGTATTTTATTGTTTTGAAGGGAATATTGGGAGAGTTGTAGCGAGGCCATCGCTGATATCTTCAGCCCTTTAGAAGCTCCGGTAGTAGCATCATTGCTAGCTTTACAGCATAGCAAGCCCTTTTGCTCTCAGATGATTTATGTATATGTGTGTTTGTGTAAGTTTATATCCACCATCTATAAGTATGTGCAGTGCCTGTGGAGGCCAGAATGTGTGACTGCTGCAAACTGAGGCTGGCTCCTCTGCAGCAGCAGTAAACACTCTTGAAGCACTGACTTTTTTTTTTTTTTTTCTGGCTCCATTGCCTTGTCTTGAGCTTTTGAGACATGGTGTCCTACTTAGCTTAGGCTGGCATGGTGCTTGGTATGTAGTGGAGGGCGGCATCAGACTCATGACAGTTCTGTGGCAGTCCTCAGTGCGATGGCCATGAGCCACCAGGGTTAGTTAGTGTCCAGTTCGCTTACTACAGTATGGGGGGCAAATTCTTCCAGTGCACAATCAGTCGTTTTAAAGCTTGCAGTTTAGTGACCTAGGAAAGAATTGCTAGGTCATATGATAGTTTTGTTTCAGCTTTGAAGATCTACTAAACTTTTCCACAGTGGTTGTACTATTTTATACTTCACAAATCAGGGAATGGCAGCTCCAAATTCTTGACATTCTCAATAACACCTTTTCCCTTCCAAAAATTATAGTCACCTCTTTTCTTGTTTTAAATATTGGTTTCTAAGTGTTATTTTTCCCATTGATTTAGAAAGAATAGCTTCAGTTCCAAATGAATGACATTACTGTGGAAACTTTTGAATTTTTTCATGGTGATAGTGTCAACCTTAGTCTCACTTGAAAACATGCACTGATTCTGGTTTACCTACACTGCGTTAGACCTGTTATTTGCCTACTGATAGAAGTATTTGATGGTGCTTATCTTGTAAGCCCTTACCGCTTGGTAGATTCTCCTGCCTCATCAGAATATCAATAAAACCTCCCCCCCCCGCCCCCACATACACACACACTTGTAGCTTTTACTCATTTGTTTAAATTTTGAGAGAGTCTCACCTGCCTCTGCCTCCTGGATGCCAGGATTACAGACAGACTGTCTGTCTGTCTGTCTGTCTGCCTGCCTGCCTGCCTGCCTGCCTTCTGATCTATCTATCTATCTATCTATCTATCTATCTATCTATCTATCTATCTATCTATCTATCTATCATCTATCTATCTATCATCTATCTATCTATCTATCTATCTATCTATCTATCTATTTATCATCTATCATTAATATGATTATTTTAAGTTAATTCACTACGGGGACACTTGCACTCGGTACCACGTTGAAACCGCACATGTTTTCTGTTACATTGGATGTGTAAGAGACTGGCCTCACTCACACAGCGCTCATGTCTTCACTGAGCCACAGCTTCAGCCCCTCTGGTGCTCCTCCTACCTCATATTAAAAATACTTGATTTGCCGCGCTTTTTATTTCTTGATAAAAGTTTTTTTGATAATGAAAAACATTCCATTAACCTTTCCTTATATGATGTATTAATTTTGTAGGTGCCAAAGACACTGGGATTATTAAAGCTGTTAAGTGTCAAGTTTTACACTCGCCAGGGACAAGAACAGGTAATGTGCATTTGCTTACCTTCTCTTCTCAGACTCTTTCAGTAGAGTTCTTCAGGGTTAAAGTGAAGTGAGTGATGCGTGCATTAGTCAGGCGTCCTGTCAGGCTAACCACGTACCAGGCACACAACAGGGGCGGACAAGCTCATGGATTCCGAAGTTTGCATCCATCAGGACAAAGGGAGCTTGGGGAGCAAGATGGTTTACTCAGGGCAGCTGGGAGACTGGTGGGGTAGCTCACTTCACAGTGGGGTCAGGCCGGGCGGGGCAGAATCAGAACGAGGTACAGTGTTTTTCCTCCAGCCAGGCCTCACCTTCTACAATTTCCACTTCTTCTAATTCCGAAACTGAATCTGTCTATAGATTAGACCATTTAATAAGTTGGAGCCTCTGTGAGCTAATCCTGTTTGGGATAGCTTTGCACTTTATCTGATCAAGGGAACCATCATAAACCTTGAATGATTTCTAGATCCCCTCCTGGGTGTATGTAATAGTAAGTATTTATAGAGAAATTTCCTGAAAATTTGTGTATTTTAGTTGTACTAATCTTAAAACAACAGAATATAAATGGTTCTCTTGGAGGATGAATATATAGTCTGAACAAATCCTTATCCTACACACAGTCTATCTCTACTGATTTCTTACTTCAAAAATTGTATGAAGTTTTTAGTCTCATCCATAAAATTAAGAAATTCTTTCTCAGGTGTGAGGTTATTGATTACCTAGTAGGAAAGAAGCCATGCTGATCTTTGTTGGTAGGAGCAGTATGGCTGCAGGACAGAGGCCTTGGCAGTGCCACTGAATGTATATAGCTGGTCCACACAGCAGCTGCCTCTGAAGGAGGTGGGTACATTGTCTCTCCTACCACATCTCTTAGGAGGCTCCATCAAATCTTACTCTTATCTTTGGACGAATGTAACAAGAGTTCTGTTGCTACGCTAGTATCCAGTATATTTTAAGTTTTAATTAATTCTCTCCATTGACATTCATCCATTCAGCACAATCATGTATTCTGGATAGAATGGTCATTCTAAATCCCTGTAGGTTTGAACAGTAACAGTGCCCTTGTGTCTACAAGATCTCTGATCTGTAATCCTCTGCACATTTACACGAGTTTCTAGTTGGCCTTCTCTAGTTATTTCCTGGAGTTGCTTTCAATTTGCAGACAAAGAAGCATGTGTGAAACTAAATGAGCTGGCGTCTGCCTTGATGTTTGTTTTCCTAATGTGCTGTTGTCTGTGTTGGTGTTTATAGCACTATGCTGATGTTCAGGGATATTGGTTCCCTTTTTCCTTTGCATTCTCCATAATGAGTTCTAAGTACTTGCTCTGTACCTCTAACAAGGGTTCTCTGTTGCTGTTATTTTTGTCCGGCTGACTATACACAATAGAGTTCAGAGCCTTAGTATCCCATTTTCAAGGTGGGTAATGTGCGGGACATTTCCGCAAAGCCCATGGTGTGATGGGGCAGGCCCAGAAGCAGGGCCAAGCATGGCGAAGCAGGGCAGTAGCACGCACTACCACCAACTGAAGTGCAGCATCGGAAGCACCCAGCTCTTGGTGTGGTTTGGTTTGAAACCTCTCTTGAGGAGAGGAAGTTCCCAGGCGGGAAGGAGAGGCTGGGTGTTCCAGTGTCAGGGTCAAGTGTGACCTGCTGTCAGGAGTGGCTGTGCTGCCATTGGGAGAGACTGATGGCTCCACAGCTAGAGAACCCACAGGCACTGGGATTTGGCTTTCCAGGTTATAATTTCCAAGTCCTTATGTTTAGGGCGATATAATTATAGCAATATTTGGAATATAGCCTATCTAGGGGATTGATAGTTTTCATTCTTTGCTGTGCTATCTTTGATTCATATTAGAAGTATGTGTCAGCTGATCTGATGTCTTAGGAGGAGGTGTGAGTCTGTATGGCTCGTACCAAGAGAGCGAAGAGACCATTCCTTTGTACGGTCACACCACCTGGGAGCTCCAGTTGTGTGCTGTTTCTGCCGTGCGAACGCTTATTCTTATCAGGCGGAATTTGCTCTTCTGTCAGAATTCATTCTGCCAGGATCCTCTGTGATTGAGCAACACAGAGAGAAGCTATTAATTTCATTGTATTTTGATCCTGCATTGTGACACACTGTCCCCAAATCCTTAACTTTTCTGGACTTTGAATATTTCCATGCTTGTGATTTTTGTGGTTCCTAGGTGGTACATGCATATGGGACTGTTAATTGCTTCTCTCCCTTGGCAGATTATATAATATTTTCTAAAACCATGAAAGGTATACTGCAAGGAAAAGATGTTCAGTGCCACAATACCTGGATCATATGAGTCCTGTGTCCTTAGTTATGACAAATTAAATTTAATAAATTTTATATAAGTAAAAAAAAAAAGAAAAAACACACTTTGAATTTAATATTCTAAACCTAGTGCTTTCTAGAAAATATCTGAATGTTATGTATGTTATTTGTACCTAGACATTTCTATTTGTAGCCTGTAGGTTTTTAGTGCTGTAATTTCAGAGCTGTTGGGGCTTAGGGAGAACCTAAGGATTTCTTTTTATTGAGAACGAAGTAGCAGGTAATTTCACAGGATCTCACAGGAAGCCCTATGACTAGCGTGATAATGTCTGTTTTCTTGATTAAGAAGTTGAAACAGCAATACAAGTGGCCTGGCCAGTATACTTAGCCAGTCGTGACAGATTTAGGTTTGTTCTTAGAAGACCTTTGATAGGTGGCATTTTTGACTTCTCTGGCTGTGGAGG
Organism: Apodemus sylvaticus; assembly: GCF_947179515.1. Classification (NCBI taxonomy): domain Eukaryota; kingdom Metazoa; phylum Chordata; class Mammalia; order Rodentia; family Muridae; genus Apodemus; species Apodemus sylvaticus. The sequence continues at coordinate 105,001,945 of NC_067477.1, read as the reverse complement.
GAGGCATTTGCTGGACAGTTGAAGAAATAGAGAGCAAAGTGTGTTGTACTCAGGAGGAGCCAGACCGCAAGTTACAGTGTGCTCTGGAGGGTAATCTGCTCTGCCCTTAGAGAAAGTAACTGTTATACAGAATACAGCTGCTCCACAGCAGTTACACTTTCTTTAAAGATGTATTCTGAGGCAGGAGGATTGTTAGTGTTCTAGCTCCATCTTGGACTAGAGAATAAATGTCTCACAAATGAAAAGGAAACAGAACCTTTTTTACAGCTATAAATGCTTTAACATGATCTGCCCTTTGCTGTGAACCATCCAGCTACTGTTTGGTTCATTTTTTTGTGTTTACTTGTCAAACTTTAAATCAGTGACTGTCATATTGTAGACACTCAGTTGATGTGTGATGGTTAGTGATCTCTTAATTTCTTTGTGTTAACGATAGGACCAATAATTAGTAGCTGGATTTCAGTTTGTTTTGTTGGCAGGTATTTATAAGGTGTATTTATAAGATGTGCGCCTGTGTGCGTGCGGGTGTGCATGAGTGTGTTCCTGTGCTCATTCCATCCTCATGTGTAGGTCAGAGGACAACAGTGGCTGTCAGTTCTTGTCTTCTGCCTCGTTTTACCAGAGGATCTGGTTGTTATTCACCACTGTGTAAGCCAGGTTACCTGGCCCAAGAGTTCAGAGACTCCAGTCTGCCTCCAGGCTTGCTGCAGTAGCCTAGGATTGCAGATGCATTCTACCAGGCCTGGGCATAGGTGGGTTCTGGGGTTCAGACTCAGATCCTTACATTGGTGAGGTAAGGACCTTTTCCCACTGAGTCAGCTCCCCAGACTTCCACATTCATTTAAAAATCATGGTTTAATGTGCCTGTATCTCATATGGCTCTAAATGACTAGCTTTGTTTGTGCTGGATGTGCCTTAATACTGTAATAATAACTAGAATTAGTCATATATTTTAGTGGAACTGGCTTGGAGTTTTTTTTCTCAAGACCTTTTTTCCTTCTTCATATTTTTATTGAGGATGGCTGTCAGTTTGAAAGATTCCTTTCTCTCCCTCCTTCCCTCCCTCCCCCTTCCCCTCGCCCTTTCTCCCCCTTTCTTCCCTCCCCTCTCCATTCCTCCCTCCCTTCCTTTCCCCCTCCATAGAATATTCTTTACTCTAAATTACACTAGACTAAAATAAATAAACTTAAAAGAACCACCACTTGGAGTCAAATTAGGGTCTCCTAGATGCTAGCCAAGGGTTGGGTCCTTAGCGTCTGGCCAGCTTCCTGAGGGCAGGGTTTGTGTTTGTTTTACTGCTACCATGAGAGTGTAGATACAGAATCTGGCATGCAGTATTTATTGTTCAATATGTAATATTCAGTAAATCCATGTGGAATGTTAGAGGAACTTCACTTAGAAAATTACATTTTATTGATTTGACATTTCTTTCTTTAAGAATATGTAGAAATTCAGAACATTTTGAATGTACTCACTGGTATTCAATACTTTTATTTGATATCTCTTGTACAGTTGAAGGGTGTGGGTAATGGAAAGCACTCATTTATAACGTTCATATAGGTGATAAGCACCTGAAGAAAGTGGGCTGTTTTAACCTAATCTCAGTACAACACTATTTAACATCACAACAGTCCCTTTTCTTAAGGAAGATTGAAATTTTATTACAGTACTTGAATGAAGGTACAAGCCCTACTTCAAATATTGATGCCAGTAGCAGAAGACTTTAATTAGTGCTTTTAATTAAGAAAAGATCCAATGGACATTTGAGCAAGTGCTTTAATGTAAGCAGGAAGGTACATGAAATTGTGTTGAGCCAACTGTGGGCTAATGACTTCATGAAATAGCTTTATTGAAATCTTACAGTCACCTTTTAGTGATTTTTCTGGTCCTTATTGTAGTCACAGAATTGTACAACCATCTGAGTCCCAGTTTTAAAAGTTTTTTTTCACCTTGAAAAAAAAAAAAAACTCCTTAATCATTACTCCCAAGTATGGGTGTATATTTCCAAGAACTTATAATCTATTAGAGCAGAGCTAATTAAGCTTGCAGACGTGGGTCTGGGCTAGAACGTAAGCCGTAACAGTGTAAAGTAGGCGAGAAACTGACAAAGCGACAGTGCTGTCCCTCGGCTGAGGCACAGCGAGCTTGGTGTGAGATTGGTAGTCCTCACCATGGCGGCTAACATGTGAACTTGCCAAGCACCGTTTTACTCCTGAGAGCTCTTTCTATCCACAAGTCTTCTGTGCTTACCGCCACACTGTTCCTACACAGGACGGAATTTTCAAGATGAGCCTTTCTCCTGACGGCAGCCTCCTTGCGGCAATTCACTTCTCAGGGAAGCTGAGCATCTGGGCCGTTCCATCTCTGAAGCAACAAGGAGTCTGGAGTCAAGAAGAGCAGGTGCGTCTGCTGCTAGAGCCACTGTTGGGTTGTGGACTGGCAGGGGGAATCCATATTGTTGATGCTTTCTGACCTACACAGCCATTATTTTCCTCATCTTTCCAAATCCATGGTAGTCTTAACTCAAATTATAGTATCAACCGATAAGGACAAGGCACTGAAGAGCAGGTTCTGTGTGTCAGTTCTAGCTTGTCATGGGGTGCACTCTGCACACTGAGTAGGTTCTAGGGCGCTCTTTGTTCTTTAATGCTGGAAATAAAAGTAGAATGGAGATTCCAACATTTCTTTTTTTTTTCTTTTTTTTTTATTCGATATAATTTATTTACATTTCAAATGATTTCCCCTTTTCTAGCCCCCCACTCCCTGAAAGTCCCTTAAGTCCCCTTCCCTTTCCCTGTCCTCCCACCCACCCCTTCCCACTTCCCTGTTCTGGTTTTGCCGAATACTGTTTCACTGAGTCTCTCCAGAACCAGGGGCCAGTCCTCCTTTCTCCTTGTACCTCATTTGATGTGTGGATTATGTTTTGGGTATTCCAGTTTTCTAGGTTAATAACCACTTATTAGTGAGTGCATACCATGATTCACCTTTTGAGTCTGGGTTACCTCACTTAGTATGATGTTCTCTAGCCCCATCCATTTGCCTAAGAATTTCATGAATTCATTGTTTCTAATGGCTGAATAGTACTCCATTGTGTAGATATACCACATTTTTTGCATCCACTCTTCTGTTGAGGGATACCTGGGTTCTTTCCAGCATCTGGAAATTATAAATAGGGCTGCTATGAACATAGTAGAGCATGTATCCTTATTACATGGTGGGGAATCCTCTGGGTATATGCCCAGGAGTGGTATAGCAGGATCTTCTGGAAGTGAGGTGCCCAGTTTTCGGAGGAACCGCCAGACTGATTTCCAGAGTGGTTGTACCAATTTGCAGCCCCACCAGCAGTGGAGGAGTGTTCCTCTTTCTCCACACCCTCTCCAACACCTGCTGTCTCCTGAATTTTTAATCTTAGCCATTCTGACTGGTGTAAGATGAAATCTCAGGGTTGTTTTGATTTGCATTTCCCTAATGACTAATGAAGTTGAGCATTTTTTAAGATGCTTCTCCGCCATCCGAAGTTCTTCAGGTGTGAATTCTTTGTTTAACTCTGTACCCCATTTTTTAATAGGGTTGTTTGGTTTTCTGGAGTCTAACTTCTTGAGTTCTTTATATATATTGGATATTAGCCCTCTATCTGATGTAGGATTGGTGAAGATCTTTTCCCAATTTGTTGGTTGCCGATTTGTCCTCTTGATGGTGTCCTTTGCCTTACAGAAACTTTGTAATTTTATGAGGTCCCATTTGTCAATTCTTGCTCTTAGAGCATACGCTATTGGTGTTCTGTTCAGAAACTTTCTCCCTGTACCGATGTCCTCAAGGGTCTTCCCCAGTTTCTTTTCTATTAGCTTCAGAATGTCTGGCTTTATGTGGAGGTCCTTGATCCATTTGGATTTGAGCTTAGTACAAGGAGACAAGGATGGATCAATTCGCATTCTTCTGCATGCTGCCCTCCAGTTGAACCAGCACCATTTGTTGAAAAGGCTATCTTTTTTCCATTGGATGTTTTCAGCCTCTTTGTCGAGGATCAAGTGGCCATAGGTGTGTGGGTTCATTTCTGGATCTTCAATCCTGTTCCATTGATCCTCCTGCCTGTCACTGTACCAAAACCATGCAGTTTTTAACACTATTGCTCTGTAGTATTGCTTGAGGTCAGGGATACTGATTCCCCCAGATTTTCTTTTGTTGCTGAGAATAGTTTTAGCTATCCTGGGTTTTTTGTTGTTCCAGATGAATTTGATAATTGCTCTTTCTAACTCTGTGAAGAATTGAGTTGGGATTTTGATGGGTATTGCATTGAATCTGTATATTGCTTTTGGCAAAATGGCCATTTTAACTATATTGATTCTACCGATCCATGAGCATGGGAGGTTTTCCCATTTTTTGAGGTCTTCTTCCATTTCCTTCTTCAGAGTGTTGAAGTTCTTGCCATACAGATCTTTCACATGTTTGGTAAGAGTCACCCCAAGATACTTTATATTGTTTGTGGCTATTGTGAAGGGGGTCATTTCCCTAATTTCTTTCTCAGCCTGCTTATTCTTTGAGTATAGGAAGGCCACTGATTTGCTTGTGTTGATTTTATAACCTGCCACTTTGCTGAAGTTGTTTATCAGCTGTAGGAGCTCTCTAGTGGAGTTTTTTGGGTCACTTAGGTAGACGATCATGTCGTCTGCAAATAATGAAAGTTTGACTTCTTCCTTTCCAATTTGTATCCCTTTGACCTCCTTATGTTGTCGAATTGCCCGAGCTAGTACCTCAAGTACAATATTGAAAAGATAAGGAGAAAGGGGGCAGCCTTGTCTGGTCCCTGATTTCAGTGGGATTGCTTCAAGTTTCTCTCCATTTAGTTTGATGCTGGCTACCGGTTTGCTGTATATTGCTTTTACTATGTTTAGGTATGGGCCTTGAATTCCTGTTCTCTCCAAGACTTTAAGCATGAAAGGATGCTGAATTTTGTCAAATGCTTTTTCAGCATCCAATGAAATGACCATGTGGTTTTGTTCTTTGAGTTTGTTTATGTAGTGGATTGCATTGATGGATTTCCGTATATTGAACCAACCCTGCATTCCTGGAATAAAGCCTACTTGATCATGGTGGATGATCGTTTTGATGTGTTCTTGGATTCGGTTGACAAGAATTTTATTGAGTATTTTTGCATCGATTTTCATAAGGGAAATTGGTCTGACCAAAGGGCACAGAGAAAGTATCCAAATTAACAAACTTAGAAATGAAAAGGGAGATATAACAACGGAAACTGAGGAAATCCAAAAAATCATCAGATCCTACTACAAGAGCCTGTACTCAACACAACTGGAGAATCTGGAGGAAATGGACAATTTCCTTGACAGATACCAAATACCAAAATTAAGTCAGGACCAACTAGACCATCTAAACAGTCCCATAATGTCTAAAGAAATAGAAGGAGTCATAGAAAGTCTTCCAACCAAAAAAAGCACAGGACCAGATGGTTTCAGTGCAGAATTCTATCAGACCTTCAAAGAAGAGTTAACACCAATATTCTTCAAACTGTTCCACAAAATAGAAACAGAAGGAACACTACCCAATTCCTTCTACGAAGCCACAATTACGCTGATACCAAAGCCACACAAAGATCCAACAAAGAAAGAGAACTTCAGACCAATTTCCCTTATGAACATCGATTCCAACATTTCAACAACAGTAACAACAACAACGTCATCATCAACAACAACTACGACCCCAAGCCAAAAAAAAAAACACTCCCTCCAAAACAAAAACCAACAAACCAAAACAAACAAACAAACAAACCAAAAAAACCCCCAAACAAAAATCTAAATCAAACACATTTTAACAATTTTTTGGTTGTAAATGTTAAAAGGATTAGTTTTCTTTCAGGATCTTGCATCCCTTTTAAGGGTAGCTATACTTAGGGTCTGAGGGCAGTGGGCTTCTGTCCCTATAAGGGACATGGAGAAAGATGGGACATTTTTATCTTTTAATTTCTTAAGATAACAAGTTTTAAGAATTAGCTGATTTTGTTCTTGAGTAACAGGTAAACTCAACCATTTTAATTTATATTCATAATGAATTAAAAATTAAATTTATATAAGGGAAAAATGGGGAGGCATGCATTATGACAGAGAAGAAGAGATTTGTTATTATTGTTCTTTAAAATGTATTCATATCCTGTAGATGTATTCATTTTCTTTTATGTGTATGAACATTTTTTTAACTGCTTATATGGATATGCACTGTGCATGCTTGGTGCCCACAGAGGGTGAACATGGGCATTTGCATTTCCTAGAACTGGAGTTAAGGATGGTTATGAACCACCATGTGGCTGCTGGGAACTCAGGTCCTCTCCAAGAGTAACAACTGCTCTTTTTTTTTTTTATTAGATATTTGCTTTATTTATATTTCAAATGGTATCCCCTTTCCACATTACCCCTCTGAAAATCCCCTTTCCTATCCCCCCCTCCCCCTGCTCACTCTCCCCGCCCCTAATTTCCTGACTTGCATTCCCCTATTCTGGGGAATCGGGCTTTCATAGCACCCATGGTCTCTCCTTTCACTGATGTCTGAAATGGTCGAATTCTGCTACATATGTAGCTGGAGCCATGGGTCCCCCCTTGTATACTTTTGATTGGTGATTTAGCCCCTGGGAGCTCTGGGGGTACTGGTTGGTACATATTATTGTTCCTCCTGCAGGGCTGCAAACCTCTTCAGCTCCTGCAATCTCCATCAAAATTCCAACTCAATTTTTCATAGAGTTAGAAAGAACAGTTTCCAAATTTATCTGTAATAGCAAAAAACCTGGGATAGGGAAAACTATTCTTAACAATAAAAGAACTTCTGGCTGAATCACCATCCCTGACCTCAAGCTGTACTACATACAGAGCAATAGTGATAAAAACTGTATGGTATTGGTATAGAGACAGTCAGTAAGATCAATGGAAGAGTATTAAAGAAATGAACCCACATACCTATGGTCACTTGATCTTTGACAAAGGAGCTAAAACCATCCAGTGGAAAAGAGGCAAATGGTTCTGGGTCAACTGGCAGTCAACATGTAGAAAGACACAAATTAATCCATTCTTTTTTTTTGTACAAAGATATATTTTATTAGAGAAAAAGAATATTGTATTGTATTATCTCTTGTAAAAATTAGAATAGAACATTTTGTTAAAATGACTAGACAAAGAGAAATGCTATATTACATGTGGGTTGCACAAACAAAATTTCTAGGAGCCTGAATAACACTTTGCTTACTGAAATATAATGAGGATTATGATAGTCGTTTCCTTTTTAGTCTTTTTAAATTAATTAATACATGCATTATGGGAGCCAGCATGATGCTTTGGTCTATATATGCATTATACAGTGATTCCATTGAGCTAATTAAACATATCCCACCAACTTAACATTTTGATGGTGAAAATGTTAAATGTCCATTTTAGCAACTTAAAAATATATATTACATTATTATCCATTGTGGTTACTATATAATATAATAACAAAAATGTATTTTCCTACTATAATTAAGACTTTTTTTTCATTCTATTAAATTTTATTAAGTATCTGTTAGGTACTTTAATGTACTAGTTTATTAAATGTAATATTTTCCACTTTACATGTAAAATGTAAATCTTCAACTTTATCAAATAATGTTTATAATTCCACTTTCAGTCAACTTAGGAATACTTTTATGCCTACCATTATTATATTTATATAAAAATTTCCATGATAATCTTCAATTATAACATGTTTCTCTACATTTTTCTACAATTTTATCAGAAATATTTTCCATGTAAACCTTCACTTCTATTATAAAATGTTTCTACTTCCTTTTTTCAATTAATTTAGCAATTTTTTTTATGTCTACCACTTTTACTCTTTAATTTTCCATTAAAAGTATCAATTTAAACTTGTTTTTCTATATATCTTTTCTATTTTATCAGAAATATTTTCCATGTAAATCTTCAATTTTATCATAAAATGTTTTTACTTCCTTTTTCAATAAAAGAACATGCTTTTCAAAAAAAAAAAAAAAAGAAAGAAAGAAAGAAAAAGAAAAAAAAATTAACCACAGGTCAAACTAGCATAGATTATTCTCTGGACTGTGAAAAACATCCTTATTGTCCTTTTAAATAAGGAATATGTAAGATTTGCTTATCTAAGCAACACTGTGTAAGTATACACAATAAATTGATCCATTCTTATCTCCTTGTACAAAACCAATGCTCTTAAAACAGCTGAGCCACCTGTGTAGTCCCTAGTATTTTGTATTTTTGTGATAGAGCTTTCTTTCCTGTGTAGTCCTAGAGGTCCTGGTGCATACTGGGTAGACCAGGCTGGGCTTGAACCTTTAGTGATTGCTTTAGATGTTTCTTGCAGGCATGAGCCATCATGTCGACTGTTGACTACCTTATTATTATCTTATCAATATGCAGCTTTAATTTCCCACCACTCCTACTGACCATCCCTTCAGTTTAATGTGGAGTCTACAAGCCGACCACACTCCCTCTCACTCCATGTGAGGAGATGTTCCTGAGCATAAAACCCAGGAGATGGATTTATAGGGCACATTCTTTCTCATGCTCTGAAACCATAGCTAAGTAGAGTGACTGCCCCTTACAGGGGCTCAGTGCTTTAGCTGTGTGTCTTCGACACAGAGTCTCCACTAGGCTGCTGTGCACTGACTTGGGGGGGGGGTATGGCTTAACATATGGCCTGTAGTTTCTGTTTCCTGAGGCACAATAGCAAGTTTGTCTTTGCGTTATTTAGATAGTCTCCATATGCAGCCTGTTTTCTCCGGCTATACATGATAGTAAAGTGGTCACTTTCTTTCACTTGGGAGGCTCATGATCCCTCCATATTTGGAAATAATTTTTAAATGGTGAGCTTTTGAATAGTGAGGGCACATCAGCTTTCTATTTCCTTACATTATATTCACATAATAGAAAAATTGACCAACTTCTAAAGTACCCTTAATATTCCATCGACAATCTCAAACATATAGTGCATTCACTATTTAATGGTAAAACTGATCAATGTGCTTTTGATATTTATTGAGTTTCTGAAGGGTCTCCTTTGCTTCTTGAACTCTTTATGATGTACTCATCGCTAGTTGTGAGCAAAAACCATTATGATTAATTACTCTTTAATATTATTTATTTATTTAGATTTTTTTAGAAATTGAAAATATTTTTTCTTTTTCATACATTATATTCTAATTACAGTTTTTCCTCCTTCAATTCCTCCCAGATTCTATTTAGGCTTTAATAGTGAGTTTACTAAAACTTAATGTTTGCTTGAAAACCTTAACATTTGGGAATGAGTAAATACATTTATCTTTGTCACTTTAAATATGTAGTTAAGTAAAATAATGGGTCAGGAAGGACGAATTTTCCAAAATGGAAGCCGTCTACAGAAGAGAGGTGTTGAAGCTGCCAGTTTGTGTCCAGCAATGAGTCTTTGGACCACAGATGCCCCCAGCATTGGCGAGGGAGTCAGGTAGCTGCTGCCACACCCCAGCTTTCAGACAGCTACTCCTATGGTTCCAACTCAGTGCTCCCCAAACAATCCTTAGGTAGAGCATGAGTATCCAGTCTGTGAGTCAGACAGAAGGCCTCCTTACTCTCATGGGTATTGTTTCTATTAGTCAGAGTTTACATGTTTACATACCTGTTTCTTCTCATGTGTGATGTGTGTTCTGTTAACAGTTTGTACATGTTTAGTTACATGCTAGTTTCTTCTCACGTGTATAGTATCCATTATTAGCAGTTTGCATGCTTAATTACATGCCACCTTCTTTTGCTTTGGTTGGCATGGTTTCCATTGAATACCTAAGGAAACAAGAAATATAAGGTCTGTGTTCACACAACTGAGAACCAAGACCTGTTTGCTATCACAGCAGGCTCTGTGCAGGTTGTAGTGTCCTTTGCTGAGGGAGCATGACTTAGCAATAGTTACCATGCCTAACCCTGCATCAGTTGCAATCCTTTTGATGCCTATATCCTCCCTTGGAAATTCAGTGCTCAGCCTGCTGAGAGGTTTGCTGTAGCAATCTACTCCACCCCTGACACTACCACTGGCTTTAGCTTCAAAAGGAATTTTGGTTCAAATGTGGAAACAATGAAATTATTGTTTATTTTCTTTGAAATCCTGTTGTCAAAATGCAAAGCCCTCTGCTATTCTGTCACCAGGTTAGTCTGGTCAGAGTACACGTTTGCTCCCTGGCCTCCTGTCTACTGCTTTTATCTAATCCTTTGTACTGTGTGTTCTAGAGTGTCATTCTATCACAGTTATCCATGAGGCTTCAGCTCTTCAGACACTCTGGATTTTCAGTATATTTGTTTATGATGAGTAGGCCTTGGGGGCATGCAGGGTCTTGGTATAGTGCTGTGAAACATTCATAAAATTTACTCACTGGTAACTTGGTGAGCACTTAGCTTTGTTCTAGGTTATACACCAGGTACGTAGAAGGGACGGCATTGGGATCCATGTCTCTGACTATGATGTCCATGCTCTCCTTAGCCAGCACGCCTAGCATATGTCTATGTTCTCAATATTGGCCTCTTCTTCCTTTGGGAACATTCTGTTATTTGAAAGGCCAGAATTCTGTGTGACAGGTTAAGAAGCCCAAGTCACCCTTCCTGGTTGTGCTGTTTTACACTTCGTCATCATGTGACAATCTTTAAATGCTTGGAGACAAGTCCTGACTCCTTCTGGATTGAACACTGAATTCGGCACTACCCCTCAGATGCGCTTTACTCTTGATATTAGTTGGTGTATATGTACCAGGTAGCACAGTAAATAAATAACTGATCAGTTTTTCCATGGCAGATGATTAGCTGCCTTACAGAAATCTTAAGGGCATGTGACGGTGCTTAGAACAAGGTAGGAATCTTCTGGGTATATGCCTGGTATCCTCTGGTAGTGCTATGTCCAATTTTCTGAGAAACTGCCAAACTGATTTCCAGAGTGCCAGCTTGCAGTCCGATAGGGGAATACCAGGACAGGGAAGTGGGAGTGGGTGCATTGTTGAGCAGGGGGATGGGGGATGGGATAGGGTGTTTTCCGAGAGGAAACCAGAAAGGGGATAACATTTGAAATGTAAATAAAGAAAATATCTAATTAAAAAGAAAAAAAAGAACAAGGTGAAGGAGGTAACTTTTTTATGAAATGTGACCAAATGACCAAGTCAGAGTCACCTGTGTCCTAGGAAGTGGTCACACTACCTTGTGTATTTTATATTGGGATTTTAGTATATGTAACACTAAACTCTTGTGCACTATAGAGAATGCAACAAGGCTTTAACTGTTCCACAAAACGGAATAGCTTGTTCCTATAACCATGGTAACATCATCATAAAATCATGATTTTGAATCTCTGCTTAGCTCTGCAGTAAGAAATATGATAGGTGTCAGTCTGTGCCCTTAAGATATTTATATTCTTGCCAAGACAATTATACAGAAAAAGGTAACATTTTAATATTAAAGGAAAAGCTTGGGGAGAGAGAGGCTTGTAATTGTAGTGTTGGGGAGGAGAATTCTTGGAAATAAATTTGCACATTGAGGCTTGGCTTCTTACAGAGCAGTTTGGCTTAAAACAACTCTTATTTAGTAAAAAGTAATTTTATTCCCATTTTAATACATGTAAAATAGTGCAAAAAGAAATTAACATGCAATCACTATGTGTTGGAATCAAGATTCCATCCTTTTTCCAGAATATTGACTAACAGTGTTTGCATTTAGAAGTACTGACATGTGTTTGAGCAAATGAGGAGCTAGTGTCTGAGACTAATGTTCTCCAGGGAGGGATAGCATCTTGTAGCCTAGCTGGGTGGCACACATTGGTGTGCTGGTCATTATGCAGACACTTACTAAATGTGCAAATGTAGTAGCCATCAGGGAGGGGCATAATACTGCCATTTACCAGATACATGAGCATGTGTGTGCAAAATCACTGGGCTTCTGTAAAGAGGAATCCCATCTTCTGACAAATACTTGGAAAGATGCATTTTTCTCATTTCTCCAGCAGTCCTCAAGTGAGCCTGGTGCAGTGGGCAGGGCAGAGCTTCACCTCCCTTTGCGACTATGCTAGGGAAGGACTGGACGGACCAGTGGATACATTAGTGATTGGTTATATGGCAGTATGTATTATAGCCAGCTTATAGTTGTTGTCTGAGAAGAAAACAGTGTTACTTCTGCCCTGCATTTGTTTACAGTGCTTTACCAAAATTGTGGATTCAGCTCACTTGGGGCTTTCTTCATGCAATTTGCTGCTTTATTAGTTTTTATAATGTACTTTGTGTGATTGAGTATTTTCTCTGTGAAGACTAATGATTAGAGCTAGTTATGGGAATGCCTAGTTTGATTTACTTTGTATCCAGTTTTAAGTTGATTAAACACTTTTGCTTTCATTGTCAGTGTGAAACATCCATCTGGCTGGGAATCTGTGTGTTGAATTTGTTCATGTCTAGAAGAGAGTAAAATTGTTTCAATAATTTTCATTTCAAACATTTCCCATATGTTATGTTTATTTCTTTACATCTTGTTTTTGGTCTTAATTTTTCTTTGAAGTTTTATTACTTTCTGACCTGTAACTTCTGTGTGGGTGTAGAAAGTGAAATACAAGTGTATCTTTTCCATTTTAATTCTATTTCTCTTTGCTACAGAGTAGGTGTTAGATTAATTTTGTTAAATAGTGAATCAATGATGGACAAGTGGGAGGATGGTAGCTTATGTGATTAATCTTGGCAGAGCCACAGCTGTTTACTCAGCTTCACGAGACTGTGGACTCTTGGAGACTGAGCACTGCATGGACCTTGCTCATAGCTCTACTGTGTGCTCTGTACTGTAAACACCGATAAATATTTGTACAATGAATATACATAGAAAATACTAATCCTGTTCAGTGGGAGGCTAAGACTGATTCTAGAGGCTAAAAAGTCAGGAAATATTTATTTATTTATATCCTAAATGCTAATTGCCCCACCCTGGCATATATAGGCACATCATCTCCCGATGAGGCCAGACACAGCAGTCGTGGAGCCTGAGATGCTACATATGTGCCAGGGGCCTTGGTCCAGCCCAAGTTTGCTCTTTGGTTGGCATCTCAGTCTCTGCGAACTCTCTGGGGTCCAGGTTAGTTGACTCTGTTGGTCTTCCTGTGGGGTTCCCATCCTCTTCAGGGCCTTCAATCCTTCTCTCAGCTCTTCTATTAGAGTTCCTGACCTACTGAAACAGATGTGGATATGCACAGGGAATAAAACTCTTAAATCTAAGAAAACATTCCTTTAGTTCATTATGACAGTTAAGCCTGTCTACAAAGAAAGCCTGACCATGTTCCTAGGAGAACGTCTTTCAGGGCCACGACTGCACTGGAAAGTGCTGTGTATTTGCCTTTTGCAGACACAATATAGAAAGAGATATGGGGCAGAAAGTTGTGATTCTTCACCTCACGGCTGTGTTTATGCAAGGGTCACCAAGACACCTGTATAACAAAAGATATATCCATAAGAGAAAAGTACAACACATTTTGTTCATCAGTGACTTTCTCTTGCATGCATGGGGAAAAATGCTGTATTTGGAAAGAAAGAATATTGCCTTTCTGTTCTCAAACAGGCTTTGTTAGCAGACTGAGCAAAGTCTTGTTTGTTTGTTTGTTTTTAATTCTTCCTTTTGCTGGTTTGTGTTTATAGTTCTAGGATCTCATCCTCAAGCATCAGAGTGAGTCAGTTCCTCTGCTACCTAACACTGGGTGCCAGAGACTATGGGGGTGGAGTAAGGGTGATGGTTACGCTGATATGTGATTGGACAAAGAGGTTCTCATCTAGAAGTAATAGACCATGAGGGACCCCAGCAGTTCACTTTGCTATCCTTTGAGCCTTTCTGTAGGCACCCTCCACCACAACTGTGTGTGGCTAGATCCAATGGGAAGAGAATCTTTCTAGGTGAAGAGCCTTATTGGCTGTATGGCCTGCTTAGGAGTAGGAATTCTTACTTCTACAAGGCCCAGTGGGAGGGGAATTCTGGTTCCTATGACTTGCTTTTGGGGAGAATAAGAAGCTGGGGATTGGAGGGCAGGAGAAGGTCAGAGATACATTAGTATCCATCAGTTTAAAGACACTAGCCTAAGGTGATATGTTCTGAGCTCCAAGAGATTCAAAAGGAAGGGACAGGAAGGCTACCCCTTAGAGTGTATGCATGTGGTCCTAAGGCCTGGGTGTGCTTCGTTGTAGGTTGTGAGCATCTTAAGTGCTACTCCCCTCAGTGAGTGTGCACAGTTACGAGAGGCTAGGAGGATACCCAGGCCAGTGTCTGCCTACAGCAAATAGAAAAAACTCTCTACTGTGGGGTGTGGATATAGAAGAAACAGGGTAGTGAGTTTTCATTTGTAGCAGTTACCAACTTTGTGTCCTATCTTTTGTGTGCATGTTGAGTCTTAGTTCCTGTCTGTGACCATTAAGTCCAGTGTTGGCTGGAGAGATGGCTCAGCAGTTAAGAGCACTGACTGCCCTTCCAGAGGTCTTGAGTTCAAATCCCAGCAACCATATGGTGGCTCATAGCCATCTGTAATGGGATCTGATGCCCTCTTCCAGTGTGATTGAAGAGAGTAATGGTGTCCTCATATACACAAAAGAAATACATATATCTTTTAAAAAAAAGTTTTGCCTGGTGGTGGTGGTACACGCCTTTAATACCAGCACTTGGGAGGCAGAGGCAGGTGGATTTAAGAGTTTGAGGCCAGCCTGGTCTACAGAGTGAGTTCCAGGACAGCCAGAGCTACACAGAGAAACTCTGTCTCAAACAACAACAGCAACAACAACAAAAACAGTGTCTCCCCAAACTCTCACGCTGAAGAATCTTTGGCTGTATTTTTTTTTTAAGTTGTAAAAATTTCATAGGTCTTGGTGAGTTTTTCATAGTTTTCTTAAAGTGTTTGACTCATACAATTATGTACATATCTTTGTATTTAGCCAGGCTATGATGAGCTTAACCCTGATTGGAGGTTGTCTCCTGAGAAGAGAAAGAAAGTCAAAGGTGAGTAGGGAATAAGAAATATGATTATCACTGCTTTACAGGAGTCCTCTTAAGTGTTCTTTAGATCTAAAGAATCTCTTGTTTCACTCTGGAACAACCATGTAATCTTTAAAGTTTTTATATATTTCTATATTTGAAATAATTTGTTTTTTAAAATAAGCAGATATCTCTTTTGGGGAGTGAGGAATGGGGAGATCAAGATTTACTGTTAAGTGAAAGTAGTTGTTTAAATAGTAGATTAAAACAAAATAAAAAAATGAGAGATCCTTTAGTTATTTTTTGCCTTAGATATACAATCTTTTTCATGTCTGTTAAATTTGGTTTGTAAGTACTTTATTGAGAACTTAAAAAAAAAAGAACTTGAGTTTATAGTTTTGTCTTTTGTTGATCCTCCCTCTAGTTTGTTATTAGGCAAATTCTGGCATGATGGGACACTTCTGCCCCTATTCTACTTTCGCTATTCAGGACTATTTAGAAGAAGGCTGATAAGGTCTCATGGAGTTTGGTGGTGATTTGTTCCTGTCCTGGGCTGGTGCATTGGATGTTCTCAGACTCATTACTGCTTCAGTCTTGTGCAGTGTAGGTCCATTGCAAATGTCTCCACCCTCTTGGCTTAACATTAGCAGGTCATAGGACTTTGGGTTTAACCCATTTCTTCTCAACTTTCCACCTTTGTGGAATACAGGTTTTCAACACACTCCATCATACTGTTCTGGATTTTGATGGTGCCTGTTTTAATGTCCATCCCATTAGTTCTAGAGTTATTGCTTGGGTCTTCTTGTTCTTCTTTTGGTTAATTTGACTAAGGCTTTGTCAAATTTTTTCTTTTCAAAGAACCAACTCTCGTTTCTTTTATTCTTGTATTTTACTTGTAGTCTGAACTTCATTAACTCCACGTTGTTGGTAACCCTTAGTCTCCTGAGTTTGTATTTGGCTCCCCTCCCCCCTGAGACATTCATATGTTGCCTAGTTTACTCGAGATCTCTCTGAGTTTTAAATGTAAAAGGTCCATAACTATAAGCTTTACTTTTAATAAACCCATCTCTTCTGGGTCCTAAAGATTCTGAAAAGTTGCACTTTCATTTTTGTGTGATTCTAGGAATTGAAAAAGATTCCTTTCTGATTTCGTTAGCAACATGCCTATCCTTCAAGAATGTCCAGTCTCTGTGGATTTTGTAGTTTCTGTATTTTCTTTTGGCACTGAATTCTACCTTTACAACCAAGAGATGATTGTTATTTTTTGTTTTTATTTTTCGTGAGATTTGCTTTATGGCCTAAAATGGGATCTATTCCTGAGAAAGCTTCATGGGCTACCGTGAGGAATGCATGTTCCAAAGCCTTAGATGGGATCGTCTTGGATGTCTCGGTAGTCTATTTGATATGGTGAAGCTTGGCTTTCAAGTTATGTTTTATTTGTTTCTGAGGGTGTGTGTCTGGATGATTTATCCATTGATTAGAGTGAGGTATTAAAGTGGCATACTGTTGAATCTTGAGCTGTCTCATCTGTTTATTGTCTAGCAGTTTTATTTACGAAATTTGTTCACTAATGTTCAGTTTATGTTCTTATAATTGTTATATATTCTGCATAGATTCTTCCCTTTATTAATATGTAGTAGCCTTTTAAAAATCTCTTTGACTAATTTTGTATTTATCAGATGGGGTCTAGTTACTGTTGCTTGTTTTAGATTATATTAACTTCAACCCTTTAATATAAGTCTGTGTCAATGAGATAAGTCTTATAGACAACCAAATGATGCCTTTTGGTTATTAGTCTACTCAGCTACTGAGTTTTTACTTGGAAACTTGAGGCCATTTAACTTTAGTGTTGTTAGTAGAGTGTGCTGTTTTGTGTAATTTTGCTGGTTGTTTATCTTGTTGGTTCAGTTAGTGTTGGTTTTTCATTCACCCCTTGTTCATTTCAGGGGTTTACGGGGTTAGGCATAGTTGGTTCTTTCTCTTTTGTTCTTCTCTTCGTCTCATAAACTTTATTCTTTCCCGTGCTCTTAGAATTAAGACTACCTGTACGTGTAGGTGTCCGTGGAGTATGTTCTGCAGTGCTGGCTTGGTAGGCAGGACGTTTTTCACTTTGATATACATTCACTCCTCTATTGAGTTTTTAAAAGATGACTTTATTGGAGTCATGCTTGGCAGTTACTTGCCTTCAGGGCCTCACACACCCTGTTATTCTATTCTTTCTGTTTTTTTCTGCTGAGAGGTTGGACATGAATTTTGTGGTTTGACTTTGAGAGTGCTGTGTTTCCTCTTGGAACTTTTAATAGTTTGCTTTTTAGCTTTAGCATCTTGAGTAGAAGTGTGTCATGGAGTGGGCTGGTTCTCTCACAGTGTCTGTGCTCATTTCTTTCCCTGTGTTTAGGATTCTTTCTGCTATACTTTGATGGATGGGAGTTTCTCTCCCTTTACTTTCTGCCTCATGGGTGTTTATGTTTTGTTACTTCATCATTTCCCTTGGAAGTTGTAGTATGCTTCCTTGTTTCCTGTTTCTTGTTTCATTTTTCCTGAAGCCTGGATGTAGCATTTGTTTTCCAGTTTCTGGGAACATAAGCCCCAGATTCAGGCATGTGTCTGGAAACTCAGAATTTAAACAAATTGCCCAAGGTTTCTATCCAGAGAAATATGCTAGGGTCTCTTCTTTTTAATTGTAATAATGAGTTGCTTTCAATCTGACTAACTAGTTTAAACATCTTTTCTTTTTGAGTTTTGCACATGCTTTCAATTCTATGATTTACCATTATTGGCATCATTACGCTATTTCATATCTATTCTGGATAACTACTATTTAAGAAGAAGTGCAATGACATTTCCCTTGAAATCCCTCAGTTTGGTGGACCATAATTCATTTTAGCCTAAAATTTTTTTGTTGGTCTTGACTTTTTTTCTCTGTTAATTAAAATTTTAGGAGCATATCAGCCCTGGAAGCTGTCACTTTTAAAATAGTATATATTTTTAATTACTAAATATCTATTTGAAAATGATCTAGTACATTTCTAAGAGCTTTTATAATGTATATGTATATGTATATGTGAGATTTATACACATCTACTTTCCAGTTTACTATCCTGAAACTCATTACATATCTCTTTCTTGCATATATAATTATGTTTTTATTTTAAGTTTTTCATTTTTTTTAACTTTATATACAGTGCTGCAAATATGTCAGTTTGAGAGTGGAACTGGAGTTATGGGCAGGTCCGTTATGCCTCGTCCGTGCTGGGAATTGTGGGTCCTCTGGAAGAGTGGTCAGTGCTCTTAGCTGCTGAGGCATCTCTCCTCCCCTGTCATTATGTTTTTGATATGTTCCCTCCCCTCTTTTTGGGTTCAAACCCCAGAGATTTAGCAATGCCAAGCAAGGGCTCCAACAGTGAACTCCATTTGTCAGCTGTGTGTCATTGATTTGAGGAAAAGGACCTTAATTTGCTTACTTTTCTCCCTTTATAGATTTGGCTGGTTGTTGCTGCTTAGGCAGACCTTGAATTGCTGTACCTTTTTTTATCTTTACCTCAGTAAGAATTTGAATGATGGGTTTAGTTTTATTTTTCCCCATTTTAATGCATCTTTGAGCCCCTCCAAAAATGAAATAACTTGGATTTTAAAATATTACATTAGATACTTTGCTTTTAAATCACTTCTGCAAATGTATTTGAATTTTCTTTTCCTATTAGATAAAGAGTCCTTTTATCCATTGATTGATGTCAATTGGTGGGCAGATGGCGCAGTGACTTTGGCTCGGTGCTCTGGTGCGTTAACTGTTTCATCAGCAAAAAGTTTGAAGAACTTACTGGGAAAATCCTGTGAATGGTTTGAGCCCTCGCCCCAGGTCACTGCCACCCATGATGGGGGGTTCTTAAGTTTGGAGGTGAGAGTAAACGTGTTTTCATTAAAATCTATCTGTTTGTCTTTTCATTTGTGTATGTGATGTAGTTTATTGTTTAAACATAAGTCTGTTTTTGAAATAAAAATAATATGAAAAATTTCATCATCCATGAATTAAATGTATTATATTGCTAAGAGAATAAAAACATTTGTAGCTATATTGTTTCCTTTAAAACATTTCATCTTTGTTGAACTTGATTAATTGTTCTCTCTCTCTCTTTCTTTCTCTCTCTCTTTCTTTTTCTTTCTTTCTTTCTTTTTTCTTTCTTTCTCTTTCTTTTCTTTTCTCTTTCTTTTCTTTTCTCTTTTCTTTTCTTTTCTCTTTTCTTTTCTTTTCTTTTCTTTTCTTTTCTTTTCTTTTCTTTTCTTTCTTTTCTTTCTTCTGGATGAGCCATTGGAGACTGTAGAACCCCTGGTTAGGAGCTACCTAATGTTTGTAGTCACGGAAAGTATGGCAACCTAAATTTGTTTCTTCTTTCAGAAAAACCTCAAAACTTGAATCATGATGAATGAGTTGAAAGTAGAGGCTGTTTCTTTATAGCTGTGTTTAGTCATTTAGAATTCTTATTAAGTCTTCCAAGAGTCCAGCACTGTGTAGCTTTACTTCTGCAGGGCACAGTGACAGGTATCTGTTAGTCTGAAGTCAGCCATCTAGTCAAAGATCTCCCTTACAGAAAGCGACAGTTTAAATGCCAAGCCAGTTCTGTTAAGTCTGAGTGAAAGTTATCTCTGGCAGCCAGGCTCTCTGCCTGGCACTTGTGGAGCTGGTGGACTGTTTAAAAGGGCATCAGAAGTCTTTCCCAGCAAATAAATACCTTCATGCCACTTTCTAAATTGTCTTCTTGGTTTTCTACAGTAAGTACAGTTATATTAATAGTTAAAGAAATTCACCTTCTCACCTCTTTCTTTTCTGTAAATAACTGCAGAAATCTATGTGAGTGGCCTGTTTTTAAAGTGCTTTTTGCCTTAAAAGCTTGGAAGCCACAGGAATGTGTAGATCTTAGGTCTTTAGTTTGCCTTGTTTCCTTTGAATCCATTGTGAGTGACATGTAATGAATCAAGCCAGAGGATAATTAAAATATTTTTTTCATTAGCTCTTAAAAAAAATCTGTCTCTAGTTTCTTATCATTAATTTTACATCTCCCTTTTCAATTTAGTGTGAAATTAAACTTGCCCCCAAACGATCTCGAGTGGAGGTGAGGGCTGGAGAAGAAGATGAAGGGGAAGCAGATTCTGACTCGGATCATGAAACCTCTGCCAAGGCTCGCTATTTTGGCTACATCAAGCAAGGCCTTTACTTAGTTACGGAGATGGAGAGGTTCGCACCTCCTCGGAAAAGGCCTCGAACTATCACGAAGAACTACCGCCTCGTGAGTCTGCGCTCCACAACTCCAGAGGAGCTTTACCAGAGAAAGGTGGGTGGTCCTGCTGCTTCCAGACTTTGCAGCACAATTGCTACTATTTCAGTGAGGAAAGAAATTAAAAGAGGGCATGCTGGCTCCCTGACATGTTAAAAATAACAGTTCTGTAAGCTTTTAGAATGATGTCCTCTTTCTAACTGAGTAATTACAAGTTAGTGGATAGAGAACTGGGAGATAAAGCATGAGGACCAGAATTCAGATGCTAGGACCCAGCGGAATGTCTGGTGGGCATGCAGCCTGGTGGTAACTCCAGTGCTCCCGAAGCAGAGCCTGGAAAACCCAAAATGAGCCAGCTGGCTGGACTAGCCAAATCAGTGAGCTCCGAGTTCAAGTGCGAGGCCTCGCCTTGGTGTATAAGGTAGAAAGCAATTGAAGATGTTTATTCAAGTTTGGCCTTCATATGTACATGCACATATACCTTACATATGTGTGTGGTATGCACACGCGTGAGTACATGTGTGTGTGTTATTATGTTCCATGGTGCTTGCTAGTAGGCCTAAGGGAAGCTTGCAGGAGTCAGTTTTCTTCTATCATGTGGTTATCTCCTTTGATCAGTGATTACATTCAGGTGTCTGGCTTGGCATCAAGGACTTTACCCACTGAACCATCCTGTTGCTCCTAGCTGAAGCTTTGGCTACCTGCTGTGTGCCTTCAGCTGTCCCTCTTCTGTGTACTAAGTACAGGTCTCTCCTAGACCACAGATGGTGAGGGAAGACTTTAGCACCTGGCTTCGAAGCCTGTGTGGCCAGCACTGCGTCATAGGGCTATTCGGTCTGCTCTGCAGTGTTTTGAATCAACATTGGCTTGTGCTAGACTGCAGCCTGCCTCTAGTCTCAGGTTTTGGCACTGTCTGAATGTATAAGCCAGAGCTTTTCATCATATTTGTTAAAGTGCTAAAGGAATTCCTGACTTAGCTGCTTCTGAGAATGTCTGTGAGCTTCTGAGGACACTCTGCATGTGTATTCATAGCTGTTGCACAGGTCAGGTGAGTGTCTTGATTCTTCCTCTCATCAGAATGGCCTCATGGGTAATTCCTGTCTGTTTCCTTGACAAAGATTGAAAGTGAAGACTATGAAGAAGCCTTGTCTTTGGCTCATACCTATGGCCTGGATACCGACCTTGTCTATCAGAGGCAGTGGAGGAAGTCAGCTGTCAACATTGCTTCCATTCAGAATTACTTGGTATGTAGAAATAGTTGTGGTTACATGATGAAATTCATATTCATGGATTATCTTTTGTTTCTAGAGAATGTCCCACTGCTAATATTTGTGTGGGTAAAGAAATGCTTTCTTTGAAAAACTGCCCGAATCTTCTGCTTCTGCCACAGGATTTCAATGCTAAAGATATTGACTATCCACTCTCTGATAATGTAGCCATCTCTCTGATTATTTCCATTGCTGTACCTCTCTGCACCCACATTGGTCAGGGTCTACTGAAGAACTGCTAGCAGAGTTTCAGAGAGGAGATTTGTGTTTCTGGTAACCAGAGATTATGAATAAAGGGATGAAGAGAACTTGAAGGGATACTTTCAGACCAAGAGACTACATTTAGGAGGTAGGCCTGCCCTTCTACTGGGATGGACATCATTGAAGGAAAGAGTAGTTAGGACAGATTGCACCAAAGGGAACGTCTAGGATTGTTTTAGATTAGGGCTGGTCTCTAGTTGGCTTGGTTTGAGATGGAGAGAGAAGCTGGATGTCTCCTGCTCAGGTAACAGTGAGGTGAGGTGGCTAGAAAGCCCAGGTGCTAACAATCAGGACACTTCTCAGAAGCAGCATACAGATGAGGGCTGATAACTAGGAATCATGCCAGGATTGGCAAGAAAAACTTTCTACTCCAATGTGGGAGTTGCAGTGAGGGAAGCTTCCCATGTAGATGCAAGGGAGATCGGGAATGAAGGAATCTGCTCACAGGAGTGCTTCTGAAATCCAGAGTTAAGTTGTTCTGACAGTAGGACAGCATTAGTACCACCAGATTTGTCTCCTTTCCCCCAGTCCTCTCAGGCCTCGTTGCCTACCAAGCCAGAGGACCAAGGGGAAGAGAGCCAAAGTGCTTGTGACCTGAAGAACAGCATCTTTCCCTTTGCAGTGGCCTTCAGAGCTGTCTGAAATAATGCTGCTCTCTCTCGGTTAACAGTAAGAAATGCTGTCACTTGACCAGCCTGGAGAGAGATGGTGTGGCTGAAGGGGAATACATGGATAACTGATATATAAGCTCATCAGATACAGTCTTCTTTGCCTAAGTCCTGCAGTTGGACCCTTCTCAATGCAGGCCTCCATGTTATAATTAGCGTGCAGCTTTGCAGTCAGGTTGGGTTGTTATAGCAAATACATTCAGAATCTTGAGCAAGAAAAGTTATTGCCCCAAATTTTGGAGGCTGGGAAATTCACCATCAGTATACCAGCCCATTGGTTCCTGGTGACACCACTCACCTTGCTTTGCAGATGGATCCCTTATTGCTGTGTTCTTGTATGTCAGAGAACACTGACAGAGGAGACAGGTCTTGCTAGTCTTTTGGGCACTAATCCATACCTTGGGAATAGTCTTCTGTCTTGCTATCTGTCTGTCTGTCTTGAGACAGACAGACTCTTACTCTGACTGGCCTGAAATATGCTATGCTAATACCTTCTGTCTAGTTATAGTTTTAGAAAGTGATCATCAGGTTTTATAAGGTGCAATCTGTTCTTCAATGCCTCTGTTTATTTATTTATTTCTTTTGTATGTAGAGTAAAATCAAGAAGCGGTCTTGGGTTCTCCATGAGTGTTTGGAGAGAGTTCCTGAGAATGTGGACGCTGCTAAGGAACTGCTGCAATATGGCCTGAAAGGCACAGACCTGGAGGCTCTCATCGCCATAGGGAAGGGTGTGGATGATGGCAGGTTGGTTTGGAAGGTTTGCACTTGCTGCAGAAGTGATATGGAAAAAGCTGAGGCTGCAGCATTGGGCCAGGCAGATGTTGAGCACATTGTTGAAGCTGTTGTACTTGACTGGTACTTACTGTCTTACCTTTCAGTTATATATAATTGTAGGCAATGGTTTGATGCTGAGGCACACTGGGTCTTCTCAGGCTAATTAGATGCTGGGACTCCAGGCCACTGACAACCTATAGGGCCGTACGCAGTACCTTCTGGGTTTACTTGACTTAGGAAAGCCCCTCAGATGTTTGACACTGTCCAGATGCCATATTGTAATATAGTAATGGTTTTAAATTGTTGTCAAGCTGTTGCTTACCAGACATTTGGGACTTTGGTGAAATGTAAATGATAGTGTATACTTGGTAATTAACTAATTTAAATGAGATTAACATTCTATACTATGTTAAGATTATAAATAATGTGATATTTATTTCTATGAAATGCAAATCAAAACCATGACAACTTATCATTTAAATCCAGTTACAATAGCTATTATAAAAAAAGATAATAAATGACAAATGTTAGTGAGGACACAGAGAACGCAAAACTTTTGCTCTGTTTTAGTAAGACTGTAAATTGATATAAGTATCATGGAAAATGAAATTTAGGTTCCTCAAGATACTAAAAAGAGAAATACCATGTGATCCAGGGATTCTGTTAATGTATATTTATAAGAAGGAAATGAAAACATTTTATTAAGGAAATTAAATGTATGCCACCATTTAAAACAGCTAAGACACAGAAGCTAAGACAGAAACAGCTAAGATGTCCATCAGCAAATAAGCAGATAAAGAAAATGTAGCACATTTACACAATTGAATAGTAGAATCATTTTGTCCATAAAAATCACAAAACTAGGCTTAGACAAATGGCTCAATGGTTAAAAGCCCTTGCTGCTATTTTAGAGGCCCTGAGTTTGACTGCCAGCATCTCACACTGTGCACCTCACAACTGCTTTTACTCTACTTTCAGGAGATCCAACTCTCATGCACTTTTGTGAGTACACAAACACATAAAGAAATCTTTTAACAAACAAGCTTACAGCTGCTTGTGACTTCAGTTCTAATGATCTGACACCGTCTTTTGCACTCTGTGGGTACCACATATGGTCATACATACAGTTCTACAGGTCATGATGCACACACATTGATGCAGGCACTTATATATACATATAAAATAAAATAAAATAATCTTGGAAACAGGGACAAAGGCTTACTATTTGCAGGAATATAAATGGAAGTGAATGTCAGCTACAAGGGGAAGTATAGTAACTGAAACCATATGTGGACTTACCTCATATGTGCAACCTGAGAAAGCCAATGGTTTTTAACCAGTGGGCAGACCAATGGGTTCCAGAGCCTGAGGAAGGGCAAAGGTGAGGCAGATGAGAGGTGTTTGAGACGTACAGAATCCCATCCAGGTTTACAGGATGATTAGCTATGTATTTCAGAAGATATAAATACACAAGGTGATGTTGAATATTCTCTTCACAAATATGAAAATGTGTCACACGATGGGAGAGAGGTACACAGTGTGGAAAAGTACTCTGAACTGAAGTTCCCTACAAAGGTACACCTGTGAGAGTTCTGCAGACTAACCAAATAGAACTTCCTGTGACTGTGGAAGGTAGAATAGTACAGGTCAAAAACCAAAATTATCTTGGCCTATCTTTAGTCACCATAAAAGCCATTTATCACCCATCTCCATATGTGTCATAACATCCTTTGACTATGAGCTCAAATCTTAGTAATGTGTTAAATTAATCCTTTGTTTCCGCCAAAAAAGAGAGTTATAGACAGATTATAGACAGAAGTGATTTGAATTATTTAAATTAAACTGTTTTCTATCGGATGAATGTCCCCTGATTTAACCCTATGCATTTTTTCCCCTAGGTCGATGTCCTTCCTATGTTTTAAATATCTGTGATCACTGCTTATCTTCATTACTTGTCCCGTGGATATAGCGAATGAACTATGCTGTATGATAGAATTTTAAAAAGATAATTTTTTCTGTTTGGTGGAAATTAACTTAATCAAATAAACATTCACAGAAGGACACATAACCTTCCATTAAATGAAGAAACAAACAAAAAAATCAACTTAATAAAAATCAAATGAGTTCTTTTCTCTCTGCAGATTTACCTTACCTGGTGACGTAGACATTGATAGCGTTGCCTATGAGGAGCTTTCCCCAGCAGACAAAGAGCCTGCCAAGAGCAAACGGCAGAAGGAGCTTAAGAAGAGACATGAACTGCTTAAACTAGTGAACTTTTCAAAGTAAGTCAGTCATTTGTTACTGCTCACTGGGAAACAGAATCTCTGGGTGTTTCCCTGTGTTCTTTACTAGTGTGAGTCGCCAAGTTACTTCAGCAACTTGAACACGTTACTTTTTGCTTAGCCCTCATGATTTTACTACAGTTCTAGCAGCTGTAGGCTGAAGGGAACACGGGTTGTTTTCACGCTTTTTTGCCTCAGACAGACAGCATGTGTCTGTGAACAGAAGCGTGTGCCTATAAACGTAAGCTCAATCGTGTTCTTCCACATAGGTTGACCCTGGAACAAAAGGAACTGTGCCGTTGTAGACTGAAGTTATTAACCTTCTTAGATCGGCTTGCAACCTATGAGGTAAGGAATAATGTTAGCCCTCTAGTGATGCACATCATCTGGCCACACACATGCCAACCCGCCCTAGTGGCTCCTGCTTTAGTTTTCCAGGTTATTTATATGGGAAAATTCATTTATTGAAAAGTCAAGTTCTTTATTATAAGGGTTTTGGTAAAAATTGAAAGTTGTAAAAGTTCAAAAGTTTTTTTTCTTGGACTAGAGAATAAAAAAGCTTTACCTATCTACACATATGCTCTTTAAATTATAACCCTTTAAATTTACTATGTGTGGATTTCCAGGTAATGGCAGAGTTGGTTCTAGTGTGGAATTTCAGGACACACTGAGTTCAATATTTATAGAACAAATATTCTCACCCATTTTAATGATTTGCTAGTTGATTAGGCTTAGTTGGTTGATCTTGGATCTTTATTAGAGCCACTTTTGAATTTAATAGCTATATACTCCTTCGCATTTTGGGAACTCAAGCACTTTTGTCCCTATGTTGGACATTTTATTAACATTGTGTTGGCCAGGTTAGATAGTGTTAAACATGGAAGAAACATTCTTATAATGGTAGAAAGTTTTTGGAAGCTGAGGCAGAGGAATTGTGTTGAATTTGAGAGCAGCCTAGGCTGTATAATGAGACCTTATTTCAGAAGACAAAAACCATCAAAAACAAACAAACAAACAAACAAACAAAGCCCCTAAATGGAAGTGAGAGGCCTTTCCATGGCTGTGAATGGTTCAGTTAGCTAGTTACTTCCTTTGCTTGTTTTTCTGCACGAAGCTCTTATCTAACTTTGCTCAGGTTTCTTCTGTTCCCATGTGAGGAGCCCCAGGGTCTTATTTTTGCTAGGCAGGATCTTATGCTGAGCAGCGTGCCAATACTTCCAGGTTTCACCACTAGGTTCTTACCTGAAGTTCCTTGTTCAGCCCATTGGGCCTCTTTTATAAGGCCACACGCTCTCGGCCTGTGGCACGAGTAGCCCTAGAATGCTGAAAACTCAGAAGTCTTGGATTCCCCACTCCTTGAAATGTTTCTAAACAAAACTCAAAAAGAAAAGGTAGTGATTGCAAATGGAGATCACACGTAGAAGAATGAAATTAGATCCCTACCCTTGCTCACCAAGCCCCCCCCCAAAAAAAAAAGAAAGAAAGAAAGAAAGAAAGAAAGAAAGAAAGAAAGAAAAAAGAAAAAGAATCCAGGCATGTTGGCATATGCTAAGCACCAGTAGGCAGAGCTGGATGGATATCTGTGAGTTTGAGGCCAGCTTGGACTACATAGTAAGTTCCAGGACAGCCAGGGCTACACAGTGAGACAACAACAACAAAAACAAATGAGGAGATTGAAAGGAGAAGAAAATACGAAAACTGAGTTTTTTCTGAGCTGAGTTCTTTCTGCAGCTGTTAAGAGTAGGCGTATAGTGTAATATGCGAAAGTTATGGAGAGTTCCTGATGAGTTCATTGGCTGTAGCTGGCTTGGCTGTTGGACGGTCATATTCCTTTAAAGCATGTTCTTTTCATTTTAGTTCGGTGACATTTTAAGGTAATATTAAGAATAAACATATTTGGAAGTGCCTGTGTCTGTACAGTGTGGTTTATTGCCCCTATAGTTCATTTTCATTTTATTGGATGATAATATCTTCGAAAAGATACTTGCAATGTTGAGTTTGTATACTTAATTTTCTTTCATTATCCATTGGCTATTGAATTGCTATCCTCCGTATGACATTAGCAAGTGTATTGTTATATATTATGATACTGACCTTTAAAATACTTCTGAGACCACTCTTTTTTGGAAATTAACCTTTTTGAAAGTAGATGTTTTGGATGAACTTGACTATTAAAACTCTGTAATGAGAATGTTCGGCCGTCACGCTTGTCAGGTGCATTGTGCTAAGGTGGGCTTTGCATTTCCATCCACAAGTATGGCTAATTTTATTAATTCCATATACATAGGCAAAAAGTGGATTCATTTACATTTTACCTAGGCACTTCTTACACACCAGCTCTGATATGATGTTGTTGCTGGATGTAGGGGGCATGAACAGCGATTTCATGTACTCCTCAGCATACAGATTTAAGTGATGGTAACAGTATGTAGAATTGATGAAGCAGAGGAGAGGGATGTGTGGAACTCTCCAAGAGGTCTCTCTAAGGAAGTTACCATCAACTAGTTCGTAAAAAGCAAAGGCATCATATTGATAAGACACAGGAGGGTAGAATTCAGAGTTTTGTCTTCCCTGTTTTTGTAACTCTAGGGATCAGCATGGTATTTGACTCACTGCTTTTTGGATCTGGTGAATTTGTGTTGAAAGTGTGTACAAAGAGTTTCTTCAAAACTAGCTTCACAGTCCCTCATCCACTGCCCCATACACTTAGTCTTGATAATTTGGTAATTTTCTAGCAGTCCTCTGAGGTCATCACTGCTCTCCTTATTTTGTGATTATGAAAACTTAGAGAGGTAAGTAGCTTGTTGGTAAGTAGGAAGCATCAGCAGATCTTACTGCTTAGGAGCTAGTGTTGAGAATTGGCGTGCAAGACACGGGGCTAGGGCACGACTGAGGAGGGCGTGTCCTTGAGTCTGTACGCGTGCTTGCTCTTTCTATAGCAAAGGGAGGAAGGGACACTGTTTATATGTTAGTGGCATCCAGCGAGTAGAGGGATGGGAGAAATTTATCCAATGGAAGTGTCTTAGTTAGGGTTTCTAGTGCTGTGACAAAACACCACGCCCAAAAAGCAAGTTGGGGAGGAGAGGATTTACTTGGTTTATACTTCCATAGGACTGTTTATCATTGAGAGAAATCAGGACAGAAACTCATAGGGCAGGATCCTGGAGGCTGGAGCTGATGCAGAGGCCATGGAGGGAAGTGCTTACTGGCTTTCTTCCCATGACATGATCAACCTGCTTTCTTATAGAATCCAGGGCCACCACCCCGGGAATGGCATCACCCACAATTGGCTGCCTGCCAAATCCCTGTCAGTCACGTTCATGATGATAGAAGAGGTGAAATGGGGTCCAGAGTATGGGTGCAGCTTTGAGATATGGAAGGTTGAGAGGTGTGTTTGTTTTGGTCATCACTGAAGGAAGGAGAATGCTATTGGTGCACATGTAGGTAGACTTGCAGTTTTGATGTGTTGGATGCTGAGGTTCTATCAAATAGTTCCAGCTTAAAATGAATGCTTTCAGCAAAGACTGTTGGCTGAGGAAGATGTTGGAGGTTTAGAAAGCCTGTGAAAGTTGTAATTGATTAGGAAGGAACAGCTCATGGAGAGAGGAACCACTCTCCATTTGAGCACTTTAATTTTAACTTTGTCGGATTTTTTTTTTTTTTTTTTTTTGGTCTTTCATTATAAAAAATTTCAAAGAATCCACACTTTGGTCTTCCTTCATCTTGAGCTTCATGTGGTCTGTGAGTTGTATCTTGGGTATTCCGATCTTTTGGGCTAATATCCACCTATCAGCGATTGCATACCGTATGTGCGTGTTCTTTTGTGATTGGGTTACCTCACTCAGGATGATAGTTTCTAGCTCCATCCATTTGCCTAAGAATTTCATGAATTCATTGTTTTTAATAGCTGAGTAGTCCTCCATTGTGTAAATGTACCACAATTTCTGTATCCATTCCTCCATTGAAGGACATCTCTAATTAATATGGACTTTAAAGAAGAACAGTGACATTATTCTAACAAAATTCACAGCAATTTCCTCATATCATCTGATACACTTCATGCTCAGAGGTCTCTGGTGCTGCACAAATGCTTTAAAAGATACACTTGGTTCATGTCTTAGTAGGCAGTAAGCTATGTGAAGGCAGGGGAAGTGTACTGTTGGCTGTATCTCCAGAGCTTCTCACAGTGCCCCTAGGATGTGCTGGGCACTGAGTCCATGTGTGTTTGCTGAGAGAATGAAAGGGTCACTTGCAGTTACCATCACTTACTGTAACAGGAGTCAAATTCATCTGGTGTTTTCATGTAGACATGGTAGGTACCCATAATAGTAGCCATAGTTATCATTGCTTATGTGTTATTATCAGGTGGTTTGGGGTTGTCCTACAGAGATCAATTTAATTTTTACCATTTTATCTATTTATAGGTCTAACATGTTAATAATAACACTTATAACAAATATAGCTCCTAAAAAGATAAAGTGCTTTAGTTAACAGTTGATAGTTGAAATAAACTATTTTGGGTCTTATTTATTTTGGCAGGCAGGGGTATAAGGGATTAATATCTTCTTGTCAGCGTATTCGGAAGCCTATTTATCGTCATTGTTTCCCTCAGGAAATCCTAGGGGCGCCACATGCATCTGAACAGAGATATGATGCTGAATTTTTTAAGAAGTTCCGAAGTCAGAATATTGTTCTCTCAGCAAGAACGTATGCTCGGGTAATTGCTTTTTGCAAATAGAGTAATTATGGTTATTAACACTAAATCTTCGAGCTGTGTAGTTAATGTTAGTCCATGCATACACTATTACACTCTCTTTTCTGTTATAATATTAACAACTGTACAGAAAATGGAATTATATGTTAAAAGTATCACCATTCGAGTTTTAAAATAAATAATTTTATAGTGTTAGATTGAGAAACATGAAAATAAGGAAAAACGAACTGTATTTCAAAATAACTCATCAAAACTGTAAAGTTTTGGATATTGTCATAAAAACCATGGGGGGAAAACCATGGGGGAGAACCATAGGGGGGGAACCATGGGAATGTTGTCATCAGTCCTTTATTTCTAATGTTCATAGTAGACACTTGGCCTTGCATTTCCTATAGGAGAGTAATGTGCAAGCCCTGGAGATCCTGCTGACATACCACGGCTCTCATCTGCTCCCTCACCGCCTCGCCATCCTCTCCAACTTCCCAGAAACCACCTCTCCACACGAATATGCTGTCTTGTTGCCGGAGGCTTGGTATGCTACTCTGTTTTATCGATTATGGTTGAGTTTGTGTGTTTAATGTAAACACTTTACATTTAAAAAAAAAATTAACCTTTTAAAACTTAGTTAAAATGAGCAAAATATATTTATGAAGATAGGGGTTAGCCTTCTGACTAAACTCCATCCCACAGGTAGGCCTGACCCACTATAAAAGGGGCTGCTTGCCTCCTCCTCTAGTTCTCTTGCCCTTTTGCTCTTCCCTTCCTGCTCTTGCTCTGTCACCCCTCCCTTCCCCATTCCCATCCCCCCTCTCTTCATGTGCTCTTGGCTAGCCTCTACTTCTCTACTCTCTGTGTCTCTGTGTCTCTGTGTCTCTGTCTGTCTCTGTCTCTGTCTGTCTGTCTGTCTGTCTGTCTCTCTCTCTCTCTCTCTCTGAACTTCTCTGCCTCTACTACCCTCTTAACTCCCTTCCCCATGCCCTGAATAAACTTTATTCTATGCTATACCATTGTGTGGCTGGTCCCTCAGGGGGAGGGGATGCCTTGGCATGGGCCTGTGGAGACATCCTCTTCCCATACCTCACCACACGCCCATAGAACTTATCCCCCCATTCCTTCTCTTTATCTTTTTATAAACACATAAGTAGGGTCATCTTCACATGACATGTTTTCTGACTAAAAACAGTGCCTGGGCTAACAGTGTGTGCTGGAATTAGTTCTCTCTTTCAGAAACTGAACTGAGGTCCTGACAAGACAAGGGACCCTGCTGTGTCTACATCCTGTGCTGTGCACAGCCCTTTCTCTGACCAAAAGCCCAGAGATGAAGGGGAATTGAGGACCTCAGTAGGACTCATTCTCTTTATGTCACATAACGATGTCTGATAAATGGTCACAGCAGGGCATCAGTGCCCTGAGCCTGTGTAGACAGAAGGTCCCAGAATATTAATCTCTCTCTCTCTCTCTCTCTCTCTCTCTCTCTCTCTCTCTCTCTCTCCTTCCTTCCTTCCTTCCTTCCTTCCTTCCTTCCTTCCTTCCTTCCTTCCTTCCTTCCTTCACTTTGCCTATTGATCACTGTCCCTCTCCCCCACATCCCTGCTCACATAGTACCTCTTACCATATCCTCCCTCCCTTTCTCTTCTGAGAGAGTATGGGCCCAATGATACCCATTGCTGGGTATCCCCAATCCTGGCACATCAAGTCCCTGCAGGACTTGGCTCACCTGATCCCACTGAGGCCCGATCAGACAGCCCAGTTACAGGAGCAAGAACCAGAGACAGGAAACAGCTTTAGAGATAGCTCCTACTCCAGATGTTGGGGGAAACAGCTTTAGAGATAGCTCCCACTCCAGATGTTGGGGGGATTCATGTACCACTTATGATCTCCTGGTGACTAATATTTCTTTTTATTTCATTTATTTTTACTTTTTGTTTGGTTTTTGAGATAAGAGACGGACTAAGGGTTCCTGCTTGCCTGGAACTCACCTTCCAGACAGTCTCCAGGAATGCAGAACAGCTCCAGCATGCATGACCTCCTGCTTCTCTGGCTCGGAGTACTGGGAGTACAGGCTAGAATAACATAAGGCACACTAGCTCTTCTTAAAGACAACACAAGGGTGACTGTGTAAATTCCGTCCTTCCATTGAAATAAGAAGCTCCAGGTGGGCTTAGGGGACTGGAGGATGCTCTGTCTGGGTGACAGAGAATATGGCTTGTAGTGATTGACTGTTTCCAGAGTGTAGGAATGAGAAGAGCATCGGTTAAAGATAACTAGGGATTAATATTAAACTAACAGAGGTAAAATAGGAGAGAAACAAGTGAGTGAAGGGAGAGAGAGCAGTAAGAGCAGGTGAGAGGGCAGCGCCAGTTCCAGGCAGAGCAGAAGTGGAATGCTGGGAAGCAGTGCCCTCACAGAGCCACATCAATCCCAGCCCTGAGGGCCAGACAGGCGGCCACATCCCCAGACTAGCTTGTGCTAGTTGGGGGATTCAGTCTTAGAAAGACAGTGGCTGGAGGATCGAAATAGAACCAAGAAGTGTACCAAGTGGAATTGATTGTGTCTGAGACCTTGCTGAGTGCAGATCCTGTGTGGCCACTCTGTTCCTTAACGGGCTCTTGGGCTGGTGTTTTCTGATCCTCTGTGTCTGAGGTGTCCCATGTTGATCTTTGTGCTTTGTCCTTCAACCAGAGTGGTGGCTCATGGGTCAGACAGTGGGTGCTTCATTAATCTGGGATTTTATAGGAGCAGACTGGATATATTGCTATTCTTTTCCAGAAAGTGTCCTAAGGGAAGTTGTCAGTATTCATGTGAGGGGTTTTAAGGACCATGCAGTTGGCTTGCCAGGTCTGGCGGTCTGGCCCTCGGCTTGTAGCATGTTTTTGTCTGCCCCACGAGCCTGCTTCTGTCCCTCTTCAAGCAGACTGTTGTTGGTGGGGTAGCTGGAAGGACTCAGGAGAGGTGCTGAAGTGGCCATGACTGCTCCTCACAGTGGAATACCGCTCCTAAGCACAGGACTTAGCTGTGCAGTGGGCATCACACTGGCCAAGCCAGAAGGTTCTTATTAGCCAGTAGCTTTGTAAAGAATTATTTTTCATTTCAGTTATGTAGGGATATGTGTTTGTGTGTGTGGGTGTGCTTAAAAATGGAGGCTGGATGTATTTGATGCCTTGGGCTGGAATTAGAGGCAACTATGAGCTTTCTGACACGGGTGCTGGGAACTGAACTCAGGCGCTGTATAAGAGCAGTGAGTACTCGAAACCACTGAGCTATCTCTCTAGTCCCTGATTAGCTAGTTTTGACTGAGCCAAATTTTATCAGTCTTGTGGCTGCAAAGGGTCCTATTTTGTGTTGTATATTGTCACTCTTAAACCCTCAGGTGTGTTTGACATTGATGAAATGTCACTGGTGTAACGCTTTGAAACTACATTTTTCTTTGTCACAGGTGGTGTATCATTTTATTTATTAGCTACCTTACCTATTCTGTGTCATTTTTGCAACAATATTTATATTTTGTATTCTGATTGACTGTTTCAAAGCCCAAAAGTGACATTTCTTAAGAGTCTTTGTAGGATCTTAGTTTGCTTAATAGAGATATTCATTGCACTTTATAATTTTGCCACTGTCTCTTCCTGTGACATCTTTTCAGAATGGTGACTGCTGAAAAGGTAACTGCATGACTTAGTTGTCTGTGGAAGTAACTGCTGAGGGTGCCTAAAACTCAGGATCTGGGCTACCTGGTTAGTGGCACTTCCATCTTCTCTTGTAAATGGCATGATTATAGCCATTCCTGTTGTGAGAATGAAGGAATGACTGTGCTAGCTGAGTTAGCACTTCTGTTGCTGTGATAGAAATCATGAATAAACACAATTTGGGGAGAAAAGGATTTATTTCCTCTTATAGTTCATCATCCAAGGAAGTCAGAGCAGGAACCTTGAGGCAGGACCTGAAGCAGAAGCCATGAGGAATTCTGCATGCTGTCTTGCTCAACCTGCTGTCTTACATACTGAAGGACCACTTTCCTGTGAATGGTGGTGCTACTGTGGGCTGAGCTCTTCTACATCAGTTATCAAGTATCAAGAAAATGCTCCACCACCTTCCCACCCTGATGGGAGAGTTTTCTCACGTGTGCTCCCCTCTTCTCAGATGACTCCAGCTTACATCAAACTGACAAAACTCATCAACACACGTGCATGAGAAGCCACTGAGGACAGTGTGCAAGTGCCTGCTCTTAGCAGTTATTAGCAGAGTTAGTTCTCTACTAAGGTTTGGCCTTTTGTACTTCCGACACACTGTATAATACTTCTTGGCTTATATTTCCTATTGGATTAAGTTTATATTCAGAAACATTGGAAGGAAAATAGAGAATTCTTGTGTTCTGTTAGTCTGGATTTCCATCTTATCAATACATATAGAGCACATATTCTAGAATAAGAAATTAGTGAGTTATCAATTCTGGAGTATTGTGGGATATGCATTACTAAAAATCTTTGCATTGTGTAGACCATCAAACAAACTAGAAACTGCAGGACCTGTTAGAGAAATGAGGTTAGTGGCATTGGTACAGTGATGGAAGGTCAGCAGCCAGTCAAGCATATAGATGCTTTGATATGTGTGAACTGATAGGTACAACGTAGTGCTAAACCATGGCACTGGCAGGAAGAGAAAGAGCTTCCGTTCAGAAGCCAGCATCAAGACGCTTGCAGGTTGTGAGTTTTAGAACATAGAAGGAGGAGGGTGACAGAAACCTGATGGAAACTTGAAATTCTAGGAATGGTTGCATTGGCATCTGCTGTACTGATTGGAAGAGGAAGCTGGTTGCTACTGAGCAGTGCTCATGGACATGGGAAACGCTGTTTCTGATTGGTTGAGTTCTGTTCTGTGTTCATGTACCCCAAGGATGGCTGTGACTACATACACATGAAATTACCAACTTATGCTTAAATCACTGTGAGATTCTATTGGTGGGGACACACACACACACACACACACACACACACACACCATTGACATATCTGGTGTCTATGGAGACCAGAGAGGGGCATTGTACCCTTGGAATTACAGATGGCTGTGAGTTGTCAGGTAGGTACTGGGAATTTAACCTAGGTCTGCTAAAAGAGCAGCAGGTTCTCTTAACTCTTGTGCCATTCATATCTCCAGCCCCTCCCTGTACTTTTGACATGGAAGTAAATTTTCTACTTAAGTATATGAAATTCTTTAACATGTTTACTAGTTAATCAAAATGTTCATTATTCCTGAATAGTCGCAGTAGATTGACTATTTATTTTATATTATTATTGCAAAGTATTTATAGTGTGAGTGTTGGGATTTTGTTCATGGAATAGGATGTCTGTTGCACTTTGTTCTTATGATCCAGGAAGCCTACTGTGGCAGCTTTGCAGGGTATGTGTCTATAACTATAGAAACTTAGTGAGATCACTTGGCAGTTGAAGGTTTGACTCTGGAAAGTGTGCCATCCCGTGCAGAAGGACTGTGAATGGCTATAGTTTTGCAGATGTTTCTCTTATTCTTCACTGTTTTTTTTTATTGTGTTCCCACATTGCTGATTTCCATTTTTGTTTAGTTCCCTAACAATTTACATGCCACATTATCAAGGCAGGTGTAAGACGACTAAGTGAGGAGTTTTAGAACAGATTTGATTATGTCAAATTGACTTGCCTATGTTTTAAATTAAATTGATTAACTGTATATTTTAAATCATTAATAGAACTTTAGGTGGGGAGAGTTGAGACAAAACGTCTTGCTCTATTTCCTGTGCAGCTCAGGCTAGCTTTAGACTTGTGTTCCTCCTGTCTCAGCCTCCAGAGTGCTGGGACTGTAGGCAGGAGCAATATCCCTGACCCCAAATCATGTCTACAACCTTTATCACCGAATCATTAATAGTAATGGGAAATGCAACAGTTGAATCCTTTTCAATGAAGTCAGCGTTGACTCTAAGCAATCTCCGTCGGAACGTAACCACTGTTTCTATTTTACTTGAAAGGCAGCAGGCGATCTGTCTGCATTTCATCCGTCCCACTTACTTCCTGCTTATTCCAGCTGTCCCTGGTCGGACCTGCCAACATCACATGCTGGGTTTTCAAGGTTTACATCTAAACCTTGGTGTCTGTGGATGACATTTTATAGTTTTATAAATATTCTAGAAGGTTGTTTGCTATTAAGAATATATTAATGGTATATTGTACAGGAGATTTTGATTTGTTTTTTAGTTTTAATCTCTTTTGTCATTGAAATTTTTAACTAGTCATGAGTATACCTGAGACTGATTTAAAAATCGAGATATTTCTAAATTATTTTATTTCCTTTGAAAAGACAGCGTAAAGAAGAGTTGAATTACATAAGATTCTGTATTTTTCAGTAGAACTTTATCTAGTTTTTGTTTGTTTGTTTGTTTCTTGGCATTGTGCTAGCTTTGGTAGGTAGCTAGAAATATGAATCCAGTATATTCATTCTTTTTCAGATAAATGATAGTGTAGTCGAGAAGGTCAGCAAGGTAGATGTTGACATGCTGACCTAGTAATCTACATAAGATGAAAGTGTAGATTGAACCAAAGGGCTTTGTGGATAAATCCCTTGTTGTCAGGCCTGATGGACCACATGATAGAAGGAGAGAACCACTCCCACATATTGTCCTTTGACCCTACTCTTGAGTCATGACAGCTGCATGCCCAGATACACACACACACACAAACACACACACACACACACACACACACACACACAAATAATAAAAAACAATACAGATTTAAGTGATTCATTCACATGAGGAATACAGATAAGCTTGGAGATAGGAGAGGTTGTTTTTCACTGCAAGGGAATCAGGAAAAGAATTTCATGAGGATCAGAAAAAGCTTCTTGGAGAGGGAAAGGTTTGGATCTAAGCCTTGCAAATCTCCTTTGTGATTTTAGAACATTTGAGTAGAAAAGGGACAGTTGGAATTAGTATTTAATCTGAGACTGCGCATGTACTCAATCATGTTCTGTCACCTGTTGACAAGGAGGTAAGGAGGATTTGGTGATGTCACCAGACACTCCCTGGTTGGGAATGAATCAGCGCAGGCTTAGTGCTTCTGTCTGTAATTTCAGCTCTTGGTGGCTTGATGAATGGAGAGTGCATGCCACGAGTCTGAGGCTAGCCTGGGTTACAATAAGGAAACAAATAAATCAGAGTATAGATTTCAGGAAGGAAGCATGAAATCTTAGCTTATTTATGTTTTATGTAGCCTAGTGTTTCCATTATCAATGTTTTGTCCTGAACTTTTTAAAAGGCTATTATTGTATCCTCCAGGTTTATTGTGTCTGTCCTCACCATATCTTCTGAGTTGTAATAAAAATTGTACCTATGGTAAGATCACAGTATGGTTTTTTTTTTTTCCATTTTGATTGTCAAGAAAAACATAGAAATACTGTTTCCTTTAAGAATGAAAGTTTGATCAGTTATCTCCTAATTCCATTCTCCCTGGTATAGATTGTCCCTCTCTTGCTGTGAGCAGAGCATGCAGGGACTGTGTTTTGGGCTGGTCTTAAGCTGTGGCCTCTGAGCCAACCATCAGTAGAGAGGACCACTCTTTACGTGCACTGTGCTCTGGCAGAGCTCTCAGGAGGCAGTGAAATCAGACTTCAGAGCGTGGCAAATACAGAGGTGGAAGCTCGCAGCCAACCATTGGACTGAGCTCGGGGGCCCAAATGGAGGAGTTAGAGAAAGGACTGAAGGAGTGACGGGGGTTTGTAACCCCATAGGAGGACTAAACCACTAACCAAACAGTACACATGCGGGGACCCATGGCTCCAGCCACATATACAGCAGAGGATGGCCTTGTCCAGCATCAGTGGGAGGAGAGGCCCTTGGTCCTGTGAAGGCTCAATGCCCAAGTGTAGGGGAATGCCAGGGCGGGGAGAAGGGAGTGTGTGGATGGGTGAACACCCTCATAGAGGCAGGGGAGGGAGGCTGGGATAGGGGGTTTTGGGGGGGGACTGGAAAAGGGGATACTCTTTGAAATGTAAATAAGCTATCCAATAAAAAATAAATGGACTGTGCTAGCCATTTCTGAATCTAAGATATGAGGGAGAGCATCTTGGCTGTGGGTCTGCTTGGAGGATAGTCAGCTTGTACATCTGTCATGGTGGATACTTAAGATGATGTCTGGATTCATTTTTGTCTTTATATACTTGAAGGGAAAATATGTTGGGGACA
The DNA here is from genome assembly GCF_947179515.1 of Apodemus sylvaticus. Taxonomy (NCBI): domain Eukaryota; kingdom Metazoa; phylum Chordata; class Mammalia; order Rodentia; family Muridae; genus Apodemus; species Apodemus sylvaticus. Next base: position 104,963,500 of record NC_067477.1, on the reverse strand, counting down.
ATTTCTCTGATTAAGAAGATAAAAACTAGTATTTCAACTAAATGTTGTAGCATAAGCATTATGTCACTATTGCTGGTGCTAGCTATCTGGATGCTGGTAATTACTTAAAAATTAGTGTGTGATGACTAATTTATTTTTTTTTCTTAGCAAATATTTCAAGATTGAGGTTAGAGCATTTGTATTTTGTATTTTTTAATTTTTTTATTAGATACATTATTTACATTTCAAATGTCCACTTTCCTGGTTTTCCCTCTGAAAATCCCCTCCCATATATAACCCATCTTCCTCTCCCCTTGCTCACCAATCCACCCACTCTATCTTCCCTGTACTAGCATTCCCCTTGTGCTGTGGCATCGAGCCTTCCCAGGACCCAGGGCCTCTCCTCCCTCTGATGTCCAGCTAGGCCATCCTCTGCTGCCTATGCATCCGGAGCCATGGGTAACTCCATACATACTCTTTGGTTGATGTTTTTGTCCCTGGGAGCTCTGGGAGTACTGGGTGGCTCATATTTTTGTTTCTCCTATGGCACTGCAAACCCCTTCAGCTCCTTGGGTCCTTTCTCTAGCTCCTCCATTGGGGACCCGGTGCTCAGTTCAATGGTTGACTGAGAGTGTCCCCCTCAGTATTTGTCATGCACTAGCAGAGCCTCCTAGGTGATGGCTATATCAGGCTTTGGTCAGCAAGCACTTGTGGGCATCCACAATAGTGTCTGGGTTTTGTAACTATATATGGGAAGGATCCCCAGGTGGGGCAGTCTCTGGATGGTCTTTCTCTCAGACTCTGTTCCACACTTTGTCTCTGTATCTCTTCCTGTGGTATTTTGTTCTCCCTTCTAAGAAGGACCAGAGTATCCATACTTTGTTCTTTCTTCTTCTTGAGCTTCATTTGATCTGGGAATTGTGTTTTGGGTATTCCAAGCTTCTTGGCTAATATCCACTTATCAGTGAGTGCATACCATTGGATTGTGATTGGGTTATCTCACTCAGGATGATATTTTCCAGTTCTACCCATTTGCCTAAGAATTTCATGAATTCATTGTTTTTATTAGCTGAATAGTATTCCATTGTATAAATGTACCACATTTTCTGTATCCATTCCTCCACTGAGGGACATCTGGGTTCTTTCCAGTTTCTGACTATTATAAATAGGGCTGCTGTGAACATAATGGAACATGTGTCCTTATTGCATGCTGGGGAATCCTCTGGGTATATGCCCAGGAGTGGTATAGCAGGGTCCTCTGTTTTGTATTATTATGCACATACAGTTCTCATGGCATACTCTTGAAATAAGCAGAAAGGGGATTATTATCAAACACTTCTGGGGCAGTCATGACTCAGGTTCTGGAACTGGAATTAGTAATTAGTTTTCTTTGTGTTACTGTTTTAGAGTGACTTAGGCTGAAACTTCTCTTTTCATTGGAGGCTGAGGTTGTTTGAGAGGCACATCCACCCTATTTGTTTTTAAGCTGATGTCTTCCCCTAAAACCACAGATTAATAGACCCAGTGCTATTGATTTTCATGGACATAACACTTTTCTCTCCCTATTCATTTTCTTATAAACTTGAGTAACATTACCATTGATTTTAGAACATATAATCCTTAAATAGACTAGGACATATTCTGAGTGGCTGAATTGCCTCAGGAAAACAGTTCCAATATTTCTCTTTGATCACACAATGTCTTTGCTAGTCAAGATTTCATTAATATGTAAATACGTGTCAGTAACAGCAGTTTGTCTTTATCTTACTATATTTAATTAACATATAAATAACCCTGGGAGACACTTTCTTCAACTTTTGATATAGGCAAATCTGTTTAAACATTGTATTTGTAATAAGAAAAATGCTATCAGAAATCAAATTTATATTTGGTAATAAAACATGCATTAAGGTATTTTGCTTCATTATGTATCCAGTTTTTTTTTTTTTTTGGTTGCAAGCATCAAGCAGAATTTTTTTTAATATCTCTTTTTTTTTGATATATTTTTATTTACATTTCAAATGATTTCCCTTTTTCTGGGTCCCCACTCCCCGCAAGTCCCATAATCCCTCTTCCGTCCCCCTGTTCTTCCATCCACCCCTTCCCATTTCCCTGTTCTGGAACTCCCCTATACTCTTGCACTGAATCTTTCCAGAACTAGGGGCCACTCCTCCATTCTTTTTGGACATCATTTAATTTGTGGATTATGTCCTGGGTATTCAAAGTTTCTAGGCTAATATCCACTTATCAGTGAGTGCATACCATGATTGATCTTTTGAGACTGGGTTACCTCACTTATGATGTTCTCCAGCTCCATCCATTTGTCTAAGCATTTCATGAATTCATTGTTTCTAATGGCTGAATAGTACTCCATTGTGTAAATATACCACATTTTTTTGTATCCATTCCTCCGTCGAAGGACACCTAGGTTCTTTCCAGCTTCTGGCTACTACAAATAGGGCTGCTATGAACATAGTGGAGCATGTGTCCTTATTGCATGCTGAAGAATCCTCTGGATATATGCCCAGGAGAGGTATAGCAGGGTCCTCAGGAAGTGACATGCCCAGTTTTCTGAGGAACCGCCAGACTGATTTCCAAAGTGGTTGCACCATCTTGCAATCCCACCAGCAGTGGAGGAGTGTTCCTCTTTCTCCACATCCTTGCCAACACCTGCTGTCTCCTGAGTTTTTGACCTTAGCCATTCTGACCCAGTTTATTTTTTAAAAGTTTGGATACTGTGCATGGAAACTGTGGAAAAATCCCCTGGCATGTGCGGACTGGGCTCATGACCTGGTGATCGATGTGGAAAGATGGCAGTTAGTGGTACTGCAGATTGGCGAGCTTTCTATTTTAGAGTTCAGTGGGCCCAGTCATGTCTAGCCAGGTTCCTTTTGAAAACCACCGTTCCAAACACTTCTGTGGTGTTTAGTGGATGGTGACAGTGCTCACAGTCAGGATGAAGTACCCATAGTGAGACTGCTGATCACAGCAGGGGTTGCAGTGCTCCCAGTGAAGGTGAACTGCTCACAGTGAGGCAGTTACTCCCAGTGAGGCTGAGGTGATCCCATTGAGGCTGAAGTGCTCCCAGTGAGGCTGAGGAACAGTGAGGCTGGAGAGCTCACAGTGAGACTGGGAAACACACAGTGAGGTTGAGAAGCTCACACTGAGTGTGAGAAACTCACAGTAAGGCTGAGGTGCTCATAGCTAGGCTGGAGAGCATACAGTGAGGGTAGGAGGGTAGGGAGCACACAGTGGGGTGGAGAGCACACAGCGAGGCTGGGGAGCACATGTTGAAGCCATCACTTAGTGAGGCCGAGGAATACACAGTGAGGCTGAGGCACTCATAGTGAGGCAGTGGAGCACAGCAGAGACTGAGGAGCACACAGTGAGGATGAGGTATTCTCAGTGAAGCAGAGTTGTTCCCAGTGAGGCTGTGGTACTCCCAGTGAGTCTGGGGAGCTCACACTGAGTTTTTTTTTGACATTTTCACAGTGAAGGTGAGGTGCTCTTGGTGAAGCTGAGGAGCAGACAGTGAGGGTAAGGTGCTCCTAGTGAGGCTGAGGTACTCACAGTGAAGCTGAGGTACTCCCAGTGAGGCTAAGGTACTCCCAGTGAGGCTGAGGTGCTCCCAGTGAGGCTGAGGTGCTCCCAGTGAAGCAATTGTTCATAGCAGAGGCTGAGAGGCTTTTTTTCTTTTAAATTTGGACTGGAGGTGGTAATGGTAGATGATACCAGTTTTATTCTAGTATATCTCTACTCCTTTATTGTTCCTTGGTTTGTTGATATTAATCATTTTATATAGAACACTCTTAATTATATAACTGATTTTTGGGGGGGGAAGTTTGGTAGTGGAAATCCAACTGGACTTTGTGCCTTTTCCATAAGCTATAATGATCTTTTTTCCAAACTAGGACTCTGAAATATTCAAATTATTTCAAAGTTAAAACCTCACTTTTAGACATGGTTTTAAGCATTGGCTAGGGAGACCAGGCCTTTTTGGAAATTATCAGTATGGTGTTATAGCTTATCATGCAGTAGATCTTGCAGTGTTAACTAAAATCATATGTATCTTATATTTACTATTTAGGAAAAATGTTATTGCTGGTGTGAAAAATAACTATGTTCATAAAGGTTAGTACATAATAACATTTAATGTGTTGGGAGTCATTTATGAGCTTTATAAGTACTAATTTAATCTTCTGTAGGCTAATTCAGAATGATGCCTCTGGGCAGGTCTTTTTCTGTCTTGGTCTTATGTGTGGTCCTAGCTTTGTGGCGTTTCCCCACTAGGTATATGGTCAACTTGACTTGTTTAGTGATGATAACCCCAATGGAGTTACACATGTGGACCCAAATTATCATTACTTTGGAGGGTTTATATAGTAGAACATTTTCTTCTTTGCTAAATGATGAAAAAAATAGAAGTCCACATCTTAAAACCAATGTATAAGAGGTAGCAATTAGTAGCAATACACTGTCTACACAGCCTTTGTTTCCAAGGCTCATAACTTGGACAAAAGAATTTTTGGAAGTCTGTTCCTCATACAGTTGACTTGAAATAAAACATTTATATTTAGTGCAAGAAGTATTTGGCGAGAGGATTATTGACTATAATAGAACTTATTATATGCATTGCCTTCCTGCTGACAGATAACTGCTACCTTGAAATGAAACTAGCATAGTTAATTATTCAGAAAACATATGAACAAGGCTTTAATACAAAGAATCCTAAAGTCAAACAAAAATAGGCATTGCTTTGTAAAGAGAAAATTCTGGTTTTCTAGTTGTATTTTTTTTAAAAGATTTATTTATTTATTATATGTAAGTACTGTATAGCTGTCTTCAGACACCAGAAGAGGGTATCATGTGGGTACTGGGATTTGAACTCATGACCTTCAGAAGAACAGTCATTGCTCTTACCCATTGAGCCATCTCTCCAGCCCCGTATTTTTTTTTAAGTAGCAATGATGCATTTAAATTTTGAACTTAAAATGGAGTATGAAAGAGAATAAGAAGAAACAAAGGGTATATGAACATGCAACTTTGTGTTGCAGAGCTTGACTTAAAGGCTCCACAGTTAGCTGATCCCTTTATAGTCCTGGGTAGCAACTGTAGGATTTCTAGTGGTTTTTGAACTGTAGTTTCACATAACTCATTGGCAAGTGTCTCCCGTAGTTAGAAGTGTTGAGGAAAGCACAGTTAATGAAAGGGTTTTCTCTAAAGTTCCCTAATTCTCATTCTGTTCATCTTGTGCATGAGTAAGTTGAGTTGTGAGGAATGGCTGGACTGTTGCTTTCCTCATCACTGTGACAAAAGCTTGGCTACAAACACTGCACAGAAGGAAGATTCATTCTGGCTTACATACAGTCCATCATGGTGGGACGGGATGAATGCAGTAGCTTTGCTTCTCATGGTGGAGAAGAGGAGGGGGTAGACACATAGAAAACAACAAACATGAATCACCCACTCTTCCCAGCAGACCCTACCTCCTAAAGGGTCCTGTTTTCCCCAAGCAGTTGATATTAACTGGGGACCAAATGTATCTGTGCATGATCCTATGGGGTCATTTTCCATCTGGACTGTAGCAGTGAGTTTTAGAGATGAATCTGTTGTGGTCCTCCCCTCTCCCTGTGACATACAGTGAGATGCCCACCTATCTTCAAAGCCAATATAAATATATATTCCAAGCACTTACTGTTCTCAGGTGCTCTGAACCAGGTGTGTAGCTTTGCCTTGCCCCAGTATGCGATGAGGATGCCATTCCCAACCTTACTCTGATCTCTTAAGTTTGTTCTGTATAAGTCATTGACATGTCTTTTCCTATGAATAGACCATTCTTTCTGTTGCTGTATTATAGTTCTCACTTGTTATGTTACCCATGAGAACGCTTTTTAATTCTTTGTTGCTCTGTTATTTATTTAACTCAGTAATCACATATTGTTTAGAGTCTGCTAAGTACCAGGCACTGTTTTAGTTGCTAAGGATATAGCAGTAGACAAAATAAATAAAAATCCTGCTGCCATAGTTACATTTTGAATTGCTGTGATAAAATACCCTGAGAAAAGCAACCTAAGGGAGAAATGGTTTATTTGGCTCTTAATTGGTAGGTACAACCCGTCATGGCTGAGAGGTCAAGGTTGCAGGAGCTTGAAGCGGCTGGTCACATTGACTCCAGTCAGGAGTCAGAAACTGATTGATGAATGCTTGTGCTCAGTCCATCTCCTCTTCATCTTAAGATCCAGTACACCAGCCTAGGAAATGGTGCCATCCGCAGTTTCTGGGTCTTGGAGACAGACTCTCACTCTGTGGCTGGAGGTCACCAGAATGCACTCTGTGTCCAGTGTTAGGTTTGAATTCAAGATGTTCCAGCCCGAGGCTTCTAAGGGATGGGCCTGTAGCCATGTGTGGCTTTTGTTTTTTATTGTGTAAATACTATTGATCAGATATGAAATTAAATCATGCTTTGTCAAAATTCATTTTCTAGACTAGACATTTATATATATGTACACATACATATACATGCATATGTATATGTATAATCACTGGAAGGTAAAGAAAATAATATAGCTGGCTTTGCTAGACTGCTAGGATTGAGTGGAGGTATTGTACATTAATTAAAAGCATTGTGTACTGTCTGGGCCATAGTGAGAGCTCAGTCAGTGTTGAGTGTTGTTCAGTGAGAAGGAGCGGAGCTAGTTTTGCTTTGATAGTACAGTAAAATACATCATTACTAACAGGGCTCTCTAGGTCTACCTTTTAGTGTGGGCCCCTGAGCAGAACTTATTTTTATTGTTTTAATGGATTTATTAGTCATCATATTCAAAAAAGACCCATAAAAATGTCTCACAGTTTTCTAGAGTTCATTCTACATTAATCTCGCCGGGCTGAGGGCCTGCCCTTACTAATCATTGTAGTAAGAACTCTTGGGTCTAATATATTCTCTGTGTGGAAAATACAAATAGCAGCTTGTGATATGTTTTTTCTGAAATTCTTTTTGAAAACATTTTTGTAGCTTACGGAACCATGTCTGCTTTGATTGGAAAGTTATAATAGCTGCTGAGATGTATTTTTTCTCCTCGTTCTCGATTCATTGCACTAATTTGTTGTTCAGTTGGCAGAGTGGGTATTATCATCATCTCCATCCAAAATGTTATCTTTCTCACTTTTCATTGCAGCAGTTTGCAACAAAATATTTCTGACATAAAATGAAATAAAATAAGTCTATTTGGTGACAAATGAATAATATAATACTTATGGCTTTTGCCCTGTGTTAGCATCTGAATCTGTCTACAATTTAAAAATCTGAGCATAAATGTGTTCACAGGGTGTCTTTGGTACTTGGTTTACTAGTCTAGTCTCTTATGTATTGGTTGAAAAGCTGTACTTTTAGCCTAGCGTCTGATGGGCTTATTTAATAGTTGGAGGATCTAGACTCTGACTATTTGTTCGGCAACATCCGGTGGCACGAGTGCTGTTGAGCCATTTCTGTCCTTCCCTGACCTCATCAGACCTGCCTCCACTGCCCAACCCTCTGCTGCTCTCCTGTTCTTTTCATATGAAGACCAATCTCTTTACCAGTGTCATTTCCTAGTTTATGGAGTCTTCCTTTTGTAGAACATGTTTCACAACTTAACAGAAGAGCATTTGGTTCTTTCTCTGGGGCTGTGATACATTTAAGGAAAGTTTCCCAACTGATAGTCTGAAGTACGAAGAAGTGAAAACAAAGATCGTGACCATAGGTGTGTGGGTTCATTTCTGGGTCTTTAGTTCTATTCCATTGATCCACCTGCCTGTCACTATACCAATACCATGCAGTTTTTATCTCGATTGCTCTGTAGTAAAGCTTGAGGTCAGGGGTGGTGATTCCACCAGAAGTTCTTTTATTGTTGAGAATAGTTTTCGCTTTCCTGTTTTTTTTTTTTTTTTGTTTGTTTGTTTTTTTGTTATTCCAGATGAATTTGGAAATTACTTTTTCTAACTTAATGAAGAGTTGAGTTGGAATTTTGATGGGGATTGCATTGAATCTGTAGATTGCTTTTGGCAAGATGGCCATTTTTATTATATTAATCCTGCCAGTCCATGAGCATGGGAGATCTTTCCATCTTCTGAGATCTTCTTTGATTTCTTTCTTCAGAGACTTGAAGTTCTTATCATACAGATCTTTCACTTGCTTGAAGGAAAGGCCATCCAGAGACTGCCCCACCTAAGAAACCATCCCATATACAGTTACCAAACGCAGACACTATTGTGGATGCCAACAAGTGTTTGGTGACAGGAGCCTGATATAGCTGTGCCTTGAGAGGCCCTGCCAGTGCCTGACAGATATAGAAGTGGATGCTCACAGCCAACCATTGGACTAAGCTCAGGTTCACAATGGAGGAGCTAGAGAAAGGACCCAAGGAATTGAAGGGGTTTGCAGCTCCATAGGAGGAACAACAATATGAACCAATCAGAACTCCCAGAACTCCCAGGGACTAAACCACCAACCAAAGAGTATACATGGAGGGACCCATGGCTCCAGATGGCAGAGGATGGCCTTGTCGGACATCAATGGGAGGAGAGGCCCTTGCTCCTGTGAGGGCTCGATGCCCCAGTGTAGGGGAATGGCAGGACAGGGAAGCAGGAGTGGGTGGGTTGGTGAGCAGGAGGAGGGGGGTTGGGATAGGGGGCTTTCGGAGGGGAAACGTGGAAAGGGGCTAACATTTGAAGTATAGATAAAGAAAACATCTAATATAAATCAGTCAATCAATCAATCAATGAATAAATAAAAGTGATAATAAAAGCAGAAGCAAAACCAAACCTAAGCATTTCACTGAACTGCCTAAGTCAGGCTATTCAAAGTTCTTTTTTCAGAAAGTTTTAACTTTATTCCTAATTGAGCATGTTTCTATCTTTTCATGGAACTGTAGCTTTTAGAGCTAAAGCTGACTCTGCAGACAATGTTGAAAGCCCTACACTGCTTCTGTTTTCTGTGGCTGCTGATTTATAGCAAACTGCTCTCTCTATTAACATGTTGTGTTCACTCTTTCTGTTTTAACTTAAATGGATTCTTTTAAACATATGTCATTATTTGTGCATGTGTGTATACATGGGTATATATATATATATATATATATATATATATATATATATATATATATATATATATATATGGAAATCAGAGGGCACTTGTGTGGAGTAAGTTCTCTCCTCATTGCCTTACATGGATTCTGGGGATTGGTGATAGCATCTAGTGGTATGTGACTGTTTAAATTGACATTCATAATAATAATGTTACAATTAACTTTGTTAGTCCCCATCCCTTGTTTTATTCAGTGGTTAGTGTGTGCCCAGGGAGCTTGTGAGCTGCTGGACTAGGATAACAGGCAGACGTTTCCATAGTTACTGGCAACTCAGACAGATAGGACTGGGATAGATGGCGGTGTGTGCACAGAGACTGGGCTGAAATGAAGCATACAGTGCAAGCTCTTGACCATTCTCTAGGCATGTGAGTGAGCGCACACTCCTGTAATCCTTTAACTCACTGCTGCATTTCCTTTTAGATAGTTTAGGGATGAAAAAGAGAGCACTGTATTTAAAACAAAAAACAAAAAACAAAAAACAAGCCTCCTATACTGTTTCCACTCTATCACGCACCACTTATAGTAGCATGAACAATAATCTTCATGGCTGTATCTTGTATGTATTTCTAGTCCTATACACTATAAAGCTAAGTAGTTTATATTTTAAAAGCTAAGGTGTTTCTGTTTTGTTTTGTTTTTTAATTTTAGTTGGAACAATGACTCCTTGACGATCATCCCTTGGGCTGAGCGTAAACACCGAGCTGAAGACTGGTGTGAAGAGTTGGAATGCAGGCTAGTATGAACCACACGAGGCATCTTCCCCTCTTTGTAGCATAGACCTGTAGGTGGCCCTGTGAAAACTGAAATGTGCAGTCCTATGGGTGGTGTTCACTAGTCCAGAGGATTTTAGTGGAGTTTTAAAATAATACTAGTGACTTTGGATATATTAAAAACTTAATGAGAAAATACCAACTGTCTGGCAGAAATGAGGAATATTTAATAGATTCCAGGGTGGGTGGGGTGGCATTGTGCACAGTACTGGGGGGGAAATCTATGGTAAGTGTGTTAGTCACACCAGGAGAGGGGCTGGGTAAAGGGCTCCTCTCTGTGTGGAGCTCAGCCCCACTTGTTACATTCACAGTAGGTGGTCTCAGGTATTTGGATACACTGCCCCAGCATTCATGGGCTCTGGGCCTGAGCAGACTCAGCTGTTAAAATCTCAGCAAAACATAGTGACTGTAAGTAAAATTAAGGACCTGATTTGTGCATTTTGCATAATATTAGCCCCATTATTTTAATGAATAAAAGAGGCATTTTAAAACGATCTACCCAAGTTTCAGAGCCTTTCCTGATGGATTTGTTCAGGTTTGGTTTTGAGTTCCACGCTCTGTTTAGTACTCATAATAACCGGTCATCTGTGCCGTTAAAGCAACTCACTTGAGTGACCCAGCAGGTCATTTGAGAAGCTTGAGTTAATTTTTATTCTTTTGTTAATCTTCATCTTGGAAGTCAGTCACCCAAGCTTCCCTGTGTAAACAGTTGTAGTAATTTGTGATCCTTGTGTAGGCCCCTCTAGGATGTCTCATCCCTGCAGCTGCAGGGGTGCTGTCCGGAGGCCTGTGCTGTGTTAGAACAGTGCAGCCCTGCCTTGCTGGGGCCCGCTACAAGTGCCTGGCCAACACAAATGAAGTGCACATCTTATTTCCATGAAAACTGAAAGCAAGATTTCTTAATTCTAGTTCCAACTGGAATCCTTCCGGGACAGTTGCTACCCATAACTGCTTGGCTTGTGTACATGCATTCAGTCAGTGGGCTGGCCGAAGCAGCCAGTTGTGTGTGTTCTGTAAAAGCTTTCCAGCCTTTGTTACGACCTATCTGACTGAGTTGTGGCAAAGTAGTTTTGACTTATTTTCCATTCAGAATTTTGAAGCCGGGAAAACCAGGAAAAAAAAAATGTTAAATTTCCTCAAGTGTCTCATTAACTTGCAAGTTTGCCTGTGCACATGAGAAAGAAGCCCCTCCCACAGACACCCGATCTCTTTAACTTGCTCTCTTCTCATCCCTATCTCTCAGTTTGTGCAGCATTCCTGTCAGTTATTAATTGTTCCCATCATGATTTGCAGAATGGTGGTGGAGCCGAACCTCCAGGATGACAGTGAGTTCCTGTATGCTGCGCAGCCTGAGCTACTGCAGTACAGGACACCCCAGCTTACAGTGGAGAAGGTGATGGCCTGGTATCAGCACAGAGCAGAGGCCATTGAGCACCATGCTGGGCAGGTGAGAGCAGGAAGCACTGCGGCTCAGTGGGGCGGTGGGGCCACCTCTGCAGGATCCAGGCCTCCTAGTGCACATGGTGCCAGAAATCTCAGGTGTCATTTATAAGGGTGAAGGAATATTCTGTAGTGCTTTTGTTGATTTGACCTTTGCCCAGAAGCTTTTGTAACTTTTGGCTTTTTATAAAGCAAGTACAGGCAAGAAAAGTTGTTCAAAATCACCTTTAAAATGTGAACTGCAAACTTTATTATATTTCTGATATTATATTTATTATGTTTCTGATTTTCTCGGCATTTTAGTAGATGCATTGTCATCTTAATTTAAGGGACTGTTTCAGCATAGACAGAGAAGTTTGGTTAGTCCCAGTTACAGTGCACAAACACAGGTGATTGTGATTGTGCCTTTTCAGGAACTCTGTCCCAAGCGCCTTGTTCCTCCTCAGGCCTGACTTCCAGCTCTGTGTTCTCATCACTTGTGGGTTTCTGTAGTGGTCGCCATCTGTTGCAAGGAGAGGTTTCCTTAATGAGAGTGAGCACTACATTTATCTGGGGCAGTAGGACAGATTGTTGTTGTTTGGGATTTTGCTGGTTTAGAAAAGTGCCAGTTGTAGGCTCTCCTCCAAGGTCTACGACTTCACTAGTCCTGAGCAGTTGGCTAGGTTTCCAGTTCTAAGTATGATTTCCCTCTTGTTGAGTGAGCCTTCATTCCTTTAGGAGCTCATGGCTACTTGCAAAGTATGTGTGCCACTACTGCACCCTTAGGGTTAGTGTGTCATGCTGGTTATCGAGGTTCATGTGTGTTAGAGCTGGGTAGGAATGTTGGCTGCTTTCCTCCTCTGGATGCTGGTGCCATCTGCTGCTACGAAAGCCAGCCTTCCAGGAAGAGGCTTTCAGGTCAGGTCTGGCTTAGGGGCCTCCAGGACCTGTGTTTGAAGTGTGTGGCATCCTCAGTCATAGGGACTTACTGCCTCCCCCTTTGGGGCAGTTTTCCCAGATATATGGAACCTGTGTTCTGCCTAGTTTTACTATGAATCTGAAGCTGCTCTCTTAAGGGAAAGTACTAGTTCTTGGACATCGTAAATTCCCTTGAAACTAGGGATGATGATAAAGCAAAGGGCTTGGAGTGCTGTGTATTCATGCCTTATGTCTTATGTCTTTTCATTAGTTAAAAACACTCATAATGGTTTTTATTTTTTTAGCTTTATGAAAGATACTGATATTCCATGTCTGTGATGCAATTGAAGTGATATCTGCTGGCATTGATTTTATCTTCTTCCTTATTTTTAGAGGTTTAATTGATGTGGGACTTCTTTTTACTTAGTGCCCATAAATGCCTTCAGCAAAACCTGTTTCGGTACAGGAAATGTTTATGGTGGAGAGTTTTACCCCAAGAAGGCCCCAGCTCGTCGAGTGTCCTGTTAGTTTTACTGGTGTCTACTTGTTTTTTTTGGTAGCTTTTTTTGTTTTGTAGTTTGACTTTAAATATGTTTACTTCAGTAAACATTGGGGAAGACAGCAACACAAATGGCCGATGCTCTTGTTTTTAATTGTTATGAAGATAGAAATGCACTTTGAGTTGTGAATAGTTTGCTTTCAGTACTTTGGCAATTCCAACAGGTCCTGGCTTTGCTGGGGCTCTGCCCTGTCGTACCCTCCTCCTTTGATGTGCTCATAGCAGCAGAAACTACAGAGGTCAAAACTGACAAAGCACGCAGTAGGAATGCCTGGGGTGCCTGGGGAGCACTGAACATCAAGACTGGGTAAAGTGAGAAAAGTGAGTTTCAGGAGAGTATAGTACATAGACCATAGTACATAATGCTGAAGTTGATACTCATTGTGGCTTAAAAAGCAAGTCAGCCTATGGAGGAGTTGACAGACCTTGACAGAAGACAACTATGATAATAAGCTCCCTTCTTGCCTCTCTTCCTCGCCTGTCTGCCAGTCCGCCAGTGTGGGGCTTCAGGGCCCTTTTTTGTTGCTGAGTTTTTCCTTTGTTTTCTCTTCTTCCTCTCTATCTTCCTCTTATCCCGTTGTTTCCCTCACTACTCTCAGATTTTGTGTCTTATTTGAGATTCTGACAACTTCCTTCCATTAGAATCTCTTTGGGTTTATAGTTATTGTTTCTGCCCTGTGCTTCGGATTCTTCACGTCTGCACTCTCTTGTGTTTAGGCCATTCCTTCTCCCCATACCTTAACTTCTCTTTCACTGGGTCTGCTGTTCTCCCATGTCCCTACTCCCCTTTGGGACAGGAAGCTCAGTTCCTTCACTTGTATGCATGTCACATGTAGAGCAGAGCTGGCCTCTTCCAGGATTTTATTCCCCTTCCTGTTTCCCTACTCGCTGCCCAGGGTCAGTCACTCAGCCTTTGGAGGTAAAGTCTCAGGTTTTGCTTCCTCCTTGTTTCTCCATCTGGATGTGCCCTGTACTGTCTGGGAGCTGTGCTCAGGGAAGCCAGTGGCCCCCTTTATCCGTTTCCATTGATACAGTTTACTATTTTCTTTGCAGACATCTCTTCCTCCTGGGCTCTGATCCTACCTCAGGTTTTTCTTGTCTTTGTCGTGACCGCTCACATTAGCGTGCACCCATGGCTGCTGTTTCTTGTCCTTGTCATGATCGGTCATGTTAGTGTGCTCCTGTGGCTGCTGTTTCTTGTCCTTGTTGTGACCGCTCATGTTAGCGTGCTCCCGTGGCTGCTGTTTCTTGCTTTGCCCATCACTGTTCCCCGGGCTGCTGCCGTAGACACTAATCTTGGCTACACATGTGGCCCATTCAGATCTTCTCAGATATTGCTCTATGATTTATGTTCCCAAATATTCACTGAATGTACATTTCTCTCATGGTAGGTTTTGGTTTCTTGCATTTCGACTGGGCTTATTGCACAGACATACTGCCTGGGCTGTACAGGCTCCTTAGCACACATGCGCAGTACAGGATCCACTTACTTCTTTCGAGTCTTCTCTTGTCCTTACCCTCTCACTGAGAGGAGAAGCCAGGAGATAATTCTAGAATTCTCCTTCTCACCCATGCTACTCATATGTTCCTACCAAATTCCATGTCTTGTACTGATCTGCTTTGTTCATTGTCTCGTTTGTCTGTAGTTGCTCCTCTGTTTTACTTTTGTCTAGCACACAGGGAGTGTCCAACAAACATTTACTCACTGTGGACACACGATCCCAGCATGAAGTGAGTGAGCAGAGTGTCTCTGGCAGGGTTCCTCGTCCCCAAGAGCTGCAGCTCTTCTGAATGCGCTGTCTGCGCTCAGTCTGTTCTCAGTCATTCATCTTTCAGTCAGCACTGAGTGGTCCTGAGATTACGACATGCTGCTGTGGAACTCTGTCATTGGGTATGCCATGGCTAGTGCTATCCTCAAATGAGAGCCATTACAACTCTGTACGTGTACCCTTAGATGCGAGCCCACTCATGGTTCCTATCCACAGTGTGGATAAGAAGAGACTTCCTCCTGGCCCAGTCCTTCCATGATGTTACATAATCTACAGACATTTCTACATAAGCTAGAAACAGGAGACACTTTGTTGTAGTTGCTCTAAATTAACCATTTTCCTGTCAGGGGCTCCAGTTAAAACCATTGGTTTGCTAAGCTTGACATGGCTAGAATCCTTCTGTGTTCTGTCATCAGTGCCCTGTCTGGACTGACTGGATGTTTGTTAGGTTTCCCTAGGAAAGGTCACACAGCACATGCTTCAGTGGAAACCTTCAGTCAGGTGTCACTTCCTGTACTCTTACTTTTTGGCAGAGACCTCACCTGCCCACTCTTGTATTTCTGACACCTAGATTGGCTGGCGTTAACTCCTCCTGGGTCCTTTGTGTATTGTAGACCAGGAACAGAGATGAAGGACCATGTAGCTAAAGCTGCCGATTTCCCTCCAACTGGAGGAGAGTAGTCCATACATTTGATCAGGGAATAGAAGATAAATGTCAGTCTACTATGCAAGTAAAGGCAATGTTGTTCTTTGTTTTAGCTAAGAAATGAATATTTAGTGAGTGGCTGCAGATGCCTTGGCTCTGATCAGGAAAGCCTTGGGAGCCAAGCTTTGTTTTGGAAGCACAGTGCTGTAGAGAAAGTAACAATCAATTAGGCGTTCTCACTGCTGGGCATGCCCCATTTCCCTCTGCTTTTGTTAGTCTCTTATTCTGTTGTAAGAATTAAGATGACTCTTTCCCTTCGTATCTGTACCATCAGGACATCCTGCTGAGTGATACATTTTAAAGAAGTTTGATGTTGATAAGTTTGAGAAAGAATTCTAACACATTGTAGTAAGATGCATTCTGACTATGAAATTGCATAGAGATAGGTATATATTATATATATAGAGATAGGTATATATTATATATATAGAGATAGGTATATATTATATATAGAGAGATAGGTATATATTATATATAGAGAGATAGATATATATTATATATAGAGAGATTGGTATATATTATATATGGAGAGATATCTTCACCGTGTCTTAGTCCGGAGCTTACTGTCCCTTTCCAATTTCAGGTGGACTGTGCCTTGTCCCTTGTTCGCCTTGGAGTGGAGCGCCATATTCCTGGCTTGCTGGCTCTCTGTGATGACTTGGTGACGCTGGAAACACTGGTTTATGAAGCAGGCTGTGACTTTACCCTCACTCTGAAAGACCTGCAGCAGATGAAAGACTTAGAGAAACTAAGATTGCTGATGGAGCACGTGGGTGTCATCTGAATCCCCCCGAGCATGCTGTGGGTTTCTACTGCTGGGTCACAAGCCAAGGAGGAAAGGGCTTCTAATCAGGACCATGTAGTAAAGGGGGGGGGGGTTGTCTGCTTTTCAAAGTAACACGTCTGGGTAAATTACAGCAGGGATAATAAACTGTCACCTGTTTTGTGCTTTGCTTTCTCTTCATCTTGGATTCAGCTTTTTTGCTCCTTGTTTTTGCCCCTCTTTTCTGCCTTGGTCTATGTGTCACCTCATTTCCATCTGCCATGTTGTCCTTTTTCTCAATAATTTATTTTCTTTAGCAGCCTTTCACTGAGACTTGCTTTGTATTTGTGATACCGTTGTTAAGAGTTGTAGATTTTATGTCAAGATAAGCAGGCCTTTAATCGCAACATGCGGGAGAGAGAGGAATGTAGTTCTCTTTGAGTTTGAGGCCAGCCTGGCCTACATAAATAGTTCCAGCCAGCATTGTGTAGCTGTATAGAAGGACTGTATCTCAAAAATATCTAGCCAGCTGGATAGATAGTAGTTGTAGGTCCTCATTCTGGGGTAATTATGAGAAGTGAAGCTGTAGTTTTAGAGTTGATGGATAAAGTAATGCATGCCATAATGGGGGAAACAATGAATACGAGAAAACCTGGGCTTCTATTAGTGAGCTTGTGTTCCCAGTGGCTCTTCTCTCCAGCCCGTCTACTCGTCTGTCTCAGCATCTACATGTTCTCTCCCCTTGACCCTTCTTCACTTGGTCCAAATGTCTCTCAGCTCTTCACATGCTCTTGCTTTGGCTTTCTCTTCATAGATGCTCTCTGCTATGGAGGGCCTTGTGGCTGCGTAGTAGCTATAACATGTATGTCTTCTTCAGCCGGGCTTAGGCCTGTGGGACCCTAAGCCAGTTTTAGTCTGCAGAGATGGGATGCAGACTGATAGCTACTGTAGCCTACCAACCTCAGGAGAAGGTAACAGACTCTCCTTCTAGTAGCACTTAGCCTGAATGAGAGTAGAGAGCTGCGGTGCTTTAGAAAGCATGGTGCTTCCATGGCTTAACATTCGTCTGCCTTGTCTGGTCTAGTACACCATATTGAATTTCTGTGGTTAATTATGCTTACAGTGTTCTGAGGACAACTATGTGACCAGTGCTTACCAGTGGATGGTTCCCTTTCTCCACCGCTGTGAGAAACAGTCTCCTGGTACAGCCAATGAGCTCATAAGAGAATATCTAGTAACCTTAGCTAAAGGAGACTTGAAACTTCCCTTGAAGATATTTCAGCATTCGAAACCAGATGTAAGTAGCATATCCTCTGCATTTCTTTCTTTAGTCTGTAACATTTGCTCTAGGTATAAATTCCTTTAATCAGCTTCACAGAAAAATTCCTGTAAGTAGAAAATAATTGCTTTTATGTTTATAAAAGGTTTCAACATTGCTTATGTAAATTTTTTTAAAAAAGTTTACATAATTGGGGGTGTTTCAACTCATTCATTCCATACTTGTTGCGTGTTAGTACTAAGACCTGTAGTTGGAGGTCTAGAACTCTAACAGTGAAGGCAGTTCACTAAAGTTGCCTTACTCTGTGTCTTTAGTGAGTGGAGGAACTGGGAGGGTATTGGTCCGGTGCTCGTGCCATTGCCTGGGTCGTCTGAGTCTGCACTGTGTTCTTGCCCAGCGTATTCATGCTGTCACCAATAAGCTGAGGTGTCTTCTCTCAGGGACATCCAAAAAGTTTGTGGAGGTCTTTAAGTTCTCGTAATGATGTTGTCAATCACCCCAATCCTTCTTACAGGAGACTGCATTCTAAAACCTGCTTTACGCACTGTTTGGATTTGCTGGGAGGAACGCCATTTTGTTAGGTGCAAATACTTTTGCATTGTGAAAAAAATCTTTTAATTTTGTTATAGATAAAATATACTATTCCAAGCAATGCCATGATTTCCATTTCATTGGAGTCGGAGGTTAAGCAAGGTGGCACAGTCCCTGGGGCACTGTCATGAGACTTTAAGCCAAAGGCATTTCAGTCTTCTTCCAGTTGGTAGTCATGATTGAGCCTGCTTCTTCATCCTGGCCTCCATTAGCAGTGTGCATCTCAGCACGGTATACAGTTCTGGCTTTGAGTAACCCAAACACGAAGAAAAGCATGGCTATCTTAGGTGGTTCACCTGTCTGAAATGCCTCTGCTTATTGGTTATTTAAAGATTCCATCTCCTCATAATCAGCTTGCACTTGGTGCCTGGCTTTACACTTGGGGTGAGCCCTGGTGGGCACTTACAGCAGTGGACTACTGCATGCTGTGCGGGTGGATTGGCCATGAATGTTTTATGAGGGAAGAAGAATTGACTTTAAATTCTTCCTGCAGTCTTGGTTGTGATAGTTCGTCCATATGGGATCTTGTAAATCCTTTGTATATAGTCAACTTTTTGTTGTTTTTGCCTGGACATTTAGCATGTGCTTTTGAATAAAACACGTAGTCATTTGCCTTTCTTCAAACACATGAATTCTAGGCAGGTAACAGGGATATTAGGATCTTTCTTTCCAGGACCACATCCATATTTCTCAGTGTTACCTTTTTGCCACAAAGGTTTGACTGTGTCATAATCTATGGAAATGGTCTGACTGGCTTGCAATTATGTCCTGACCAGCATTGGACTGCTTGGGATGGGTCTTTGCTTCCATTCTGCCTCTTCATCCTGATTTCTCTTCATGAGCTCATGAGGCCATTCACAGGGAACTTAATTCTTGACCTTAATTCTAGACCAGGGCTCTATTTTGGCCTTCTGTAATAGTGGGCTAATTCTTTTGTGTGCAAGTGATTCTATCCTTGCTTCTCATTTACTTGATAATAACTGTCTCACTTATTGTCCGATTTCTTTAGATATTCTCTGAAATCATCTATGATTTCTCCTTGCTTTGCTAGACTTTTGTACCTGCTTCTCTTAGTATGTCTTTACATATTCACTATCATGTGTATGTTTTATTTTTAATTTCTGTGTTGTCATAGTCACCAGCCAGTATTCTTGTGTTTTGAGTCATGTTGATAAGTGGTTTTCCACTTAACATTTACAGTAAAATTTTGTTTTCTTTGAGTTTTTTTTTAATTTATTGATATATTTATTTACATTTCAAATGATTTCCCCCTTTCTGGACCCCCACTCCCTGAAAGTCCCATCAGTCCCCTTCCCTCCCCCTGTTTTCCCACCCAACCCTTCCAACTTCCCTGTTCTGATTTTGTTCTATACTGCTTCACTGAGTCTTTCCAGAACAAGGGGCCATTCTTCCTTTCTTCTTGTACCTCATTTGATGTGTGGGTTATGTTTTGGGTATTCCAGTTTTCTAGGTTAATATCCACTTATTAGTGAGTGCATACCATGATTCATCTTTTGAGTCTGGGTTACCTCACTTAGTATGATGTTCTCCAGCTCCATCCATTTGCCTAAGAATTTCATGAATTCATTGTTTCTAATGGCTGAATAGTACTCCATTGTGTATATATACCACATTTTTTGCATCCACTCTTCTGTTGAGGGATACCTGGGTTCTTTCCAACTTCTGGCAATTATTAATAGGGCTGCTATGAACATAGTGGAACATGTATCCTTATTACATGCTGGGGAATCTTTTGGGTATCTGCCCAGGAGCGGTATAGCAGGATCTTCTGGAAGTGAGGTGCCCAGTTTTCGGAGGAACCGCCAGACTGATTTCCAGAGTGGTTGTACCAATTTGCAACCCCACCAGCAGTGGAGGAGTGTTCCTCTTTCTGGATCTTCAATCCTGTTCCATTGATCCTCCTGCCTGTCACTGTACCAATACCATGCAGTTTTTAACACTATTGTTCTGTAGTATTGCTTGAGGTCAGGGATACTGATTCCCCCAGACTTTCTTTTGTTGCTGAGAATAGTTTTAGCTATCCTGGGTTTTTTGTTATTCCAGATGAATTTGATAATTGCTCTTTCTAACTCTGTGAAGAATTGAGTTGGGATTTTGATGGGTATTGCATTGAATCTGTATATTGCTTTTGGCAAAATGGCCATTTTAGCTATATTGATCCTGCCGATCCATAGCATGGGAGGTTTTCCCATTTTTTGAGGTCTTAGGCTGTAAGTAGAGACATTATGTAGGGGTCTTCACAGGCAAGAGACAATAGTGTCTTCTGAGTGCTGTGATTTTTGTGTACAATGTCTTGTTTTAAGAAAGATGTGCATACGGGTTTGAGAGGAAAATAAGTCACAGTCAAACAGAGATACACAGATAAATAGGATCTTTCTTAAATTAGTAAGCCAGTTCTTACTAGGCCAGGATGTGCAAGACACATATCAGGAGACATAGCACGTAAGGTATCCTATTGAAGTCTGTGAAGTGGAAATCAAACTGGATTCCTGGTAGGCATTAGGCCTGAGCAGAGAACATGTCCTGGGTAAAATATGGATAATACAAGGAGAAATGCCATGCTAGGGAGAAATATAATGTGACCTCTGTACTGCAGAGTTTGCATCCTTTGTATTAACCAACTGGATTCAGCTATGCTTAGATAAAAAATGTTTGAATAAAATTTTTATGTGTACTAAACATGTAAAATTTCTTTTTTGGTTTTATTCTGGTGTAACATCCATACTTTACTGTTATATATAATCAAAGATGGAATAAAATCTGGACCCAGGGTATTTGTATTTCCTATACAAAATTGATATTTTGTATAAAAGGCTTGAGCATCTACAGTATTGTTATCTAGCTGGTGTCAGAACAAACTTCCTATAGATAGCAAGTGCTGATTAGTTTGAATATAGTTAATCTTCTCTGTAGGGCAGCTGTGTCATGATATAAGAACAGGTATGACACTCGGGCACCACCTGGGGTCCCAGGCGCTTGGGAGGCAGAAGCAGAAGGGCTGCTTGAACTAGGAATTAGAAAATAGCTAGGCAGCACAGCAAGATTCTTTGACATAAAATAAAAACTTGTGTCTTGCTATGAGACCAAATGAGATTGAGTGGAAAGCAAAAGGCTTCTCCATTACTCTTCATACTAAAAGACTTTCAGTGTAAAGCTTTGAGTATAGATGATCATATACAAACTCTATATCATTGATATTAGAAGTGGCTCTAATATCCATGTGTCTCAGGAAGAGAGCAGGAGGCAGTGGGTCAGCTAGAATGTCAAGGCTTGGCTTCTGCTTCAGATGTGTGCCAGGCTGCCCTTGCCTAGGGTCTGTTTCAGAGTTGTCATGGTTTGCTCCCTTAGGCTATTGGTGACCACACCTTGCATCAGTCAGCTTCTGAGGTCTGCCTGCACGTGCACACACTTGCAGGGCCTCCAGAGTCCATGCTGCCTGATTTAGGCCTTCCAGCCAGGGGTCCAGATCTTAGTTTAGGCCCTACGATTTTCTGGCCTCACCACCCTGAGCAAATCACGTGACTCCCCGGTACCTCAGATCCTCCATCATGCAAAAATAGGAATAATACTGGCATTAGTCTTACAGGGCTGTTAGGAGGACTTATAAATTAATGTAGAAAGGTAACTAAGAATGGAACCCTGTATAAAATAATAATCTAGAAAGGCTAGCTACTTTTATCAATTTCTAACTGTATTGATAATTTGTTTAATTCCATATATGCTTATTTTATCAGTCACTGTATAACCTTGAATAAAACTTTGTCAGTTCCAAATTAGTAATACTATTTTTCATATTATCATATTATTCTTTACCTCATCTGCTTTAGAAAACTTTATGTCTCTGAACTGTCACTGATTTTTCTTTTTTTTTTAATATTTTTATTTTCTATATTCTTTGTTTACATTCCAAATGATTTCCCCTTTCCCGGATTCCCCCCTCCCCATATGTTCCATAAACCTTCTTCTCTCCATCCATTCTCCAATCACCTCCCTCCTTTTTTTTCTCTGTCTTTATATTCCCTTCCAATGCTAGATCAATCCTTTCCAGGATCAGGACCTTCTCCATACTTCTTCATGGGAGTCATTTGTTATGCAATTTGTGCCTTGGGTATTCAGGGCTTCTGGGCTAATTAATATCCACTTATCAGAGATAGCATTCCATGTGTATTCTTTTGTGATTGGGTTACCTCACTTAGGATGATATTGATGTAATTCTTTTACTAAGAAAGTACCTGGGTGACAGCTTCTCTCCCTCACTATCGTGTGTGTGTGTGTGTGTGTGTGTGTGTGTATGTGTGTGTGTGCATGTATTGTGTATGCTTGCTAGATACTGAAGTCCAACATTGTAATCAGAATCTCCTACTTAGCTACGAAAGGCTTCTAATGGGGCTGGACTTTCACTTCGGGCTAGAATGCTTGTCTCGCATACTCAACACTGTGGGTTCCATCTGCATGGATCTGCAGGATATTTTTCATACTTTCCTTTCTGTTTCTATGTATTTTCTGTATTCTTTTACTTTACATAAGCTTTTGACCTACTGTTTGTGGTGGGGTAACATAAGCTTTCCATGTATAACAATGGCTTTACTCTTTCTTGTACCCTCTTAGGAGGGTGCTGGTAACATCTCGGCCTTACAGATAAGGAAAATAAGGTACCACTTACTTATTATTTTTGTGTTTCATAACATACTCCAAGAATAGCAATCTGTGCTTTGAAGTGGCAAAGCAGTCAGTATATCCTTTATGGAGGAGAGGTGGCCATCCGTGTGCTCCATGCTTAGCGTGTGCTTGGAGATTGAGGCACTGCATTGTGGTTCTCCAGCTGAGCGGGGGCAGCAGTGCAGTGTAGGTAATGCTTACATGGAATGCATATGGGGACCCGTAGGCTCTGCAGTGTGTGATACTACGTCAGGAATCTCATAGATTTTTGTAATTGAAACACAAGGTTCAGATGTTAGGTTAGAAATGGTATTTTTAATGTCACTGCCTTTATAATTCACTGTGTTATTTGTTATTTGCATCTGTCTTTTTCTGGAATGGGTCCTAAATTGAAGAGTCTGATTTTAGTAGAGGAAGCTTGTGGGTTACAAATGATCTTTTTTAGCTGATTCTGTAATTAAAGTGTGATTTCATCTAGAATTGTTAAATACCTCAAAGTCTGCAAGCTACAGAAAAAAAATCAAGATTTGTTTCTTTGGCTGATTAATGGCACCGTTTAATATTTTATCGACAGTGGTGCTGGGATATAAAGAAACTGACTTCGTCCAACATGCTTTATTTTCCCTAGCTGCAGCAAAAAATTATTCCCGATGAGGACCAGCTGATGGCAATAGCGCTGGAATGTATCTATAACTGCGAGCGAAGTGACCAGCTCTCCCTCTGCTATGACATCCTAGAATGCCTCCCACAAAGGGGGTGTGGGTAAGGAGCCCCAAGCTCACCCAGTCTTCTTAGTCTAATATTTGAAACAAAGGCACTGCTCTTCTAAGTGCTCATCAACAGAGAACTTGGAGACTAAAAGAAAGACAAAAGTCTGGGACATAGCTCGGTGGTGCGGTGCATGCTCAGTAGTCACGTGGCCCTTCAGCATATAAAGGGGAGCCAGATAGAGATGAAATTAAAATGTCTGTTACTATATGGGAGTTCCACTGTAGTTATAATTTCTGATACCATTTCATTCAATGTGAACATCACATCCTGAAATGTAAGAAACTCAGCACTGTAAGGAGAATCTTCTGAACATCTACAGCACTGACTTCTAGTTTCTTAAATTGGGCTTTAGTTTTCTTTTTCTTTTTTTTCTTTTTCTTTTTTATTTCCATTTTCATTTTCTTTTTCTTTTTTTGTTTTCATTTTCTTTTTCTTTTTCTATCTTTGTATTTATGGACTGCTTGTGTTCTGTAAATTCTTCCTTCTAAGTCTGTATTTAGTAGTTCTTTCCTTGGACATCAGGTGGCTGTCACTACCTCCCCTTTGCAGTCTAGTTCTGAAGTACCCCACACGGATGCTCAGGACTAGGCAGCACCCTTATCTTTATGCCTTTGGTACTTCATCCATGGTGCTCAGCTGGCCTCAGCTTCTTCAGTAAAACTGAATATTTCGACAGATGTGACACCTTAGGGATACAGTCTGCGATGCACAGAATGTTCCACCATCTATGGGCAGCTGGCCTTTTCACTGTGAAAAGTTACAGTCATTTAGAAAAACACATTAGAAGAGGCCATATTGTCCTGTAAAGGAGCCTTATGAGGAAATAAACCTCAGATTTTCGTTGGGCAGTGTGATATTATCATGTGTAAGAGAAACACCCTTTTCTCCTCCATATAGTTGTTTTATGTTTTATTAAAAACTCACTTCTAAACATAATTTTTGTTTTTATTTTTAGGCACAATACAAAGGTAACTTCATCTCTTCATGACATGGTAGACCAACTGGAGAAAATTCTCAGGTGAGTACAAAAGACAAGTCTTCTTGTTCGGAGCTTACTAAGATGTGTGTGGGGCCACGTGCCCATGGCCTGTCTGTCATTCACATCTAGTCTTGAACATTTTCCCAATGATGTGTGGACTGTCTTACTGTAGCAGAGCTTGGATATGAACCTGATAAGTGTGAGAGTGCACGCACATCTGCTGTGTTCCCAACCCCAGTACCTCTCTTCCTGGTGTAGTTTTTGCTGGGACCTATAACTCGTTAATGTAAACCAGGGTGTATTTGAACAGAGATAATCTTCCTGCCCCTAATACTTATTCCTAATAATAATGTACATGTTATTTACAGGCATGTGCTTCTTTTGCTTGCTTGTTTGTTTGTTTGTATGTATGATTTTTAATAAATGTATGCTCAGGCTAGTTCTAAACTCGCAACAATCTTCTGCTTCAGCCTTCTAGTGTTGGGGAAATACGTATGAGATGCCTTGCTTAGATAAGCCTATATTCAAGTGCACACATTTCTACCCACTAGCCATATGACCTTTGAACCTATGGCTTTCTTAACTATAATAGTTGTTTCATGAGATGAAAGTGCTAGTAGATTAAGAAACCAAAATTCCTCACAGTTTCTAGGCACATGAGAAATGCACAATATGAAGCTGTGTTGGAACTTTAATGTATTTTTGTTGTGGTATTCCTAAATCTACAATGAAATGTTGAGTTTGAGCTGTCTTTCTTTGAGACTAAAGTATTCTTAATGTGCCATTTCAGGAGTTTAATACTCTTTATTAATCTTCTTTTTTTATGTGTATATACATATTATATTTTTAAAGAATTATATTATAAAATTATACTATATTATACTACAGAAATGAAAATAGTATACTATAAAAATATTTTTAAGTTTTATACTATGAAATTGAATAAAAACTAGGAGCTGTGACTATTCCTCAGTTGGTGGAGTACTTGTTCAGTGTGTACAAAGCTTTGATTCTCCATCTCTTCCCTAAAATGTACATGTGGTGGCCTGTTTGTTCATCCCAGCGCTAGGAGGTGGAGGTAGGAGTTGAGTATCATCCTCGGGTGTGTTGAAAGATCATGGGCAGCCTGGCACATGTGAGACCTCGCATCATAAACAAACAGACAAATAAGCAAGCAAGAAAACAAACAAACAAACAAACAAACACAGAAAGGAAGATAAGAAGGATGCAAAAATAATAAACTGTTATTTTAATATGTAATTGCTCATGATATCACTTTATTAATAGTGTATATGTAAAAAAGCATCAGTATTTGGAGACCATCAGTCCTTTTATTCACTCAAACTAGAGGTGGCCGTGTAAAACTATTTTAATTTTCATTTAGGGGAACAGAACGCCCCGTGCACCGCACTGCTTGTATTCTACCAAGCTTTGAAGCCTAGTCCCAAAGTCACACATTTGCTTTATTACCATGCATGCTTTTAGAGTGGAGGCAGCTTGCCAGAAAGACTTTGAGTTATAGATTTCATCTTTTGAAGAACACATCATTTATTTTAGATATAGCCTAAAAAAAGCCAGTGAGAACTATGTTGTTTGATATATAATTATGTGTTTTATTTTTGGTAAGAATTAATGTAATACATAGTACTGGATCTTATGTATGTATATGTGATATCTTTTAATTTTCCATCACACCTCTAATGATAATTTAACTTCTTAAGATATTTAGTCTCATTGTTTGAACGATGGTGAACATTTCTTCTTTCACATAGTGTGTCTGAGCTTTTGAAAACACATGGACTGGAGAAACCAGTTTCATTTGTGAAGAACACCCAATCCAGCTCTGAAGAGGCTCGCAGCCTGATGGTTCGTCTGACCAGGCACACTGGGCGGAAGTGAGTGATGAACCGATTGACTGATGTTCATGGATGTTTGTTTGTTACATTACTTTTTTTCTTTTTTGACAACCAGTCAGTTATATAATTGGTCAATAACATACTGTAATTATAAAGTATATAATTTGATTAGATGTGATCTATGCATATACTCATGATACACACCATCATGGCATTCAGAGTACCGGCCGTGTTAGGTAGCAACCCTGACAAGTTGCCTCTTCCCAGTCCCTCTCCTCCTCACCAAGTCCTCACCCACTCACAGAGCTGCTCCGGATCATTTTTCTATCCTTTCAGATATTAGTTTCTGTCTCAGTTTCTTTTACTTAGCATCATTTATTATGTGGTTTATCCGTGTTGTATCATTACTCGATAGATTGTACTGTTTCATTTGCTGGATAGTATTCCATGTGTTAGATTTATTGAACAGTCTGTATATGCTTACCTATTAGTGGACATTACAGCTTGAGTTGTGACTTTTACAAACACAGCTTTTATAGATACTTATTTTTTTCAAATGAATATATTTAATTTCTTTTTTTTTTATGAATACATAAAGGTAGACTAGTCTCACACTCATGATTCTCTTAAATCTTATGCCCTGCCTTTGGAATTTGAGGGTCACAGGTATATATCACCCACACTGACCAATTAATTAATCTTTCATATATTGATCTTTTGTCTTCCAATCTTGCTGAACTCACTTTGTTGATTTTATTGTTGATTGTAAACTTTATTTTTATTTTTGTTGCATAACATGGCTTCTACTAGATTTTAGATACTCATGTTTTCAAGTGAATAGCTAAATAAAAGATGGTAATTTTAACAATTGCCATCTAGAGTATTAGTGTTTAGTAATTTTTGTCCTTTCTATGTCATTTTAGTCATATTTAGTCATATTAGTGCATTTGTTTTGATGGAGTTATAAATTTTACTGTATCTCTTTGGGAATTTATTTAGCTGCAAGGGAGCTAGAAAAATCAAATTTATTAGTTAATAATTGCATTTCCTGTGCCCCCATACTTAGCAGTCACATTTCTTAATTATGCATTTATTTATAAAATTATATTCATATTGTTTTTGAATATTTTGTTAATATTCACATTTCTTAATCATGAATATATGAATTTTCCATTCACATTATCATATGAATATTTTGTTCATGTAGAATTGGACAGTTTTGTATAAGTTTAATGCTTTACTATCAGCCCGTGTAAAAGTAAGAAATATTGTACTTTCTTGGTCTGTCCAAACTATACAATAAACTGTGAGGGAGAAAATATATTGCCTTATAGAAAAATTGGCAAAAGATTTTAAAGTTATTTCCAACTAAGTGAGCTTCAAATGGCCCATAAGCAAACTGGCAAACATTTGGCCCATTCTAATGGTCTTTTGAGTGGACCCACAGCAAAGCCGCAGTGCAAGGACCCGTGACTGCGCACTGAGCGAGACAGTAGGTGGAGAGTGAATCAGAAGAGGGGAACTTTACGGTAAATATTCGGAACCAGGGGATTCTGAGATAGAGTCAGAGCTTGGGTGTGCTCTCTCTGTGTGTATGAGGAAGTTACCTTCAGAATCTGTCATGGTGGGAAGGGATAAGATGTAAAGAAGCCTTGGTGGGGATCTGAAGCCCTAGTGGAACAGGGAACAAACTTGCTGGCAGTAGGATTAAATGATAAGTTGTTAGAGATAAAGTTGAGTCTGATAACTGAAGAAATGAAATTCCAATACTAATATAGTGAAAGTGCTCAGCTTACATTCCAAGTGCAGTCAAATGTTTTGTGTGAGGAATGTCCTAGCATTTTGTGCCTTTCTCTACTCACTGTGTCTGTCTGTCTCTTGTATAGTGTTTTATTAACAAACATGTGTGCCTTAGGGTTTCTTGTAGGTTGTAAGTTACAGCCAATGTGATTTAAATGGGAAGGAATGTACACACCATCGCCCTGATAACTCCTGACTGACTGCTCCAGTCTTATGATGAGTCTTATGACAACTTAAGAAGGAGTCAGTGCTCCCAGGGTGATGCTGTGTAACTCTAGGACCTGTGCCTCCATGGCTGGAGAGCCTCGTTCCTGCTGTTGAGCTCATTTGCTTCTGATGTGCTCAGTGTGAGCGAGGTTCCACCCTGGTGCTCTACTTCCCATGAATATGTGGAGAACATGCTCTCGCTTTCAGAATTGTCAGCTTGCTAACAGTCTCAATAAGTGAGTGTGCCTCGGCCTTCACCACCTCTAAAGCAGTCTCCTAGAGGTCATAAATGATGGCAGAGCTCATCACGTTCACCATGGATCCGGGCTTCACCGTCTGCAGTGTGGCACTGTCTATACCTGGGTTGGGGGAATCTGTCTCAAGTACACACTTGTAACTAATACTACACACACACACACACACACACACACACACACACACACATACTCTCAGGCATCTTATTAGCTTGCTAAATTCTTGTTTCTTAAAATCCTGCTTTTGGTTCTTATTTATGGGATACATTGTGAAAAGGGCCATTGTAAATGATGTGTTATAATTTATTTTAATTAGGATCTCTACTTATGGCTAGCCATGTGTGAGGGAATATTTATACCATCTGTCCTAGTACTGATAGCTTCCAGAGGAACAGCTGGGCTGTAAGACTTGTGTTCAGCTTGACAAGGCCAGGGTCTGATTTTGTTGAGCTAATAAGGTGGACAGTGACTTCAAATATTTTGTTACTTCTCTGCCTTTAAGCCAAATCTGAAAGGAGTCTCACAAGTTTTGAAGCCTATGGAAAACGTTCAAGGAGCAGGATGAAAGTACTGGATAACCTATGTAGGTTATTCTGGAATACTTCAAGAAGCAGCAGTGTGTTGTATGTTTGTGTGCCAGAGAAGTATGTGTCCTGTGTGCTTCATGGCACATAAAGAAAGAGAATCATCCATTTCTTGTAATAATAAAAACTATCATGGATGGTGAGACATGTGCTTATTAAATTTTTAGCATGATGACCAGGGCAGTTGTTGTCTTAGCTCCTCAGTGGCAGAACTGCTCAGTCCCAGGCCCTGAGGCCAGCCTCCAAAAGCAGAAGTGCACAGGGAAAATGTTTTAGGTTACTATATACTTAGCATCTATCCCGTCCACTTAAGCATATAACAGAAATGGTGGATGTTGTTGTGGTCGGCATAGTATCTCCCTTTGTAGATCAGGCTGCCTTGGAATTATGATCCCCCTGCCTCAGCCTCCTGAGTGCTGGGATAGTAGTAGGTGCATACCACAGCACCTGGTAACAGTGATGATTTTAAATGATGATATATTGAAATATACAAGACAAAAGATTCATGTAAAAGAAACTGTTTTGTACTTGGTAAACCCAGAAAACATCTACTATTTTCAACTGTTGAGTTCTGTTATTGTTCAGAACTTTGTAATTAGAGGTAAATACAGTGATTCCATGCTTAGGTACAGTCAAGTAAGATGAACTGAGAGAGAAACTAAGAAATATACAGCATGTTCCCGTTCCTACTGTTTTATAACATAACATAAAACAAATCATCTTTAAGACCTAAAATCCACCCATTCATTCACATCTCTCAAATACTTAATCAGAAGACGTGTGTGCCTTTTATGTAGTGGGCTTTAAGTTGCAGAGAAGGGGCCAGGAAGTCAAATGAAAACCCTGAGCTCCATGCACGTTACTGAGCTCATTTGTATGTGAGGAGCGTCTTGCATGTCTGCAGCTCCCCAAAGTTAATCTTACCCATTCCTCAAGATTCTATGAATTGGGCTTTGAGGAAAGAATGTTTAATTTAGCAACATGATGCGTTCATGCCACAAATTCATGACTGTGGGTAAAACTGTTAGCAACCCCCACCTCTGCACTTCCATCTCTGCAGCTTGGGAAACAGCCATAATGTGGGTTTTCATCCTGGGATTGGGATTGTGAAGCCCTCTCTGGCCCGACAGAACTGCTCAGGTTGATAAATTGCCTCTGTGTATAGTGTAGAATGCTGTGCTCTGAGCACGGTAGCCATCAAGCCCTTCAGAGCAGCTATGATTCTTTGCCTCTGTCTGGACTGTTGAATAGAAAGGAGGGAAGAGGAGAATTACTGGATCATTCCTTCCTACACTTTCCAGTCAGCTGTATATAATTCTGCCCTGATTTCACGTGGACTCATAATCTGGAGAGTATGTATACTGTGGAAGGTTAATAGATGGGGTCTAACTTCCATTATTTTGCAATCTGGGGGAAAGTGAGACTTTACTAAGGTATGGCTGTAAGTAAGTAACCTATGTGCCTGTAAGTTAACCCCAATCCATTTATGGGTTCACCAAGTTAAGCTGGCTTGTCAATGAAGTTATTTGGGGGGTGTGTTTATGTCTCCCCATGGAGAGACTTGCCACAACATTGGATGGAGGTGGCAGGATTCAACAGAACAAAAGATAAGTTTGCAAAGAGCAGTGGCATTGTGATAAAATTTATCAGGTTTAGATAGCTGAAGCTGTGCTGTCTCAGGGTTGATCATCTTCAGCAGGTATTAGATATGAATCTCCCCAGATGGTGTGAAATGTTATGTCAGTCTCTTTGCTGTTATAGTCACTGGAAGGTTGCTGTTTTGCATAAGAAATGGTACAGAGGCCAGAGTGGCTACACAGAGGAACATGCATGTGTAAAGGAGAAACTACAGTGGGACACACAGCTAGAGTCCTTCACTCTAGCCTGTTGTTTCAAAAGGAAACTGGAAAACAAACAAAACAATGGGAGGATAAAATGGAGGTGTTGGCTTTCACTTCTTAAACCTAGAGGACACTCGAAGAGATTACAGATCTCTATTCACGAAGTCCTCCTGGCATCTAAAAATGTGGAGCTCATGAGAACTGTCTGGTAGTAAAGAAGAAAAGCATAAGTTAGAAATGGTCATTCACCAGCCAAGGCCGGGCTGTGTTCCCACAGTTGAGAAGGCTCACTTGGTTTGATGAGCCCCGTTGCACAACCATTTTTGATGATGTAGGAATAACTAGCAGAGTTTGACTAGTAAAGACCAAGGAGTAAACTGGCTTGAGTAAAGTACATGAACCATTCAAGAGGGGATAGAAAATGGATGGAAAATAGGGCCAGTCTTGGTCTCTGTCAGCAAATAGAGCAAAATCTATGTTGACTTTATTTTCCTGGGATAGGCGGGGGGATTACTGGATAACCTTCTGAAGGCCTTATAGTCTTAATTAGCAGTTGAACAAGGGTGGACTGTTGAGAGAGGCAAGTGAGTCCTACTGTAGCTGCCATTGTGGAGGAAGAGGTTCTTCAGGGGAATAAGCTACAACAGTTTTCCTCTTCCCTAATCAGGAGGCCATGTGGCTGTAGGTAAGGGCTGTGCAGGATGATCTGGAAACCCCACACTGACCCGTATGTTTATTCATCTTCTGTTTACAGAACATCTGGGGGGGGGAGGGAGTTAATGCACATTTATTATTTTGTATTGCAGAATACTGGGGTAGGGGAATGTTGGAACCAAGTATAACCTCATTTTGTTAATTCCAAGACAGTGAACATTAACTGATAAGTATGGCGATAGCAGTGTAGGAACAGAAGGGTTAAGCTTGCTCTAGGGACCAGTAATGACGTTTCTTTCCTGTGGTACATTGTTTGTCCAGTCAGTGTGGTCTCTTAAGGCCTTTGTGTCTAAAGGAGGCATTGGCTGTCTGCAATGCAATGCCAGCCAAGATTCAGTCAAGCCCTAGGGATCAGGCATGGGCATGAGTACAGTCCACTCAACAGCCTGGACAAACTAAACCAAACACTGTCTGGACTGGACCTGAATGCTTTGGTCTTTCTTGTGTATGCTTACTGGCTTCCCTTTGGAGAGAATCTTGGAAATTATCTCCCAGAAATTGTTGTAAAGCATTACTGTCTGTTTTGGAACTAGCAGTTTCTTCCTAAAGCAGACGGCAATGCAGTAAGTACTCTGAGGCTCTGGCAGCTTATCCTTGGGCTGCCACCTGAGAAGGTAACTCCTGAAGGTCACTTTGTTGCTTGGGAACTTTGCTGCCTAGAATTCCTGTTAAAGCAATGGTTCGCCTGTGCATCTCATCCCTTTTGGGAGTCACATATCAGATATCCTGCATAGCATATATTTATATTATGATTCATAATACTAGCAAAATTACAATTATGAAATAGCAACAAAATTAGTTCATGGTTGGGGTCACTACAACATGAAGAACTGTATTATAGAGTCGCAGCATTAGGAAGGTGGAGAGCCACTGACTAGCTAAGCCTCTCACAGAGCTTGTGGTGGGCTGTTCCTTTGTCCCAAACCTGATCTAACAGTGGTTTAAGGTTGTTTCCTGTGTCTTAATGTTCATATGAAATTTCAAAAGAACCTGGGTAGCCATGTCTGGTGGTTCCTACCTATAATCCCTGCATGCTAGAGTCTAGGGTAGGAAAATCAAGAGTAACTGGAGCTCTGTGTGGATTCAAGGCCAGTTCAGTGGAGCCATATGATGGGGCAGTGTCCTAAAGAAAGTTCCCAAACTAAACAGAACTGTATAAACAACCAAAAGGCCCATGCAGATTGCAGTGGTGATGATGGAATTTGAAACTCTCACCTGTTTCTGTTTTTCTACTTCATTTTGCTGTTTTTCCCCTCAACATAGAACTCTGTTTACCTTTTCTTGTAAGTTCAAATGAAATTTAGCCCTATGGGTTATTTGAGGGTTGGCATGTGGCAGATGGGAGTGCCCGGAGGGCTTCATGTTCTGTTTGTTTCCTTTTTTCCCCAGGCAGCCTTCTGTTGGGGAGTCTCACTGGAGGATGCTGCTGCAGGACATGCTGACCATGCAGCAGCACGTGTACACGTGCCTTGATGCCACTGCTTGCTATGAGGTAACTCGGGCTATAGAATACTTTTCTTTTTTATTTTGATTGTTGTGTTTTGCTACAATGGAGAGATCATAAGAGGTGCTATATGCAGTGTGATTAGCAGCTGATGATGGATTAGTTATTTGTCCTGAATTCCTCACTCTCATGAATGGTACAACGGTACAGGCCTCTCCTTGGTTCCTGCGTTCCTATCTTCTGTTTTACATTTATTCACAGATGTGATGGTCTCCTGCATGTAGCCTGTTGCTTGTTTCATGCACTTGTGGTAGGGAAAGCCACAGCAGCCCAGGCCTCCCAGGTCACTCTTTGCTTGGTCACTCTACAGTGTTCTGCATGTTTCAGTAGCTCCCTCAAGTAGGATATCTACCCTTGCTGTGACTGTGTACACACCATTCCCTCTGCCAGGAATATAGTTTCTTCTCTTACTTTTAAAACTCCCGATAAGTCATCGTGGCTAGGCTGACTACCTGCTTGGACCTTGTATAACTTGTAGCCTTTCTTTAAAATGGAGCTGTGTACAGATGGGTTCCTTTGGTTTTGGTCTTGAGATTCCAGGTAGACAATTTTACTATCATGTCCTTGAATATCTCTCTGTTGAGAAAACTTTAGAGAACATTTATAAGTTCTGGGAAGGTTATAGAAGACAGCAATATAACATATAGTCTTGATAAAACTAAAGCCTTAATATCCCCCTTTAACATATACTGTAACATCTGATTTTGGCTATTAAATATTGTTGTTCTTGGAAAATAATTTGAAAGCACTGTGACATGACATAGAACATGGTGGACAAAGTCTGACCTGAAGCTTATTGCGTAAAGTGCAGGTGCTCATTTTGTCAGTACTGCACAGTTCAGGGGACTGACTTGCAGTTCCTTTTCAGTCTTGGCCCTGGTGCTCTATGGTGTTCTTCAATGAACCTCTGAAAGTTGGCTTGGCTTGTGCTCACTATGTGCCTGTTTTACCTGCCAGACACTGTGAGGAGAGCTGCCCATTCATAATGTGCTTCAGGTCCCAGCTGGCATCTTATAGACACTCTTGTTACACGAAGTGAGCTCTCTTACAGACATCACGATAAAGGCTTGTCTCCTGTTACCCACTCCCAGGAGAGGGAATGGTGGGCCAGTGCTGCAGAAGCTGGGTACTCGTCACATGGGACAAGAAGCAGCTCTGCTCTGGAATGCTCTTCTCAGCTCCTTGGTTTCCTCACGGTCTTCATCGTCCCATGAATGCAGGGAGAGAATGTCTGTCACATCAGCAGTCACAGAAAATATTAATGTGACTCAGGGGGTCACATTAATAGTTTCCTGGCACAAGTAATCTTAAGGAATTAATTACCTTCCATCAGTGTTCTTTAATTTTATTAACCAAGCTGAAAAGCCCTCGGTGCTCCATGGTATAGTTTGAATGTTTATGTGTAAGTTTGTGTTTATAGTCTGACTCATTCTCGAGTGTGAATTGAGATGAGGCTAAGGGAGCAGCTTAGTAAGACAATCCTTGTCCACTGTACACACACCTAGATGTGACTCCTGCTCCACATGGGTGGAGACTGTGAATCCCTCTGCTATACACAGTTGTGAATTATGTGTATCAGAGATGGCAGTCAAACATCTCTTACATTCAGCAGAATGGGTTCAGTTGAGAGTCAGGCAGTGCATCTAATAGATGACTAGTAATCTATTTTCTTTATTGCTTGTTTACTTTATTTATAGGCAATATATGTAGTCCAGGCTAGCTGAGGGTTCAGTTATCCTGGCTGAATCTCTCAAGTCCTGGGATTACTGGTGTGTGCTCTCACATCCAGCTTCAAGTCCAGTTTTAAGTGCGTGAACTTTACATACTTAAATCTTTATTGTAATACCTCAGATAACACATTTGTTTGATCCAGTGAAATTCCCATCTAAGGTGAATTTTTTTCTTTTTTTTTTTTTTTTTTGTTTTTGTTTTTCGAGACAGGGTTTCTCTGCATAGCCCTGGCTGTCCTGGAACTCACTCTGTAGACAAGGCTGGCTTCGAACTCAGAAATCTGCCTGCCTCTGCCTCCCAAGTGCTGGGATTGCAGGTGTGCGCCACCACCGCCCGGTGTGAATTTTTCTCTTACTGAGGTGGAATTCATAGAACAGCTACTTCAACACAGAGAGTGCATGCTTACTTAATTCACACACGATGCCATGCACCCTCTAGTTCTAGGGTAGATACAACTTTGATTTATTCCTTTTGGATTTCAGAGTCCTTGTTTTGTTGAACTGAGCCTCCCTTCTTTATCAGTAACTCTGGGCTTTCTTTTTCCCAGATATTTACAGAGAGCCTTCTCTGCTCCAGTCGCCTGGAGAACATCCACCTTGCAGGACAGATGATGCAGTGCAGTGCCTGTTCAGATAATCTTCCAGCTGGTGCTGTCCAGAAAGGAAAACCCCAGTACAGGGTCAGTTATGAGAGAAGTATTGACTTGGTTTTGGCTGCCAGCAGAGAGTACTTCAACTCTTCCACCAACCTCACTGACAGCTGCATGGATTTGGCCAGGTAGGACGTCTGTGTTCTGTGAGTGCCCGGTGCAGGTCCAAATGCAGATCATCTCAGTTGCATGTTATGTACACTGCATGGAGTGATGTTGTGTGCTATAGAGATGTAAGCATTGAATTATTAAATACCTGAATTCTCCCCCTCCTCCCCCCAAAGTCATTTTGCTCATATCTAAAAACCTCTTCCTCTTTTGTTAGTAGATGTTCATAGGTTCACCAATAAATTCAAGTTTTGAAATTTCAGTATTATGGGCAGTATTTATCTCCTTTGCATAGTGTCTATACCAAAGTCAATTCCAGGAGAAATTTCTAGATTTTAAAATTTAGTTCTCCTTTTAGCCTATAATTAGTTCATTCCTCTTAGTTAACATGAGAAACAAGACATATTTCTGAGTTTTTGTAATCTAAAAAACATTGTACAAATCTTGGGGGGAAATTTCTGAATTGAAATTAATATTTATAAAGTAGATCTTTATAAAACCCAGAGTCTAGTAATACTCATTCCCAAATATATATTATCCCTCGATGTTAAGTACTTCAGAAAAGTCTTTCATATTAGTCTGTTATTATTCTATTATTAAAAAAATCCTGAGCTTTTACCCTCAAGCTTTGTAAGAGGTTTGAGAGCAGAAAGTCATAGAAAAGGACCTTCCTCCTATGGCAAGATAGGAAGTCACAGGAGGCGTCAGTCTCAAGAGTTTTAGGCTCTGCGTTTTAGTGCTCCTGTCATTGGTTCCCAGTCAACCCTCCTAATGCTGCAAACATTTAATACAGTTCCTCATGTTGTGGTAAACCCCAACCATAAAATTATTTTGTTGTTCTTTCTTAACTATAATTTTTCTACTGTTATGAATTGTAATGTAAATATGTGATATGCAACCTCTGCCTAAGGTTCCTTTGACTCCCCCAAAGATCACAACCCACAGGTTGACAAACTGCTGGTTTAGATAGTACCTTCCTGGGAACAAGCTCCTAAGTCATGAACCATAAAGAGACACATGTGCAAACCAAAGCAATAACTGCACAAGTTTCACTCTCTGTAAACAGTGCCCTAGGTGTGTTTCTGGTTCCCTCTCTGTAAACAGTGCCCTAGGTGTGTTTCTGGTTCCCTCTCTATAAACAGTGCCTTAGGTGTGTTTCTGGTTCCCTCTCTGTAAACAGTGGCCTAGGTGTGCTTCTGTTTGCATTTCTTTGCCATCTGACCATTGCTGATGTGCTGAGCATCCTTTAGGTCACACCAGTCTGCTCTGTTTTTCTTGGAGATCTCCCTTCCAGACCATACTGAGCTTTCTCCCCCTCTGTTCTAGAAACACATTTTAAAACTTTCCTCCTATTATGAGGACAATTGACAATATTTCTGACTTGAGCATTTCTTGTAACATCTGAAGTATTGTTTCTTGGTCAAAAAACCAGGGAAAGCTGATAACCTCCTTAGTATCTTGTGACCCTGACTTTCTAACTCTGTATAAGTCATCACCACCTTAATCCTTTAAGATCGAGTCTTTCACTGAACCTAGGGCACAACAGTTTTTGGCAATACTGACAACAGCCAGCAGGTTCCAGTGAATTTCATGCTGACCCCCTCTAGTGCCTGCTCTTCTCCAGCTCTAGGGCCACAGTGTCATGTACCCATGCATGGCTTGTCAGATGAATAGTGGGGATCAAGGTCTCATGCCTGTGCAGCAAGCACTCTCACCGAGTGAGTCAGCTCACCTGTGTTCGTTAGTGCTACCAGATGATTCCAGTTTGCTTCCTGTTAGCACATTAGACACTGACGTGCCCTTTTAGTAAGCATAATAGGTACTACTTGGGCTTGTTTTGAAACCTATTTCTAGCCCCAAACTTAACTTTTTATTGTTGATGGTGGTGTTCATCTTCTTATAGTTGTTTTTATAAGAGGAATTGAGGAGTTTGGGAGGTTGTTAGTTAAGGATGTAAGATTGGATCCCTAGTATGCGTGTAGAAGAAACACACAGTGGCAGGAATCTGCATCACTCTTTGTGGGGTGGGGTGGACAGGAGGATCACACAGGCAGATCTCTGGTGTTCTTTGGCCGGTCAGTTCAGGTTCAATGAGAAAACCCGTCTCAAAATCACTGAGGTAAAGAACAGCTGAGACAGAGAGTTGATATCAGACTCTGGCCTCTATGTTAATATGCACATGTATGAACAAGACAGACACCCTCTATAATATAGAGACATTTGGGCTTGCCTATTTTTGTTTAACTTCATTGACTAGCTATAACTTGTCCTATTGTTTTCTCTATTTTTGAAGAGAGTGTATGTGTACATGCATATGGGTGCTGACAGAGACCAGGAGTGGTGGTCCGGCCCCTAGGTCTGGAGTGAGGGGCAGTTGGGAGCCGCCTGACATGCGTACTGGGAATCGAATTCCAGTCCTCTGGAAGAACAGAAAGAGCTCTTAGCTTCAGAGCCAACTCTCCAGCTCTGTTTATCTATCTATCTATCTATCTATCTATCTATCATCTGTCTGTCTGTCTGTCTGTCTATCCATCCATCCATCCATCCATCCATCCATCCATCTAATCCATCCATCCAGTTCTTTTATGCTATCCTCTGAAAGACAAATTGCCCTAATGATAAACATTCTCATATGCTTTGATGCTTTTCCTTTAATCTTCAGCTCATTCACAAGTGGTTTCAGTATCTATGTTCATTTTCCCTGTAGTTGCTTCAACTCTAGCAAAGGTAAAAAGCAACTCTTTTCCCTAGTGCTATCATATGTCAGAATTAATTTTTTTCCCTTTCTTTCTTCACACTGTTATTGAACTTGACAGAGTTCTTTAAAGAAGTTAGCAAATCTTTTTCTTTCTCTCTGGGGACACTATTTTTATTTCAAATGCTGGAAATATCAAGTAGAATAGCCTTTGAAATCCTGGTTAT
This sequence comes from Apodemus sylvaticus, assembly GCF_947179515.1. Classification (NCBI taxonomy): domain Eukaryota; kingdom Metazoa; phylum Chordata; class Mammalia; order Rodentia; family Muridae; genus Apodemus; species Apodemus sylvaticus. Next base: position 104,925,025 of record NC_067477.1, on the reverse strand, counting down.
GTTTGACCTATAGCTTTTGGGCAGGTCTTTCTCAAATGACTATAAAATCCTCTTGTGCCTTCACTGCCTCTTTCTATCCCAGAAGGATCCACTTTGACTTTCAGATGATCCCATGCTATATTGGATTCCATGTGTATATAATGTTGTATATATAATTGTGGCCTGTGAGTCCCAAGACATTTGTATTTACCATGACACTGTGTATAGGAAATGTCTCTTCCATTCCTATTTATTAACTAGTTTTTCCTAGTGATTCAAAAGTTGTCTGTGTTGGATATTTTTATGTCAACTTGACACATGCTGGAGTCACTAGAGAAAAGGTAGCCTCAAATAAGAAAATGCCACCATTAGCTCAGACTTGCCACCATTAGGCAAGTCCTTGGAGCATTTTCTTAGGAATCGGTGTATGGTGGGGCCATCCCTGGGCTAATGGCCCTGGGTTCTGTAAGAAGGCAGGCTGCTGATCAAGCCATGGGGAGCAAGCTGTGAACAGCAGCCTTCCACTGCCTCTGCATCAGCTCCTGCCTCCAGGCTCTCACTCTGTCCTGGTTTCCTTCAATGGTGGACTCTAATATAGAAGTGTAAGTCAAATAAACCCTTTTCTTGCCAAGGTGCTTTTTAGTCATGGTGTTTTATCACAGCAATAGAAACCCTAATTAAGACAATATTCAAAGAAGACAAAGGGTATAAATTGTTAGTTTCCTTAACTTTAGTCCTCATTTCTTCTTAAAATTAACTTTTTTGTGTGTCTTTAAAATGGTTTAAGTGTTATCTTTTACTTTTAAAAATAATAACTCATCCTGTGTACATACTTTGCCATGCTTTATTGCTTATATTCTATATTGAGTATCTTTTTATCTAGTAATATGCAGATTAGCTTCATTATTTTTATTTTTGATTATTTCTTTATTTTCAATTTGAAAATTTATTTTTTTCTGAATAATAATATATATTGTTTTCTAAAGTTACAGAAAATGTGTTCAAATCACATAGGTTCAAATAATGTTAGTTTCCATTTAATGCTTTATTGTATTTCTACTAATAATGAAAATAAAACTAATAATCATTGTAACAGTTTTGGCATATCATATGGAATATCTATATTTTATATAAAAATGTATAAATTAAAAAATTATAAATTATGATGTAATTTAAGACACTTGGTGACATTTGTCCTTGTAAATTAAAAGAAATTATACGATAGAATATTATATAATGAAAACTTTCAGATTACTAATGTGATTCTCATTTTAAAGTAAAGTGAGATAAAAATATAAATTAATTAAATTTCTCATTATAAATTAAAAAATTTATATAATTAAAGTGTCTTAAATTACAGTTACCATTTATACTCCGAGGGCCCGCGGCAGCCCTGCATAAGTCCTGTGCCTGCTACTTCCCTTCTGAGCATTTATATGCACTTTGCGTAGCTGATTTGGAGGACGGTGTTCTCCTGGTGTCCTTCATCCTCTCTAGCTACCGCATTCCTTCTGCCTCCTCTTCGTAGTGCTCCTTGGGCTTAAATGCCTGGGGCCAGCCCCATCACAGGGGATCTTCTTCCAAGTTGGTTCTTCTTGAAGCAGTGGAGGGGGAAGAGCTTCAGTGGAGGGTAAGACTTACAACTTGGGTGTAAGACTTTGTCTTACGAGATATTTAGGGTTGCTGTATAATAATAAAATGTTTACTTATCTAAGTCTAAGCAACTATGCTACTGTAGCTGACCTGCCTTCTGTAATTCTCTGAGGCCAGAAACTGAAGTCTCTGCAACTTAGGACCTCATCCTAAAATAGCAGGAGGCCCAGTAAGGGATTAATTGCTACAGTCTTTTCCCATTTGTACAAATATCTCTTGATTATTGAGCTAGGGGGAAGCTTGGAGCAATAACCTTTATTGAACCAGGAGAAGAGAATAACACAGAAGGAAAAGCTTTTGCATAAGCAAATATGCATAATGTCACATAAGTTCACATACAGATTCACGTATGATCATTTATACATTTCCATTCAAACCAGTTGGACCCAGCTTGCATGCATTCTCACAATTACATACTCACTCACACACACACGTTTTCACATATGTGTAGATACTTATATACACATCCATACTTATATATGCCTATGGAGCAAAAGGCCAAGTACTGGTGCAGAAAGAACTCATTCATTCTGGATGAAAAATGAGCTCCAATCTTTATTGCATAGAGAAAGGAATAGCTTCTACCCTTTTAATGCTAAATGAATTAAACCCCAGTTTGTAAGAAAAAGGCTTTCTTCCTTTTAATAAGACTAAGCCTGCCTTGTCATTAAGAAAGGACCTGATCTGCCCCATAGTAAGGAGAAGCCTGCCTGCTCCTCTGCTCGCTGCAGCTTCTTCTTTTTTTCCATGTTCCCTCCGCATTCTGCACATTGCTCTCTTAGTGTTTTGTTACCTATAGTTTCTACGTTTTTCCCCTCTGCATTCTCCTTCTAATCTTGCTCTCTCCTCCTGCTCTGATATCACAGTAATGCTCTCTCAATGCCTTTTCTCCCAATGCTGTGCTTATATTTCTATGTTCTTCTTGCATTCAGTTCTGTCTAAAAAGTGTTCTGTCTAAAAAACTCCTCAGCTCAGTTCCTCTCTCAGCTCAGTTCCTCTCAGCTCAGTTCTTCTTACCTCAGTTCTGACTCTTCTCCTTGTCCTCAGCACTTAAACATGTTTCAGAATACATGATCAGATCTTAAAAAGTCCATCAAAAGTTCACACACAAAATCAAATCATAAATTGAAATAGAAATTTATGACAGAGACTGTTTACATGCATATCTATTAGGAGTAATTATCTAGCTTAACATCCATCACCTGCCGCAGCTCTACAGGTTCACTGTAGGTTTAAAACCATAACTAAGTTATTAGCAAAGCTTTGTATAGATAATCCCAGTCAATATTTTATCTTCTGTCCTAGCATCTACAATAAATGCTATAGTTCCCTTTTTATGACCTTTGGTTAATTGTTTTACAACCTATTGGAATGTGCTCTGAGTTGGAGAAAGTCTGGTTACTATCTAAGAGCAACTAACTGGTGACATTTGGGAGACTGGCAGAGTTCTCATTGCCGTTTTGACTATCAGAAAAGGACCTAATAGCGGTCCCACTATAAAAGAGCTTAATAATCACAGATATAATTTTTGGACTTCTTATAGGATCATCTTTAGGTCCTAAGAAGTCATCTATTTGTCTATATAGCATCACTGTAAGACAGTACATTTTCATGGATCTGTAGCGATCTGCTCCAAACGAGTGTGCTATTACTTAGTGATTGTTATATATGTTTAATAATAGCATATATATAAATGTTAATAAAACATATTAACAGGAATCTTTCCTAAAATGAACTCCTTACAGCCTTGCTCAATAAGAGCGAACCTGTCACAGATTATATAATAATCCGAAGCAGGTCATCTCAGGATGATCACCTGCTATTTATTAGCTTGTTCCATTATGGCTCCTGCCACTTAAAGGGAAGAGATTTGATTGAGACATCCTATTTAGAGCTATGTCTTTCAAGTCCTCTCTCATTTCATAAAGTCTGGCTGTGGGTCTCTGTATTTGTTCTCATTGTTGCAGGGAAGCTTCTGTAATGCTGGCTGAATAAAACACTGATCTGTGAGTGAAGGAGAATGTCAACAGGAGTCATTTTATTATTGTTTCTCCTTCTTCCTCTTTCTTCTTCCTCTTTCTTCTTTTCATCTTTTTATTTCTTCCCCTCCTTTCTTCTTCTTCCCCCTCTTCATCTTCCTCCTCCTCTTCCTTCTCTTTCCTTCCTTCCTCCTTCCTCCTTCCTCTTCCTTCTCCTTTTTTCTTTTATTGATTATTTTATTTCTTCACATTTCAAATGTTATCCCCCTTCCCAGTTTCCCCTTGTCAAATCCCCTTTTCTATCTCCCCTTGCCCCTGCTTCTATGTGGGTGCTTCCCCACCTACCTACCCTCTCCTGCCTCACCACCCTAGCATTCCCCTATGCTGGTGCATCGAGCCTTCACAGGAGTGTGCATCTTTGCCTTGCTATAATTGTTGTGGCTCATAGGTGTTACATTCTAGGTAAGCTTGTTTATTTGTGTCCCTTCCTTGGCAGTCTGCTTAGTATTTTTTGGTATTATAGAAGAACCCTAGGAAAGAGGTTTTCAGTTGAGATCCAGCTACTGGTTGCCTCTCGGGTGGTGGAGGTGGACCATCTGTTGCTGAAGACACTACACACTTAGGACACATAGCTCGTGCTCAGGCTGGCTATGTCCTTTATATCTTATAGAATTTACTTAGCATCTATTTTTCTCCTTAAAACAAAAGAAATTCCAGCAATCTTGTAATGGACATATGTTTGCCTTTCTGTTGGGTAAATTTACAGTCTATAATTCATGGCTTCAAGAGTACATGTGTTTAAAATGTTATAAAATCAGAGTTTGTAGTTTTTACATTAGAATGAACAGAATGTGTGAATGCTTACAGATTTAAATCCTACAACTGTACAAGGTCAAGTTCAGCTCATATTTCCCTTTGAGTCATACCTGTGTCCTACCTATCTTTAGCTGGTGCTATCTGTTGTTAGCATTTAATAGATCTTAATTACTAAATGTTCTTATACATGTACCTTTCAAAGTGAGTTTATTCATTTAAGGAAACATTTTAAAGGGCATTTTTTTATAAATAAAAAATAATAAAGTTGACAGTATTCCACATGAACAGATCTGAGGTGTGAAGGTCACAGGAGTCGGTGCTGCACTGCAATCTGCTGTCTCAAAGCAAATGAAGAAGTCACACTCATTTGTTGACTAGCAAATCACTTTCTTTTGTTGTTTACATCCACACTGTATTACCAGTGGATTCTTTGTTGTTAGAAAAATGTAATGTGTGTAATTTTTTGGTCATTTCTCAAAGGATTCCAAATTGAGGCAAATAAAGGCAATTCTGTTTTCTTAGACAGAAAGCTGGAATTCATCTGAATTCTATCTTAAAAAAGAAAACAAAATATCCAAATATACAGAAACCAAAAACCCATTTTTGGGCCATGGTTGCGTTTGTCCTCATTAGTTAAAGCATCAGTGAGCCGAGCCGTCCTGCATCACACCTGGGGCCATTGGCAACTGTCACTGCTGTCACATCCCCTGGCCCCGTAAGCTGGGTCCGGCTGGGGTTGTGGAGTATGTGTTGGAGCACTTCTTATTCAACATGAAAGTTGCCATGAATGAATTTACGACAGTGCTTTTCAAAATTGGTCTGGTTTTATAGGTGCTGCTTACAGCTCATAACGGACAGGCCAGCTGCCATTCAGGAGGAATTAGACCTCATCCAAGCCCTGGGCTATCTCGAAGAATTTGGGGTGAAGATCCTCCCTTTGCAAGGTGTGTCTTCTGCTTGGTACTACATTATTAACTTTACAACAAGCAATATTCCTTCTCATTTTCTTGTAATGAATGATTAGCTTTGATAATGTAAATTCATTAGTAATAGACTCTATTGTCTTTTTTTTTTTTACAGTGAAATCTCAAGTAAAATCATTTTGCTATGAGATAAAAAAATCTTGTTTATACTGTTTAAAGAAATATTAAGAACAATGTACAGAAATAAAAATTTCCTCAGATCCTCACTGGATTTTCTATTATGCACATTAAGTAGGCATTTGAACCCAAGTACCTAAATTATATGGTGGAAAAAGAGCCATGGAATATGCCATTAAAAATCCTTCACGAGTTAAGAATTTAAAGTCCCTGGCATGGATTCACCAAAGTCTGATGGGCATGCGATGACTAAGGGTCACAGGGATATCTAAGTTCAAAAGATGAAATGGTGACACTGAGAAGATTCAGTAAAAGGGTTGAAAATTAACTCAGGAAGCTACGAGAACTTGGAGAACATACTGTTTGTTGTCCAGCAAACAGAAGCAGCAGCTATGCCAGATACTACAGAGATCAAGTCAAGTCTCTCTCTCTCTCTCTCTCTCCCCCTCCCTCTCCCTCCCTCTTCCCCCCTCTACACACACACACACACACACACACACGCGCGCGCGCGCGCAAAAATATGTATATATCTCTCAATATATGTACACACACACACACACACACACACACACACGGCCACTGAATTTGTAGTGAAGTAAGTTTCCGACAGCCCCCATGGTACATCACACATCTTTATGTATTTTACTCAGAAATAAATCTGGTTATTAGGATTGATATTTATTAATATGAATATAAGAATTGAATATAAAGTACCTCTCTAGTTATTAAGATAATGATCATACAGGTGAAAAATATTTGCTAGAAGTTTTATTTGGCTACCAAGTAAAAATCATTTCTAAATGAAAAAAAAAAGGAAATAACAATAATAACAGAGCAACTGAGCAGGGAGGCCGTCAGCTAAAACCAAAAACAGGCTTTCTCCTGTGTTTTCATTTCATAGATTATCAACTCACTGCCCTCCTCTATGCTAGACTCAAAAGTTACAAGAGAAAAGTCTTTTTTTTTAATGGAGAAAGGGTTTATTTGAATGTAATTTCAGTTACAGTCTATCATTACAGGAGGGATAAAGCAGCCAGAATTTGATACAGCTAGCCAAATTATGTTCTCAATCGAGAACAAAAAGCAGTGAATTCATTGAACAGTGATTCTTAGCTCACTTTTTCAGTTCTAATATAGTCTAGTATTTCTTGCCTAGAGAATGGTGTTGCCCACAGTGGGCAAATCTTCCTGTCTCGTTGTATGTCATCAAGATTATCTCCCACGCACATGCTCACAGGTCAGCCAGGTCTACAGGATCCACCATTAAGAGAAAATTCTTACTCAGAACATAACTGCTACTGAAGTCTTCATGTTTCCTACATGTGATGTCAGAGCCATCTATAGAGGCGTTGGTCACACAGTGGGCCTGAGTGCCTACAGTGTGAGGATGGTGCATTGTTCCTCCAGCCTCCCATGCTGCCACTCTTCAGAACGGTTCTTCTTGGCGTGCTGACCCCAACTACATAGTTATTTTTGTTGCTAATTCATGACTGTAACTTTGCTACTGTTAGGAATCCTAATGTGAATTTCTGATATATCTGATGGTCTTAAAGGGGCGGTGTCCCACAGATTGAGAACCACTGGTGTAGTCATTGCCCACACAGCTTGCCTCAGGTATTTTACACTGTGTAGGTCGGGTATGGCAACATTCCAGACTCTAGCTGACCATAGCTGGTAAGTGAGTCTTGGATCCTTACTTTCTTCAAATGCAGGACTCCAGGCCCCTGAGTGAAGAAAGGGGTTGCCTGAGGAGCCGTGCACTGCTGGCCGCTAGCTTCCTTACTGCCGTCCTTAACCTTAACTCTAGAACTGGTTGGGAAATATAACTGAATTCATCTGTGTTTTTTGATGTTTCCACCATAGTTTCCTTTCCCCTTTAAAAAAAGTAACATAGGAGCAGAAAGCTCGGTTCTTTGAGCTACTAGTGGCCTCGTTCCTTGAGTCTTTGTCCCCTGTACTGTTGGCGTGGAATGAGCTATATAAGAATTTACAGTGGACTTAGAAATAAAGATGAAAGCCACAGACAAAATTTAAGGAGTTGAGATAAATTCAGGCCCTACCTCTTTTTCATTGATCTTTGTTAAAATACCCTAAGTTCTCTGTACCCCAGTTTCATCCCTTGGGGATAATAACCTATATTTATAAGGGCTGGCTTGGTATGGTAGTTACATATAAGTCAGTGCCTGATACTCAGTTCTTCTCTATTTTATGTACCTGCTGTTACAGTTGTCATAGTTACTGCAAGCCAGCTGGCTAGGCAATGCCACCTTCTTTGACCTCATTACTCTGAGGAAGAACCACTTTCCCCAGGGGCACACTTGATGTCCTATGACCTTTTCCCCTTTAAATGTTCTTTGCTCTATGATATGAACTGCTTGATCAGGGGTTTTATTTTCCTGAATGCTAGTTTAAGAAGGGGGCACTGGGCTTAGCCGTGGAAGAACTGGAACATGGTACACTTGTGAACCTCCTGCTCGCTAGCCTGGGGTGTGGCCGAGTTAAAAGGTGGCTTTGTGAAGCCATATTTAATGGCACATGCCTGTAAACTCAGCACTCAGGAGGCAGGCAGGAAGATCCTTGCATAATCAAGCAATCAGGGCTGCTTAGAAACTGTCTATGCACGTGCGCACACACACACACACACACACACACACACACACACACACACACACACCAAGTTTATTTTGAACATAGACTGGCCTTGGAGAGATAAGTTCTTACCCTATAGTCCAGGCTGTACTCAAATATAAGATCCTTCTGTCTTAGCATCAGCCCTGTTGGGTTACAAGGGTATGCCAAGGATATGTAGCCAGTTTGAGTATCATAATTTTATTTTGTTCCTTTACATGTGAACATTCATGACAACTCTTCTGTATCTTCATGAAGTTCTTCAATGTCTGTTTTACAGTACGCTTGTGTTCTGATCGGATCACCCTCATCCAGGAGTGTGTTTCCCAGTCCCCCACATGCTACAAGCAGTCAGCCAAACTGCTGGGCCTTGCTGGGCTGCTCAGAGTAGCAGGTAAGCCTTTGTGAGCTAAATTCCTGTGCCGTTTGTTTTTCACATTAGCCTATATGCGCATCAGGATTTGTTTAATGGTGCCAGAAGAACATTATTTTGACCAAGAAGTAATGTCTAGGATTCTTGGCATGTGATAAGAGTGTGTGTTTTTACTGAAGTTTGGGGAAAACCAGCTTCCGTTGAAATGAAATGAACTTACTCAGGGTGTGGGTGTAAAATCAGCAGACTTCATTGTTACCTTCCTAGGAGAGAGCGAGCAAAAGTGTGGAGCAGCTGACCCAGATAGTCACAGTCTAGGCTTAGTGTGGTAGTTCTGAAAAACTTGTTAGAACATGTTATACACTTACTATTTGCAAAATATTCATACATATTTTCTCATTCAGTTTTCTCCTGAGTAGTCACAGTGGTGGTCATCTTTCCAATTTATAAAAGAAACTCAGAGCACAGAGGTTAAGCATGTCACTTACCAGGATGAAACAAGAGCTTAACTTCTAAGGAAAATCTTCTACTCTACATTTCATGCTCTACTAACCACAGTCGTCCTATGTGAAAAATATCTTAGTGCTAGTTTTATATTTTTATTTTTGATATATATCAGTTTCTGTGAGAATAATTATTGTGTATTTTGTTTCATAAACAATGGTTTGAATTTGTTGCAGTTGACACCATGGGATATTTTCAAAATTAAAGGGAATTTATATTTATTTCTATCCATTAAAATTTTATTATATTTAGTAGACACATAGGTTCATATTTTGAACTCCCAATAAATAGAACTATTAATACCTCTACTTCTAGGAAACAAGTGTCACTTTTCAACTTAAAAAGAAAAAAGCATATATCAATGTTACAGATTTGCAAAATCCTTGAGTTCACACATCATTGTGAGCATCATGGGCCACTTGGAAGAATACTGAGTGTAGACTCAGAAAAATGGTTTGATCCTGATATTGTTATTGTGTGTGTGTGTGTGTGTGTGTGTGTATGTGTGTGTGTGTATGTGTATGTGTGATAAACATTTCTAAGCTTTATTTATCCATATATCACATCTAGGAGACAGGAAAGCTATTTTCTTTTGTCATCCATAGTCTAATAATAAGAGCCCCAACTGGGAAAATGCCCAGAAAAGTTCTTTGAACATGAAGGATGGAATTCCTGAGGACCCAGCTTTCCCAGCCGTCCCTTTTAAGACCAGTGTCTTGTTTTGTTTTGACATGTAATGGAATGGGCCTGGCAACCTTCACTTGGTTCTCCTAGGAGAACATCCTTCCTGAGGACATGAAACAGCATGTAGAGATTGCTCCCTTCTTTATACCAGCTACTTTTGTTCTAAAAGTTCATCTCAGCCTGATTACATCACACTTTCCAAACTTTTATGTAGTATCTGTATTTGATATTACCGCTTAGAGCAGTATTATTGGGACATAATGGTGAATATATGTATATATATGTATGTATGTATGTGTACATATATATATATACACACACACACACACATACATATTCTGTGAGCCATGTGCATTTACATAAAAGTAGCTAGCAGGTATGTAATTTAATGACATTTCCATATTAGCTAAGCACTTGTCCCCATGGCCATAGCCTTTGCAGTTTGAGGTGTGATGGTAAAAGTAATGTGATAAAGGCATGGCTCATGTTCTGAGTACTGTATCGTGAGACAGTGCTGATCTCCATCCTGCTGCTGAAATCCGCATGCAAGCAAAACTCATAAATTACTGATTTCTGGAATAGTTTTGGATTTCACCTGACCATAGGTAACTTGAAACTTCTAAAAGAAACTGGGTAGGAGAGAGTCATCCTAAGTAACAAAGACCAATTCATTGTCAGGGGTAGAGGGCCACTCCACCCCTTACGAGGCAGGGAGCATTTAGCTATCTGTAGACGCGGTTTACATTGTACTCAAGTACCCAAATCTGTCTGTTGTGGCACCGCTGACACTCTTTGACACTGACCAACCATCTGAATGGGCTGTCTCATTACATTCCCCAGGCTGTGCTCTCCTTAAGGTCTTCCTGTGTCAGCCTCCCAGACGCATATAAACGACACACACGAGTCTCACACCCCGCTTTGAATTGCCTTCTTCCATAGCTCCCCTTCAGCCCCCACACTCCTGTCTGTTCTTCTGAAGAATGTACTTGCTTAACCACATTTCTAGGCACCAGTCCAAGGCCTCCTCTTGACTGTATGGAGTTTTGAATTACCTGCTCAGGTTTTAACTTTCAGCTAAGTAACTCTGAACTTCTGATTGCTATTTGACCCTTCTTCACATAAAATTTATTAGCAACAATTATTTTAGTCTGGCACTTTACTCGATACCTTCTCCTTTTGTCTTGTGTTTCTTCTCTTTTTTGATGTTGTGTGATGACACTTGTATTCCAACTCATTAATAACACTTTCACAGGTATGTCTGTTGTCAAATCACCCAGTATATTAATTTGAGATTAGAGAAGAGAAAACAATGCATAAAGGTATGGAACATGTAAAGGTACTGGAACACTGGGGACACTCAGACTGGAGAGCTGAACGTTGGAGGCCAGTTTTGCCTACATAGTGAGACTCTTGTCTGTTTTTTAAAATGGTGTAAAAAGAGAAGGACTAGGCAGGCTCACTCGCTTGCTTTATTGCTCATGCGTCTACGGAAGAAGCAAAGCAAGTGTAACTTGGGAGACAGCTGCTCCCTGCACTAGGCTGGCTTCTGCTAGCATGAGGTGTGTTAGCTGAGTCTAAAATTATCAGGCCGAGGCAATTAGGAGCTAGTCTGGCTCCACACAAGTGACCTCAGACTTTTGTGCACAGGAACCCTTTCGCCCTTCACCCCAACCACTCACTTGTGTGAGTCCTTCCCTGTGACTCCATCAACATACTATGATTATCTAAGACGAGCCTTTTCACTTAGCTTTTAGGGGCTTGCACATTGTCTTCAAGAATGAGATTAGTGTTTGGAGCCTAGCCAAGACAGAAGAGAAAAAATACACCTGGCTCTGTTGCTTTTGTGTTTATTGTCCATAATGTAAACATTTCAAGAGTTTTGGGTAGGACATGGGTTTTATATTACATGTGGTATTGCATTTACTCATGTTTGTAGGTGTCATTAGTCTTGAGTTAAGTCTCCAGACAGCTAAAAGGATTGCACTCCAGTTCAACAAATTTGTCTGGGGCTGGGCTTCAAGGTGAAATGTGGCATGGTCTCTGTGTCAGTGGACTGGGTGTTTCTAAGATGCTGCTTTGTTCGTGTTGTTAAACTTACACATATTTTCTTTCAGTTAAGCTGTCTTTCCATAGGGATTTGTCTCAAACAAGAATTATTAAAAGTAGAGGGAAGATTGTGTTTCCTTTTCTTTCTTTTCTTTTTTTTTTTTTTTTTTTTTTGGTATAGAATAGAGTTTATTCAGAATAGGGGATGGGAGTTAGTGGTAGAGAGGGAGAGAGGGAGAGAGAGAGGAGAGAGAAAGAGAGAGAGAGAGAGTGTTTCCTTTTCTAAATGTAATAGAGCATGATATTATCTAGTACCTAGTTAACTGTGTTAATTATAGCATGTTAAAAATACATGATATTATCCAGTACCAAAATAAATTTGTGTTAATTTATATTTAAATTCAAACATTATATATGATTTCTTGTTGATCTATACTTTCTTTTATGCTACTTACTACCTTTCAGGAAAACAGACAAAAATGTCATGTAATTTAGCTAGTTTTCTTAGGGGTGGGGTAGAGTGAAACTGTGTTATAACAGTGCTTTTGACACTTGTAAGTAGCATAAAAGTTTTTTTATTTCATGGAATATATAACAGGTTTTCATAATGACCCTGGCTTGCACCATACCAACTTCCTGGTTATCATTATACTTATAATATGTGTGCAGTTGAACTGAGCATATGATTTTTAAAATAATAGAAAGTTTTCATTAAGATAATAAAAAAAATTTCCGTGCCATTCTTGATATACCCATATCTGCACTACTGAGATATATGCATAGTGTTTTTAAAAAGGCCTTAATATTTGCCAAAATGTTGATGGAGACTATGCCAAACTTTTGCTTTAGGGTTGAGGTTACTGAGGTTTTTGTTGTAGGAAGGTTAATAGTTTTCTTAAAAGCTAAATGGAGACACATTAAATTGTGTACATTTATTTGTTTAAATGTTGTAATACATTTATTTCAGCAGATAGCATCATGAATCAGGCAGAATCAAACCTGGATTGATTCAGGTCCCACAGAATAAAAGAGGAAAGCTATCGTAAGGTGTTAAAGAAAATAGACAAAAATTGAAAAAATATTGCTTGAAGTGGAATCCTATTTAGATGTTAATTGGCAGTTCTGATGACTGGCCTTTATTAGTAGAGTCCTAGACCAGAGACTCAGCTCTGAGGATGCCTGCATACCAAAAATAGTAATGGTAAAAAAAGAAAAATAATGAGAAAGGCATTTTCCTCTCTATAGTAACGCAATGCTGCCAGGAGGAATGATGAGTTAGTGCTGTGTCCCAGGGAAACACCCAGAGCCCCGAGGATGGACAGGAAGGGAGAGGAAGCAGACAGAAAGCGTGTGCTCAGTCCTGTCAGGCTCGGGCCTGGTTGCTCATTATGTTCTGATTGATCCAGGTGGGCCTTATCTCCACACCACAGTCCCTGCTGCTTGGGGAGAGATCCAACTTCCTCCCACCAGCGGCTTAGTCATTAGACCTGCTGTTTCTAGAACCCGAGGTGACTAAAAGACAAAATGACTTCAGATGAAGAAGATGGATGCAAAAAGGAGGCAGGGAACTGACATTTATCACGCTTAGGTACTTACTGGACATTTGCAGGCCCAGGAAAAAGTTGGTGCTTTTAGCAAAGCCTGACCGTGTGAGTTTTACCTGGTGGGTAGGTAGTGGTGTGTGATTGTCTCAGCTAAGGTTTTCATGTTCTAACACACTTCGTACTCACGTGTTTATTTCTCTCATATTTATTTTAAATACAAGAAATGTGCCAGCATTTTAGGAAGATAAATTCAAAACAAAATTCCTCTAATGTAGTTTGTACACTCACTGAGTGCTTGGCCACTGGGTGCATTGTCCTGTTCAGCACTGAAAATTGGGTCTATTGAGTTCTCAAGTAACAGGTCTAGGTCTGTATTGCCCCATTGTTCTTCCAAGTTTATATCAGCAAATTAAGGAAGTTATATGATAGGAAACAGGTGTACAGTGACTGCAAAGTTAAGAGTAATTAAGATGGTGATGCTCATAGTGAATATTGTGGTTCTCATGGTCATATATTCTTAGATGAAGTGTCATGAGAGTGTCCTGTGTGCTCACAATGATGATGAGTCAGATTTCTGGTGCCTAGGCTGACTGTGTGTTCACGTATCAGCCCAGACCATCCTGGTTTCTGCGGAAGCTTTCTCAGAACCATGGGATCATATATACACAGGTGCACAGGGAATTGAAATCCTTAAACTCTAATGGACACGTGTTGTATCATTACAGCCTGAAGTGCTCAGGATCCCTGTGCATTAAAGCATCTTCAAAATATATGTTGCAGCATCAATTTAATCTTAGTGTTTTACTGATATGTTGAAACAGATGGAAAGTGATTTTTAACACTTCATTTTGAGCAGTTTTTCTGGAATTCTGTGTCCCTTAAGCCATAGAATAACATGAAGGCCACACATGTTTTTGAGGTAGTAATGGACATTCAAACTTCGTTTTGCCTTTCCTGAATTTGAACAACAGACACAATTACCTTGGCAGAGTAACTAAATGGGTCTATTTTAGCTCTGTGGTGTTTTACTGCTTTCATTGGGCCAGAGTTCTGATTGCTTACGTAGGAATTGAAGTGCTGGAGTTTTCTTGTACTAATGGCTTTTCAGTGATAAGCTGAAATGCAAGTTCAGTTGTGCTCTTTGTGTGTGTGTGTGTTTGTGTGTGTGTGTGTGTGTGTGTGAAATTTCCAAGAAAGAATTAAACCTAAGAGGATATGAAATTCTTGCATAAGAGCCCAGAATGGTCAAACATTACTAGAAGAGATGTGAACAGATGAGTATTGAAGTGTTTGCTGAAGCTGAAATATAGAAGACAAGCACAGAGATGCAGTTAAGCAGGGTACACAGTTTATTCAAAGACTTGATAAGAAGTGGTGGTAGATATCTTTATGGCTTTAAATTCACTGTACTGTCCAGGCTAACTTCAAGCTTGAAACCCTCTTGTGGTGGTCTGCAGTGCTAGGATTGCAGGGTGTGCTAGGTCATTTGCCTTACTATTTGAATTTTAAGACAAAAAACAAAAATAGAACAAAATAAAACAAATGAACAATGCCCCCTAAATACCAAAACAACAAAAACTCTAACTTAATTACTTTCAATCACTTCTGTACCTCCCCTACTGGTATACCTTCATCAAAATTAGACTTGCTTTGTTTTGGTTTTACATTTTATTTATTATGTGTGGCATGACAGTAGAGGTCAAGAAACAGCTTGGGTGACTAGTTTGTTTCCTCTGTCATGTGGGTTATCAGTGCCTTTACCAGCCCTCATTGTATATCCTGGTCTTGAAATATAGATTTTCTTCCTTAGTAAAGGAAAGAACATGTCCTTTGTAGGACTATGGATTATCCTGGTCTTTTTGTTGTTGTTATCTTGAGAACTGATATTAATCTAAGATCTCTTCAGAGACCTAGGAGGACTTCCATGCATAATAAGTACATTAGAAACTCAAAAATTATTGTAACCTTTATTCTACAATCATTAAAAATCAGTCTGTCTGTTTTACTTGTGGATTTGAGTCTTTCTGTTAATGCTGTTGGTCAGTTGAGGCTGTTCTAATCATCAAGTCATTGGTCTGTTTGTATAGGTGAAAACCCAGAAGAAAGGCATGGGCAGGTTCTGATCCTGTTGGTGGAACAAGCACTCCGCGTCCATGACTACAAAGCAGCTAGTATGTATTGCCAGGAGCTGATGGCTGCAGGTGAGTAGACAGCTTACATACACTCTGCTCACATTCTCTCCACATGACAAATGATGGAAAGAACTCTTCTGAAATTAGTCGGCCTGACTGATAAGCAAGGCACATGTTTGCTGAAGATTTATTTTGTTAATAGCAAGCATGTATGCTGTCTGTTTATATACTAATATCAATATTTTAATGGACTCAGGTGCTATAGTTTATCTCTGTGATTTTGGTTACTTTAATACCCCATCTAAAACATGTTCATAATTTTAGAAACAACAGTACCCGAAACATTTTAATGCTATTTGTTATATTATAGAAAATAAAATTTGGACGAATACTTACACTTTGTGATTGAATAGTCCATATTTCTATATTTTAGTATAGAGAAAAAGAACAGTGTTGAAAAATTGGACAGGAGTTTGGCCCAAATATTTTCTATATTGAATTTGAAGTTCCTGACTTGAAAGAATAAATAGAGTTTAATAGTAGATAATTTTGCATCTACATTCTTTAGTAGAAGATAACAGTCCCATCTTATCATAGGTCCTGCATAGGAAGACGTTTGCACTCCAGCAGGGAGCAACTAACACAGTGTGCTTCAGTGCTGTAACTCCTGCCCAGCTCACCGGGGATCCTGTACTTGTTTGTGGCTGGGGATTGGATCTAGGGCTTTATGCCTCTAGTAAACTCTGTTACTACTTGGCTCTGTCTCCAGCACCATGCATGTACATTTTTTTGTTTGCTTTTTCTGTATGTTTACCAGTAATGGGAAAAAAATTATTCCTGTTAGGTAGTGTCAAATTCCTAGTATTATGAATTCAAAACCTACCATGAGAGTTTAGTGAATTCATTTTTATTGATTGATTCTGTCAAAAAGACTTGTCTGGAGTATCCCTGAATTATGTGGATAATGAATCAGTCAGATCTTTCATTTCTAGCTGGATTCTCCTGCCTTGTTTACACTGTGTCATTAATGACTGCAATTTTGCCTTGATACTATATGACCTGGTTACTACTCCAGCATACCCCTCACCTATATTTACATTATTCTTTTCCTTTCTGCAAATTACTTTCCCTGTCTTCCTTTTTTTTTTTTTCTCTTTGTCAAATTTTCAGGGTATCCAGAGAGTTGGGCTGTGTGTAGCCAGTTGGGCCAATCAGAAGGTTACCAGGACCTGGCCACTCGTCAAGAGCTCATGGCTTTTGCCTTGACACATTGCCCTCCCAGCAGCATTGAACTTCTTTTAGCATCGAGTAGCTCTCTTCAAACAGAGGTCAGTGTTTACAATGAACCTTGACATGTGTGAAGGTCATTGTGTTGGGTGTATGTATCTGAGACATGGGGCAATTTTTGTTTGTTTTTGTAGTATGCTGATGTTTTAGAAGAAACACGGTTGTCATACACAGAGGAGTTTGAAAACCTGAAGATATTAAAATATTGTTGGCTTTATTATAGTAAGAAAGAAAGGCTATAAGAGGTTTGAGTAAAACTACAAGTATGTTAGGAATTGATGAGTATATGAGGGTAATGCAGCAGTGTGAAGAAGAAAATAGGCGAGAACTAGTCATGTGTAGTCTATCGGAAACTACATTAGTTAGAGCCAGTGTTAGCACATACGTACCTTCTGCTGTCTTTGAGAAATCATGAGTAGGACTTCAAGAGATGCTAAGTTAGAGGGAGAGCCTCCTACATAAGATAGAGCTGACAGAGGGAGTCTACTATGAACTTGGTACTTTACACTATGGACATCCACGGGATTTTGTGGCAGGCTTTTTATACACAGTTCCCTTTCCTGAATCTGTCACTTCTTTGTGAAACTGTTTCCAAAGTTCTGATGTATGTTTGTTGCTCAAAACTGTTCTTATAAAATAACATTATTTTTCTCAAAGGGAGAACTTAATACTTCCCAGATTTCAAGCCTATAATGTGTGAGGAAGGTGATTTTTAAAATACAACCTTTCTTGTTTCAGATTCTTTTTCAAAGAGTAAATTTTGAGATCCATCCTGAAGGAGAAAATACTACTGTCTCACCCTTAACTGGTAAAGTTCTACAAGAGGTACGTATGGCAGGAAGCGTGGCAGGAAGGAGTACGGTGGAAAGATACTGTGGGTGGAATGAAATGGGACCAGTCACCCAATGCCAAAATGGGTAGTTTGTATGTGTGTGTATGTCTTTGTGTGTGGTTTTGTGTGTGTGTCTAGAATATATCTCAGTTTTGTGTTGTATGAAATACAGCATTTACATGGAAAAGGACTCAAAAGTGCCTACTCACAAATTACAAAGAAAACAGCTCAAAACCCCTATGCAGCTAAAGAAATAGCACATGACCAGTTAACTATAGCTCTCTCAGAACTTCTGATCATCCTGAGGAGTCCTAGTAACTCACTCTTGCACAGATTAGCCATTATCTGGCTTGCTGTCCTTAGAAGTTCTGTGCTTTTTCCAGAGTCTAAGCAACTCTAATAGGAGCCAATAGTCACTTCAACTGTGTGTAGTAGAAGTCATCTTTCCAGTGTAGTTGAAGACTTAAGATATTAATAAGACTTGGCTCTGTTAATTGTCATCTATGTATCTGACTTACCTAGGTACATCTCCTTTGATGGTATCTGTAATGCTGTCTCTTTTTGGTGCTTTTCAAACTGTGAGTCATGACAGACTCATCACTCTCCTCTGAGTAGGTTCTATCATGCCTGGGGAGCAGATAATTTCTTCTCTGCCTTCCTTCCTGTCTTAGGTAGGGTTTCTATTGCTATGAAGAGACACCAGAATCAAGACAGCTTTTATAAAGGACAATGTTTAACTGGGGCTGGATTACAATTTCAGAGGTTCAGTTCATTATTATAATGGCAGAAAACTTGGCAGCGTCCAGACAGATATGGTGCTGGAGAAGGAGCTGGGAGTTCTGCATCTTCATCTGACCACATCCAGGAGAATCTGTCTCATGGGCAGCTAGGAGGAGTGTTCCAAAGCCGAAGGCCACACCTACTCTAACAAGGGCATACCTCCTAATAGTGCTACTTACCAGGCCAAGCATATTCAAACCACCACCTTTATTTTCTTGTTTATGCCATGAAATTGAGCCTTTTCATCTCAAGTATTTTCTTTCTAGTACTTTCGTTGAGTACTCTCATACTTTCCTCTTCTGTGTTACCTAGTATTCTCACATTTTTCTTTTCTGTTACTACTTTACAGTTGATGTGGTATTGTGTGTGGTGACTGAAGACAATGTCATTTATCTTTTTTTTTATTCAAAACTTTTTTTTTCTTTTGAAGATTTACTTATTTCATTTATATGAGTACACTGTAGCTGTCTTCAGGCACACCAGAAGAGGGCATTCGATCCCATTACAGATGGTTGTGAGCTTCCATGTGGTTGTTGGGATTTGAACTCAGGACCTCTGGAAGAGCAGTCAGTGCTCTTTTTTTTTTTTAATATTTTTATTTTCTATATTCTTTGTTTACATTCCAAATGATTTCCCCTTTCTCGGATCTCCCCTCCCCATATGTCCCATAAACCTTCTTCTCTCCATCCCTTCTCCAATCACCTCCCTCCTTTTTCTCTGTCCTTATATATCCTTCCCATGCTAGATCAATCCTTTCCAGGATCAGAACCCTCTCCATACTTCTTCATGGGAGTCATTTGTTATGCAATTTGTGCCTTGAGTATTCAGGGCTTCTGGGCTAATTAATATCCACTTATCAGAGATTGCATTCCATGTGTATTATTTTGTGATTGGGTTACCTCGCTTAGGATGATATTTTCCAGATCAAACCATTTGCCTAAAAATTTTGTGAATTCATTGTTTCTAATTGCTGAGTAGTGTTCCATTGTGTAAATATACCACATTTTCTGTATCCATTCCTCCTTTGAGGGGCATCTGGGTTCTTTCCAGCTTCTGGCTATTATAAATAAGGCTGCTATGAACATAATGGAGCATGTGTCTTTATTGCATGCTGGGGAATCCTTTGGGTATATGCCCAGGAGAGGTATAGCAGGGTCCTCTGGAAGTCTCATGTCCAGTTTGATGAGGAACCTCCAGACTGATTTCCACAGTGGTTGTACCATCTTACAGCCCCACCAGCAGTGGAGGAGTGTTTCTCTTTCTCCGCATCCTCGCCAACACCTGCTGTCTCTTGAGTTTTTGACCTTAGCCATTCACAGTCAGTGCTCTTAACCGCTGATCCATCTCTCCAGTCCCAATGTTGTTTATCTTTACACCTTCTTCATGACATGCTTTAGGAAATGCCTAGTGTTTGCTAGAGCTCAGTTAGTGACATCTGCTGCTTCATGGTCAGTCCATGTCTAACAGACACTAAGAAGCAGATAACTAACATGAAGTCTAGACAACCTCCAGCACATTTTCTCTGCATGGCCATGGTGGTTATTCAGGACTTGTCATGTTTTGTCTAGTGTGAGGGAGGTATTGTTTTTCTATTTAGAAAAGAATCAGACCATCTTTTTGCTGAGCTAAGCCCCATGAACTTGTTCTGAATCTCCATCCTTCTTTGAAACAGTCCATGCAAAACCTTTTGTGGCTTTTGAGTTTCCTGTTTTCTGCTATTACAATGAATTAGCGAGTGTCAGCCTGGCCCTGTGGTGTTTTCTTTGGATTAAGCCATGCTGTGTTGCCACTAGTATTCATATACTGTTCCATTAGACTCTCGCCAGCAATGAAGACAGCTACAACTGTCCTCTGTGTCCACTTAGCAAGTAAAGGCATGCTTCCAAAGTCATTATTTTTTCCTTAAAAGCTTTTCTGCCTTTCTTTTTCCTCTTTAAACCACTTGTAATAGATCTAGATTTCAGAAGTGTTAATCCAAATCCTCATATAGCTGTGATGAATGAAGCCCATTTCAGAATATTATAGCTACTATTACCAGAGTATAATATAATATTTAGCTATAAGCTGCCCTGTATTGCTTATCAGTAAAGGTAATAACCATATTAAATTATAACTCATAAATGAAGGCTGATTTCAAATATAACCTGTTTCATATTTAATATTTCTAGATATATAATATTTCTATAAAATTATTTTATTATTTATCTAGACAAAATAAAGATATCATTATACAGTGACATCCACATGAATAGTGTGGATACTTTACATGTGAAGATGCTGCATTTGTTCCTGTTTAAAAAGCATGTTTATAATAGAACAAGATGCATACTCTGTGAATAATTGCAAGATTACAGATTTCCAGTTCCTATTGATGTTGGTTATAAGGCATTTTAGATTGAACACTCTTATAACATTATAGTTTATTAATATTTTGCTTAGCTAGTATTATATAGCTGGTGGTATTTTCCCTAGATAAATCTAATTAGAGATAGAAATGGCTTCTATACAGGGTTCTTATTAAAAATATCGTTTTACTATGGGAAAATTGTTTATGAACACTTTAAGAGGGTATAATTTATCTTAGAGCACAAACATGTTCTCAGCATATTGCTATTTTCAACTTATAGAAGGACTATTTAGAAATACTTGTATAAAGGCAAGCATACTGGCAGTTAATGTCAATATCATGGTATTTTCTCTCTTCATTGGTTGAGTGATGGGTCCTTAAATTGTTTCCACTTCTTAGTTATTTTGAATAAAGCTTCTGTGTGAATACATTAGTATTCACGTGTTTATGCGGATGGGATGTGTTTGTCCCTCTCCTGTATCAACACCCTGGAATAGAACTGCTTCATGCTGTGTTCTTGGTATTAGAATATGCTGTCTACTTGTTTTCCATAGGCTGCACATTTGTCTTAGCCTGTCATTGTTGTGATGCGATATCTAATTAAAGACAACTAAAAGAAAGAACAATGTTGACATGTGTTCAATGTTGATTGTGGGCTGATACATGGGAGGCAGCACACAGAATAGGCTTATAGTGGAGGAAAATGGCTCACACGTGGTACAGAGAAACCAGGGAATGCCCAAGGAAGAGGCCTGGAACAGACAGACTACAGTCACCAAGATTGTATCCTTGTCGATCTGCTGCTTCTTAGTAGATCTCATCTCTGCTTGTCTCCACCAACTACAGTTGTGCCATCTGCCAAGGACCACCCTCGGCTTGGGAAGGGAGTACTGCGAAAAATGTGTTTGGGAGTGGTGGAAGAAACAACTCCAAGTCAATGATGGGGTGCAAGCTGACATCTCTGTAGCCTGCTAGAGATAGCTCTTTAGACAGATCTGTAGATAGCTCTTGGCTCTGTAGTCGTCTTGAAATAGCTCTCTGCTTAAGACAGCTCTTGGGTTTTCTATCCAAATTCAGAGAAAATTTAGAAGCTCATAGATTTCTCAAGCTAAGTTGGAAATCCCACCAAAATTCTAAAAGAGCTATGTTATCTCTTCAAGCAGTTCTCTCTAGGTAGCCCCACCCTCTCTCTAAATATCCCTTTACAAGAGATAGTTCTTTGCTCGGCACAGTTCTTAGGTTTTCTGACTAAAAGCAGGAAACATGCTAGAAAAAAATGTGTAATATTTCCATTACTTCATTCTGTTACTTTAGTCAAAAAGTCTCCAGACAAATTCCAAAAAGAGCTGCAATTGCTTTCTGGACAGCCCATTTCTTGCAGACCAAAGCCCAGTCTTTTATTTGCATATTCATTCAGTCATATGCTCCAGCTTCTCTTTTATTTATTCCACGAGTCACAATTTTGTGACCTTAGCCCCATGATTGTTAGGAAAAAGCAGTAAGTACATCTTTTAACAAAGCAAGTGAATTCAGAGATCTGCCTGCTTTTGTACGCATAAACACTAAGCTAGCTGTGTGGGATTCCAGTATGAGATCACCATTCCCACCACACCTTGACCTAAACTCTGTGTCCCAGGCTAACATTGAACTCCAAAATCTGCCTGCCTTTGTAAGCACAAACAATAAGTTTAGCTGGGTGCTATCTTTCCCTGAGATTGCCACACCCTAAATCTCCTTATGTCCCTCCTTAACATGTTTCTGACAAGCTGGGTCATTAGTGCAGCTACCTTTGTTCTTTTAGTTCTGTGAAGCCCCACACACAACATATTTCATCCTTATATTTGTATAACTGAGATATGGAAGGACAACGTTTACACTGATTCATATATTCTTGAAGTCATGTTTTCAGAGTTCTTCCCCACAGCCTTAAGGGCTGTCCAGAAGGTCACAGCTTTTACTATTTTGCTGAGGAACAAGCAGACACACCCTTGCCTCCTAGACTCATGCTGTCATCAAATTATGAGTATGCCATTGGATCAATCCACTGAGGAAAGCAAAGCCCTATGGTCTAGTTGTGTCTCAGGATCATGAGACCAAACCTTTTTAAAATTACTTTTATTTTTTGAAATTATAATATAATTACCTCATTTCTTCCTTTCTTCTCTCATATGCCCCTCCTTGCTCACTTTCAAAACCATGGCCTTTTTAAATTAATTAATTAATTCATCAATGAATTAATTAATTGTTGCTACCTGCATGTATGCATAGGCATATTCATATGTATTACTAAGTACAACCCGGTCAGTTGTATAATTTTACTTATATATGTGATTTAAGAGCCGGCCATTTGCTTTGGATCATCAGTTTGTGTACTCTTCCCTGGTAAAGAGCATTTCTTCCACTCCCAGCACTCCTCACTTCACTGTAGTTATCTGTTTAGGGTTGAGGCCCTTATAGTCTTCTATTCAGTTTAGTTTGTCTATTGGTGGTGTCTTTGTTCAGCTCATTTTTAGGCAGCCATGTTGGTGAGACTCTTTGGGTGTAGCTCTTGTAGTTACCAGGAGACATAGTCTCACAGCATACTCTTTGATACACTGTATCTTATCTTCTTTCTGCTCCATCTCCTGCAACATTCTGTGAGCCTTAGATGTAGGAGTCTTTTATAGATGTGTTCACTGGGACTGGTCTCTAGACTGCATTTTGATTGGCTGTGGTTTTATGTAATGATTTCTCTCACAAAGAGAATTTCTTTGTTGAGAGATGAGACTATATTATCTGCCAGTATAAGGACACATATTTATTAGAATGTACTTAGGGGTTATGCTGGTTTAGTGAAGTGGTGGTTGTAGGTCTGTCAAGATCCATGGCTTCACTAGCTCTGAGTAGTTGGCTAGATTTCTAGTACCAGACATGAATTTCCTCTGCTTGAGTGGGACTTCAAGTAGAGAACCGTTGGTCACTGCTGAGGTATATATGCCAATTCTGTAGCCTTAGGGTTATTGTGTTATGCTGATCATTGTGGTTGATTGGTATCATAGCTAGGTAGGAGGGTTGGTTGCTTCCTTCCTTTAGATCTGTATGTGACCTAATATGAAAGCTCGTCTTCTGGGACAAGGCATTCTAGGTAATTCCTGCTTGGGGGCCTCTAGATCCTGCACAAAGGCCAAAACTTTAATACCTAACCGGTTAATTAATATGCAAATATCACCAAAGTTTTACATTCTCACTAGAAATACGCTGAAGTCCCTGTTTCTCAACTGGATTTTTGTTTTGTGTGTGTGCTAGCTTACTGTGCATTTGATGTACTAGGAACATAGTTTATCCTATGCAATGAATGGCTCTGAGCGCATTTTCATGTGCCAATTGCTACGTTCCAAGGCCTGCGCACTTATTCTGCCCATTTTGCTTTCCTACTTGCTTGTTTGTCTTATGGCTGAGTTGGAAATACAATTTTCATTAATATTCTTGATTCTAGATACAAATATTTTATCTAGATTCATTTCTCATTTGTAATTTGTGAGCATTTTCTTCCCATGTGTGACATAAATTTTGTATTTCTTTTGAAGTATAGATGCTTTTAATGTTTCCTAAGGTGTGTTTATAACATTTCCTTCTATTGATTATTCTTTTGGTGTACCTAAGAAATTTGTGTCTGACTTAGTGTCCCGAAAATCTACTCTTTAAGATTTTTTTTGTAAGAGTTTCTACTTCTTAAATTTATTGCTCAATAAATAGTTAGAAAATATATGAAGTCCCTTATTCCACATATGAAATTAATTGGGAAGTTTATTTGGTTAGCTTTCTTTTTTATCATCTAACCACTTGTTCTGTGCCATTAGATTTCTGAAAAAAATTTCTTACCAGTAAAAAAAATTAGGTATGGACCAATTATGTTAAGGTACTAGCAGTTGTTAATGTTTAATAAGTGGTATATGGATACATTTTGTATCTTCTATATTCTGTTGAGTATAAAATATATGTAAACAAGAAGAATATGCTTAACCAAGAACCTGTTATCAAATGAATTAAAGGTCTTTTTTTTTTTTCTGCTTCTTTCTGCCTACGTGTCTGTGAGTCTTGCTGCCCAGACAGAAACACTTAAGTATATGTGTTCCTCCATGTTGTTTAACACAGGGTCTGTGTGTTTCCAGGTTTCTTAGACCCTGCAGTCCACTGCCACCAGTCTTCTACGCCCCAGGGTATGCCTGCGATTATGCACCATGCACAGGGTGTCCTCCAAGAGGTTGTGTGTACTTCTCTTGGCTCAAGAGGGTTTTTCTTCCTGAAGCACACACATTACTAATACTACATTTCAGTTTGGATTTTCTTGTACTGTCTTGTTTGGAGACAGAGTTGTAGTCTTAATACTCCCCAAATTGGGTGAAAAGTGCTCCAGTTAGTACTTGAAGGAAAATGGTATTTGTTGAAAGTATTTTGGATTGTTTAAGGATGTTTTGGAGAATGAATACTGATTGAGCTCTGCTGGGCCTGTTTATATTCCTTAAGTAGCCTGCATGTACTATGCATTTAGTATGTTTGAGGCCAGCCACTTCTCTGAAATTTATCTTTCTTAACTGACACTAGGGAAGCCACTTCTCAAATCATTATCACAGTAGACCACAGAGAGTTGTGAGCCATACTGGGTGTGTAATGGTAATGGTGGTTTTTGTTGTAACATTAGAAAGAGACCATTACTGCTTTTTAACCTTTGAACTATGTAGCATGTTTAATACTTATAAGCTTTAATGTTAATTTTTTTGTCAGCATTGTTGATCTGGCTTTAGGGTCTATTTCTGTTATTACATAATCGAAATTAATTAGGAGTGTATTACTATGAATATGAAAATTGTCATTTCAGGAATAGAATTTTGAACCCCCATAAATGTAATTCTTGAGGGCCTTTCTACATCTCTGTTGTTCCTGAATACTGAAGGTAATCCCATTTTAGCTCTGGAGTAAATGACACAGAGACCTGTTATTTTTATTAAGAAGTTTTGATTTGCATTTCCCTAATGACTAATGAAGTTGAGCATTTTTTAAGATGCTTCTCCGCCATCCGAAGTTCTTCAGGTGAGAATTCTTTGTTTAACTCTGTGCCCCACTTTTTAATAGGGTTGTTTGGTTTTCTGGAGTCTAACTTCTTGAGTTCTTTATATATATTGGATATTAGCCCTCTATCTGATGTAGGATTGGTGAAGATCTTTTCCCAATTTGTTGGTTGCCGATTTGTCCTCTTGATGGTGTCCTTTGCCTTACAGAAACTTTGTAATTTTATGAGGTCCCATTTGTCAATTCATACGCTATTGGTGTTCTGTTCAGAAACTTTCTCCCTGTACCGATGTCCTCAAGGGTCTTCCCCAGTTTCTTTTCTATTAGCTTCTGAGTATCTGGCTTTATGTGGAGGTCCTTGATCCATTTGGATTTGAGCTTAGTACAAGGAGACAAAGATGGATCAATTCACATTCTTCTGCATGCTGACCTCCAGTTGAACCAGCACCATTTGTTGAAAAGGCTGTCTTTTTTCCATTGGATGTTTTCAGCCCCTTTGTCGAGGATCAAGTGGCCATAGGTGTGTGGGTTCATTTCTGGATCTTCAATCCTGTTCCATTGATCTGCCTGCCTGTCACTGTACCAATACCATGCAGTTTTTAACACTATTGCTCTGTAGTATTGCTTGAGGTCAGGGATACTGATCCCCCCAGACTTTCTTTTGTTGCTGAGAATAGTTTTAGCTATCCTGAGTTTTTTTGTTGTTCCAGATGAATTTGATAATTGCTCTTTCTAACTCTGTGAAGAATTGAGTTGGGATTTTGATGGGTATTGCATTGAATCTTTCCTCTGCTTGTTCTCCAATCATCTCCCCCACCCCCACTTCTCTGTCCTGGTAATCCCCTACAATGCTGGTTCAAGCCTTTCCAGGACCAGGGACCTCTCCTTCCTTCCTTCTTGGGAATCATTTGATATGTGAATTGTGTCTTGGGTATTCAGAGCTTCTGGGCTAATATCCACTTATCAGTGACTACATTCCATGTGTGTTCTTTTGTGATTGGGTTACCTCACTTAGGATGATATTTCCCAGTTCCAACCATTTGCCTAAGAATTTCATGAATTCATTGTTTTTAATAGCTGAGTAGTATTCCATTGTATAAATATACCACATTTTCTGTATCCATTCCTCCATTGAGGGACATCTGGCTTCTTTCCAGCTTCTGGCTATTATAAACAAGGCTGCTATGAACATAGTGGAGCATGTGTCTTTATTGCATGCTGGGGAATCCTCTGGGTATATGCCCAGGAGTGGTATAGCAGGTTCCTCCGGAAGTGTCATGCCCACTTTTTTTGAGGAACGACCAGACTGTTTTCCATAGTGGTTGTACCAACTTGTAATCCTACCAGCAGTGGAGGAGTGTTCCTCTTTCTCCACATCCTCGCCAATACCTGCTGTCTCCTGAGTTTTTAATCTTAGCCATTCTGACTGTTGTGAGGTGAAATCTCAGGGTTGTTTTGATTTGCATTTCCCTAATGACTAGTGATGTTGAGAATTTCTTAAGGTGGTCTCAGCCATTTAAAGTTCTTCAGGTGAAAATGCTTTGTTTAGCTTGGTACCCCAGATTTTAATGGGTTATTTGGCTCTCTGGAGTCTAACTTCTTGAGTTCTTTATATATATTGGATGTTAGCCCTCTGTCTGCTGTAGGGTTGGGGAAGGTCTATCTTTTCCCAATTTGTTGGTTGTTGCTTTGTCTGCTTGACAGTGTCCTTTGCCTTACAGAAACTTTGTAATTTTATGAGGTCCCATTTGTCAATTCTTGATCTTAGAGCATAAGCTATTGATGTTCTGTTCAGGAACTTTCCCCCTGTACCTATGTCCTCAAGGGTCTTCCACCGTTTCTTTTCTATTAGTTTCAGTGTGGAGGTCCTTGATCCACTTGGAGTTGAGCTTAGTACAAGGAGATAAGAATGGATCAATTTGCATTCTTCTGCATGCTGACCTCCAGTTGAGCCAGCACCATTTGTTGAAAAGGCTATTTCCACTAGATGGTTTCAGCTCCTTTGTTGAAGATCAAGTGACCATAGGTGTGTGGGTTCATTTCTGGGTCTTCAATTCTATTCCGTTGGTCCACTTGCCTGTCACTGTACCAATACCATGCAGTTTTTTTTTTAACACTATTGCTCTGTAGTATTGCTTGAGGTTTGGGATACTGATTCCCCTGGAAGTTCTTTTACTGTTGAGAATAGTTTTAGGTATCCTGGATTTTTTGTTATTCCAGATGAATTTGAGAATTGATCTTTCTAAGTGGATGAAGAAATGAGTTGGGATTTTGATGGGGATTGCAACTGAATCTGTATATTGCTTTTGGCAAGATGGCCATTTTTTCTATATTAATCCTGCCAATCCTCAAGCATGGAAGATTTTTCCATTTTCTGATGTCTTCTTCAATTTCCTTCTTGAGTGACCTGAATTCTTGTCATACAGATCTTTCACTTGCTTGGTTAGAGTCACACCAAGATACTTTATATTGTTTGTGGCTATTGTGAAGGGTGTCATTTCCTTAATTTCTTTCTCAGCCTGCTGATCCTTTGAGTATAGGAAGTCTACTGATTTGTTGTCTGATTGCTCTAGCTAGAACTTCAAGTACTATATTGAATAAATATGGGGAGAGAGGGCAGCCTTATCTACTCCCTGCTTTTAGTGGGATTGCTTCAAGTTTCTCTCCATTTAGTTTGATGTTGGCTACTGGCTTGCTGTATATTGCTTTTACTATGTTTAGGTATGGGCCTTGAATTCCTGATCTTTCCAAGACTTTTAACCTGAAAGGATTCTGAATTTTGTCAAATGCTTTTTCAGCATGTTATGAAATGACCATGTGGTTTTTTTTTCTTTGAATTTGTTTACGTAGTGGATTACATTGATGGATTTCCATATATTCTACCATCCCTGCATCCCTGGGATGAAGCCTACTTGATTGTGTTGAATGATCATTTTGATTTGTTCTTAGATTAAGTTGGCAAAAATTTTATTGAGTATTTTTGCATCAATATTCATAAGGGAAATTGGTCTGAAGTTCTCTTTCTTTGTTGGATCTTTGTGTGGTTTTGGTATCAGCGTTATTGTGGTTGGTGTTTTCCATTCATTATCCTTTGAATGGTTAGATTTGTGGAAAGATATTATGTAAATTTGGTTTTATCTTAGAATACCTTGGTTTCTCCATCTATGGTGATTGAGAGTTTTGCTAGGTATAACAACCTAGGTTGGCATTTGTGTTCCCTTAGGGTCTGTATGAGATCTGCTTAGGATCTTCTTGCTTTCATTGTCTCTGGTATAATTCTGATATGTCTACCTTTATATGTTATTTGGTCTTTTCCCCTACTGCTTTAATATTCTTCCTTTGTTTAGTAGATTTGGCATTATAATTGTTATATGATAGGA
Organism: Apodemus sylvaticus; assembly: GCF_947179515.1. Lineage (NCBI taxonomy): Eukaryota > Metazoa > Chordata > Mammalia > Rodentia > Muridae > Apodemus > Apodemus sylvaticus. Next base: position 104,895,912 of record NC_067477.1, on the reverse strand, counting down.
GGAATTTCTTTTCTGGTCAAATCTATTTGGAGTTCTGTAGGCTTCTTGTATGTTCATGGGCATCTCTTTCTTTAGGTTAGTGAAGGTTTTTTCTATAATTTTGTTGAAGACATTTACTGGCCCTTTAAGTTGGAAATCTTCACTCGCTTCTATAGGTTTGGTGTTCTCATTTTATCCAGGATTTCTTGGATGTTTTTTTTTTTTCCTGGATGTTTTATGTTAGAAGCTTTTTGCATTTTGTATTTTCTTTGACTCCTGTGTCAATACTTTCTATGGAATCTTCTGCGTCTGAGATTCTCTCTTCTATCTCTTGTATTCTGTTGTTGATGCTTGCATCCATGACTCCTGACTTCTTTCCTAGGTTTTCTATGTCCAGAGTTGTTTCTCTTTGTGATTCTTCACTGTTTTTAGATCCTGGATGGTTTTGTTCAATTCCTTTACCTGTTTCGTTGTGCTTTCCTGTAATTCTTTAAGGGTTTCTACCTGTTTACCTGTGTTGTCCTATATTTCTTTAAGGGAGTTATTTATATCCTTCTTGAAGCCCTCTATCTGCATCATGACCTGTGGTTTTAAATCCAAATCTTGCTTTTCTGGTGTGTTGGGGTATCCAGGACTTGCTGTTGTGGGAGAATTGGGTTCAGTTGGTGCCATGTTGTCTTGATTTGTGTTAGTAATGTTCCTACGTTTGCCTTTTGCCACGTTATGTCTGGTGTTAGTTGTTCTTGCTGTCTCTGGCTGGTGCTTATCCCTCCTGTGTGTCTGCAAGCCTGTCTCAGCATCCCTGGATGACCAGCTCTCTCATGGCACAGAGTGCTGTGGCGCTGCCCAGATCCCAGGTGCAGGTGGGGCCCTGCTCATCCGTGTCCCAAGTGATCTTACACTCGGGTGTTCCCTGAGTTCCTGGCTACACCTGTCTGTTCAGTCACAGGATCAAAGATGGTTGCCTCACTTCTAAATGCTGGACTCCTTCTAAATGTGGGACTCTCTGCAGAGCAGATGTCCCCTGGCAGGTTAGGTGCACATAGGACTGTGGAGCTGCCCAGCTACTGGGTGCAGGTGGGGCCCTGACGGGTACACCAAGTCCCAAGTGATCTGACACTTGGGTGTTCCCTATGTTCCTGACTGTAACAGCCCGTTCAGTCACAGGAGTAAAGATTGTTGATTTACTTCTTAATTTAAGGAGTAATTAAAATGTGTGGTTATTAGATTGGTAAATATAAAGCTCACATCAGTTCTCTGCAAGTCTACTGAAAGTGAGTGTTGATTTGATACATTGATATTCTTTCTGTTTTCTTTTGTATGCTTAGTGGGGAACAATGACCTATTAGCATTTCTTTCACTTTTGTTTAGATACTGACATGGATTTTTAGTTTGTTTATCTTGGTGTTTAATGAGACTGATTATTGCCCAGACTGGCCTCTATCTGTGCTGTGTCTTTACAACACTGCCTGTTCTTCTCAATGTAGGATGCTGCTGCTTTGGGCAGCAGTTCAGCTGACCTGTTACACTGGACCACTGCAACCACTATGAAAGTCTTGTCCAATACCACAACTACTACCAAGGCTGTGCTGCAGTCTGTCAGTGATGGGCAATGGTGGAAGAAGTCCTTAGCATACCTGCGGCCCCACCAGGTAAGCAAGGCACTCACCCTTTGTTGTCACAATGAAGTGTCTGAGTATCAAAATATCTTAAGAAATCTGGTCCTTCCATCAGGTAAGGAACAAGCCATCTATTTCATAGAATGTAGTACTCCTTGCTTGTAAGGAAACCAAGAATCATTTGGGTAAATTCGGGGAGCCGAAAGAAGAAAATGAGTCTCAGTACTCAGTTCTGCTGTTCTGTGAGAGTGTAGTGAGGACAGGTGGTGTCCACTTGGGGACAGGTTTATAGACTCCTGTTTCTGTAACTCCCTAGAGTTACAGATGTGGCTAACATTAGGCCACTTGTGGCTGCTTTGGTGATGTCTTTAACCTGTTTACCTTGCTGCCTTCTCTGCTTTGCCACACTGCAGTTCTTTGTACTGTAATGAAAATAAAGCAAGGAGAAATGTGGGTTCAACATCAGTGCAGCTCCAATACTCACGAAACTGTCACTCACCCATCTATCTAACCTATGCATTCATAGAGCATATACTTACTAGTCACTTTCTTTGGCTCATGAACAGGTATAAACACTGGGAATAGAATGAGGGAAGGACTTTAATGTAATTTCATTGTCTATAGTGGTAGAGGAGGTGAAACATTTACATAATCCAGAAATGGCACTGTGATGTAAATGGCAGACGTTTAGTCCACATTATACTGAATGGGAAAAATCGAAAGCACTCTTTCGACAGTCGGTATGAGACAATGTTGTTTTCTCTTGCCACTCTTAATATAGAACTCTATATCCTGGCCAAATTATAGGGCAAGAGAAAGCAATACGAAGGATACAGAGAAAGAAAGTAGACAAATTGTTCGTGTCTTCAAATGATGTGATTCTACAGTTAAAAGTTCCTAAAAAGTCTACTGGAAGACTTGAAGGTTTTGTAAGCATTCTCGCAAAGTAGCAGCAGACAGAATCAGGTTGAGGAATCATTAGCTTTTCTATACAGTGATGATCAGAATTCACTGAAAGAACTCTGGAAGACAGTCTTATTCACAATACTACCAAAAGAAACAAGTGTAAACTTTAAGATCTCTCTAGTGAAAACTCTAAAGAATTAGTGAAGGTAATAGAATATAGTAGAAGATCCAAGTCCTTGGATACACAGAATGCTTTTTTCTTTTTTCTTTTGGTTTTTTCGAGACAGGGTTTCTCTGTGGAGTTCTGGCTGTCCTGGAACTTACTCTGTAGACCAGACTGGCCTTGAACTCACAGATCCACCTGCCTCTGCCTCCCAAGTACTGGGATCACTGGTGTGTGCCACCACACCCATCTCACAGAATGCTTTTTAAAAGCCCATCCTATTAAAAGCATTGCACAGATTCAGCCAGTCACATTCTTCAGAGGGCTAGGGAAAACCATTCTGAAATTCACATGGGAACATAAAAGGACTTCAAATACACAAAATTTATTTGAGCCAATGAATGAATAGTTCAGGAGGCATTGCAATACTTAACATGCACATGTATTACAGAAATGTGATAAAAAAAAAAAAGCATGTTAGTAACTCCAAAACAGACACAGTCTACTATCCAATAGAGTAGGGTAGACAGTTTAGAAAGTAGGCCATGCCCCTAAGGCTGCCTGACTCTCAATTATGGGACCAAAATGAGATAGTGGGGGAAAATTAGCCTTTTTAACAAGAGGTCCTAGAAAACCTAAATATCTACACACACAAGAGTGAAAGTAGATCGTATTCATGCCATCGATGGGTCCTTAATGCAAGACCTGAAACCACTAGGATGCCTAGTGGTTCTAGGCAGAGGCAGTAACTTTGTGAATTGGACTCCAGCTGCCCAGGAGGTAAGAACAAGAAAGGAGGGACAGGACTGTATCAAACTGGAAAAAGAATCAGCATTCTGATGGAGAAAGTCTTGCTGAATAGTCACTTGTCTGATAAAGAGTTACAATCTGGGACACATAAGGATTTCCTGCATTTAAATAGATAGAGTGATAGGAATCAAATGGATAAATGGAAAACAGGCAAACATTTGTAATTAAGTACAAATGGATAATGAATACATGAAAAAGTGTTCAATATTTTTATCTATCAGATAAATGCAAACCAGAACTGTGGTTTCAAACCAGAATGCATATCACCAAGGAGTAGTGAACACTGTAAGGCTATGGGGAAGGAAGAGGCCTTATTCTTGCTGAGGGAGTATAAATGTTCCGGCCAGTATGGAAATGATGCAGAGGTTCCCAGTGTGGAAACACAATGTCCATGTGATCCACTCATAGCAGTTCAGGCTGAATATCCTGCAGTTTTGTGACTGCAGCTTTTTCTGTACACTTGTTTCTGGGACACCATTCATATTGCTAAATTCTGGACTCAGCCTAGGTACCCGTCAACAAGAGAATTGGTAAATTAGAAAATGTGGTCTGTATTCAAAATGGACTTTTGCTCACTTATGAAAAACAAAACTGTTATTCTCAGAAGAAAATGATAGAACTGGCATTGATCATGTTAGTTGAAACAAGTCATGCTCAGAAAACAATTCTCACATTTTCTGTCTTGTTTGAATGCTAGCTTAGGACATGAATCCCAAAGTGGACATGTAGAAAGGAGATGGGACTATAAAACTGCTACTGAAGGGTTGTGTCACCCAGGCACATCACATTCATGATGATAACTTGTATAGAGTTGATAGGGGCTACAAATGAAAGTTACTTCTGAAGAAAACCGCGAGAGTGAATAAAAGAGAGCCTGAACAGGTAGATGAACCACCAGACAGTAAAGTTTTCCTTTAGAGGGAAGTTAGATTTTTTTCAAGAAAATAATCATTTTATGCAGAAGTGTTATTCACTCACATAGGGCAGATTCAAAGCCCTGCTGTGGGAAATATGCTTACAGTTTTCTTAGAACATACAGGGCGGAGTGGCTTTTAGTTGGGAGGTCAGTACTGCGAACCTCATGCAGACTGTGATGTGACTGTGGGGTGTGTCTGTAGGAGATGGAAGGCTTTTGGAGAGTCTGTATGCTGCACCTTTTCGTAATGAGATCGTGTAAGTCCTGCATGGAAAGGCAGTGATCTTAGGTGGATCTCTAGTTTGCTCTTTAGGTGGGGAGCACCAGTCCTTTAAAACATGATAACATGGGGGAAGTAAGAGCAGCTGAAACTGTTTATGGAAAGTATTTTAAACACTCGCTGGTGGTCTATATGTGGATTATTCCAGAAAGAGGAGCTGAGAGACAGAGATCTGCATGGTTGGTAAAGGAGGTAACAGTTTCTGAGATGCTGGTCTTGCCATGTTGCCATGGAGATATCTCTCTCTCTCTCTCTCTCTCTCTCTCTCTCTCTCTCTCTCTCTCTCTCTCTCTCTTTCTGTCTCTCTGTCTCTGTCTCTGTCTCTCTCTCTCTCTATCTCTCTCTTTCTCTCTCTATCTCTCTCCATGTGTCAGACTGGATTATGATTGCCATCGTTTTGTTCGCCTGATGGATTGTTATTGTTATTTTGTTTTTGAAGGTTTATGTGCTAAAGTGTTCAACACTGTTATTAATATATCATCTTATTAAACAGTTTCAGTGTTTCCTGGACTGTGCCTCCCAAAAAGTCTGCAGTACTCTTAACAAAAATATCTTTTACTTAACTTTCCCTATGAGAAGTGTTTACATCTATTTGAGGAGATCAGAGAAGTCTAATGATTGTGGCAGGGCAACAGGAGCTTGCTAATCAGGATGATAATACCTAAGCATACTTGGATGGGGAATAACAGTGAAGGATTCCAGCTAGTGATGGGGCACAATCAGACCATGGAGGGGTTTGGACACAGGCAGGCCTGGAGAAATAATCAGACCTCAGCCAGCAGCCAACCTTGAGGGACTCTTACAATGGGAGGGAGGTCCATAGGCCTGTAAGTAGCATGCATTGCGAAGTTTGCATGGTTGGCATTTGGTGTTGACATGTAATGTGCTGAGTATCATTTTGTGTTGTGGCTGCTTGCCTTATTCAGAGCCACACCCAGTGACATCATAGGATGGATGCTCTAACTGTGGTATAGGAAACTCATTCTATTGATGGCCCCATTATTCCTGATTTATTGATATAAGAGTGGCCGAGGAAGTCAAGAGATCACAAGGGTACTCTGAAGTGCTGCCTATAGGCTGCAGCCACTGTTGTTACATCTGCTGCCGGGCATTGGTGTCGCTCTGTCCAAGATGTACAAACACACCGATTACCTCCTCCTGGAATCAACACCCCTCTTCCTGTGCTTCCTCTTCTCCCTTCTGCCTTTCCTTGGTTTCTCTTTTAATCCAGTTTTCTTCATGTTCTTCTTAGGGACAGGAATTTGGTGGAGCATATCGAATTGGAACTGTAGCCAATGATGACCTAGAAAGACAAGGATGCCACCCTTTTTATGAGTCAGTCATCACTAATCCCTTTGTCACTGAGGTAAGGACAGTATACTTAAGAAGACTGGGTTAACTGCAAAGGACAAATGAGGCCTTTCGTGAAGTACATCTTAGCTTGGCTCTTACTATGTTGGTTCTAGGATTTGTTTCATATAGATCATGATATATTACAAGATGAAAATTCACTGAAATGCTAAATAAAACAATGTGCATTAGTGAGAAACAGTTGTCCAGCTCACCAGAAGCCCCAGAACTCTGCAATAAAAAGTGCTGCGTCTGTGTCATCTGACATGACCTGTGCCATCTACCAGCAGGTCCCTGCGGAAAGCTTTGCTCAGGTGTTGCTGAGAACTGGAAAGCTGGCAGAGACTAAGACCCAAGTTTTTCCAACCACGGAAGGTAAGTCAGGCTGTGATCTCTCAGCAGGATTTAGGTCCTGTTTGAAGAGCAATGAATGGGTAGAGTTTAGAGAAATATAATTTTCAGTAATTTTGAATTATCTAATGGCATCTATGCATTTGTCAAAAGTATGGATATACATTTAAAAGGATGAATAACTACAATTATTCTCTTCAACTTTCAAGTGAATGGTGTCCTCTCACAGTGTCTACTCTGCTCTTTCAATGGAGAAATCTGGTTGACCTAACAGTTTTCTACACAGTGACATAAATTTTCAGGTAGAATTTTTTGGAAAAGAAAGAAATGTGCAAGTTTGCTAAAGACAGCTTACTTGTCTTTTATCTTCCACTTCTTTTTAGGTTCATATTTCTTTTGGAGTTTCTAAGCATTTTTAAAATTTTTAAATTACATTTGTGTGTCTGTGTGTATCTGTGTGTAATGGGGTTAATAGCAGAGATACTTCCCTAGAATGGGTTCCTGCATGAGGCCCCAGCCGGGTTCCATTGTGTGCTTGTGCTTAGCTATCTCCTGACCTGTTCACCTCCTTCCGCCTTGCACTTCTCCATCCAATGGTGATTTCACCTTTTTTTCCTCAGGACCCATCTCTATACTTCTATTTATTGATTTCATATTAGAATCTCTTAGCAATGTTTAAGAAATTCTGAAGCTTTCAAATTGGAGACCATTTCTTTTTAGAATCTTTAGATTTGGGCCTGTTTGATTATAAAATTGGAGTTAAGTTTATGTGTGTAGTTTTTTTTTACATTAGTTCATCCCAACTACGCTATATCCTATCTTCAAACTCTGCCATGTCTGGGCTTGGGACTCTTTTCCTGGCAGCACACAGAAGCCACCTGCATCTTTTCCATCTGTCCTGTTGAACCTGAAGCTCATTCCCCAGCTGTTGCATGTACTAACACTCCTGCCAGAAGCTACAGGGTGGTGTTTGGGACATGCCAGGCGATTATGTCTCCATATGGTGAGTTAGGGCGGTTTGGATGTCATGGTTCTTCTGTCTGAGTGTGCTCTCGGCTGCTCTCAGTGCACATTTGTGTGCTCTTGGTGGAATCTGTACGATTTCATGACACAGAGCTTTAGTTCTTTTTCCTGATATGTAATTTTTCATATTTAAATGTTTCGAAGACTTTTTTTAATACCCAACATTACTTCATGGGCAATCATTTTAGGGCTAAAAAAGGATATTTTATATGTACCATTAATTTGCTGTGAATATTCAATATAGAGATGGCTTTAATAATAACCTCTTTTATTTGGATTTATCTTTGTGTATCATGTTCTAAACTAGCAAGTATGGTGTTTTTAGATAGCGCTAACATATAGAAAAAGCTATGCATAATAGTTTTATAACATGAGATAATCTCCAGAAACCTAGCAGAACTGAAGAATGATAGAGACTAAATTTAAAATTAAATATAAAAGTGTGATAGGAATGTAACTCTTGATGGGTCCTGATATACATTATAACACATTTAGCTTTCCCAGATGATTTGACATTTTAGAATCTTAATAAAGTTGGCAAAAAGTTTTTATGAAAACCAGCTGGAAGTTTTTACTTATTATTTATTTATTTATTTAGCAAATTGTGTGCTTTAATGGCTAATGTTTTTCAATCAGTAATTTGGGTGACTTTCTTCTGTGCATTTAGTTCTGGAATGAAATTCAACATGGTGTGCTTTCCAGAGGTGTGGCACAGACCATCTGATTTTTGGATATATAATTTTTTTTGGAAAATACATTGCATCAAATTTGCAGACTAGAATTGCAAATTAAACTCATACATCACTAAAATAGAGCAGTTTTTAAAAATACATATATGTTAAATTATGTCGTAAAGTTCCTATGACTCATTTTCTTCAGCTAGCATGGAATTTCATGGGTCCCTTTATTGGTTTGTGTGTTCACTCCTCTGAAATTGGTTTTGTGTTGACCCCAAGGCTGAGATGCTTCCTTTGTGATGTGCTTAGCTGGCCTTTCCCAACAATTCTCAATTCCCAATGAGAGCTGTAAGAAGGTTTTGCTGAGCAGGTTGGTGTAGGTATGATGCCCTCCATTTTCACTCGCAGCTGTGTAGTGATTGGGGAAGAACTGTGGTCTTTTCTAAGTGGTTTGTGATGGCAGTGGCTCCTGGACATCCGTGGTGCGTCTGGTAGTAAAGTAACTTAGTGCTTGTGGGCCTAGCTGGCTGAGGGCTTGTGCAGCACACTTCTACAGCTGTTCTAGAAAGAAACTTCCGTGGGGAACAGGTAACCAGCTCTGAGACGGAACATTTGATATATTTATTTGTAAGTGAAGTCTTTTCTCTCAAAGCTTTATTAAAATATTTACTACTCATAATAAAATTGGAAAAAACTTCATTGAATAGCCCCATTACCCTTCACCTAGAGTTGACAGTTTATCTTTTAGTATACATAGTGTACTTTTATTTCTTTACCCCTCTATCACCAAATCCAAGTTATTTTTTATGTATTTCAATGTAAGTTGCAGATACTATGACACTTCTGTCCTCAACACTGTGATTTAATGAGTTAGTATTTACTGCTTTTCCAAAAGACGAAGATTAGACACAGTGAATCAGAACAATAGTCCAACAGAGTTCTGCAGTGCCTTTGTGACCCTCAACCTGCTTTAGAAATTAGAATGTTGTTGTCACCCCAGAGCTCTGCCACCTTCTGCTCAATGTATTCCCACCCCACTAGAAGGGCCTCACATTCTGACTTTGCCACGTACATTTTTGATAGTTGTAGGCACATGTAATAGAATAATTTAGTGTGCATTCTCCTTATGTAGAAATTAATTTAAGAGTGTTTGAAATCTGTCCATGGCACGGCTTTTAGTGTATTGTCTTTGTTCTCTTCTATTGAACGGTGCTTCATTGTATGAATATGAACTGTTTACTCTCTTCTGAAGGGACATGGCAGATTCTGACTGTGACTTGAAAAAGGTGCTGTGGACTTCCTATTGCAAGTGTTGTGTAGATATGGTTTTATTTCAGTTAAGCAGATTTGGCATTTGGAATTGCTGGATTAAAGACTATGCATTTGGTTCCTTCTGAAAATGCTAGACCTCTTTTTTTTTTTTTTTTTAGTTCAAATTGGTTAGTTTATTGAAGATTGTTTCGTGTAGTATATACTGGGTCATTTACATTTCATATGAATCTTAGGCTCAATTTCTGTAAATTGATAGGGACAGCATTTTAATTTACTTGTTAATTTGAGGGTCATTCCCATCTATTTTTTAATTATTACAATGTATTTATTTATTTTTTTACATTCCAGATTTTATTCTTCTCCTTTGACCCTGACTACCCTCTGACTGTTCTACATCCCATACCTCCTCCCCACTCCCTGTCTCCACGAGGATGTCCCCACCCCCCCAGCCCACCTGACCTCTAAACTCCCCGGGGCCCCCAGTCTCTTGAGGGTTAGGTGCATCATCTCTGATTGAACACAAACCCGGCAGCCCTGTGCTGTAGGGCTCACAAAAAGTGATCTAGTTTGACCACACTCCCGTAGACCCAAAAGCAACTGGAAGAGTCAAATGTAGATATTTGCACCTAACCAAAGGACAGAAGCTGCTGATCCCTGTGGTTGAATTAGGGAAAGGCTGAAAGAAGCTGAGGAGGGCAACCTTATAGGGGGACCAGCAGTCACAATCTGGATATCTCTCAAACACTGGACCCACCAAGCAGGCAACTTATACCAGCTGATATAAGGCTAGACCTCTTTTACTGTTTAAAGTGGTGGGTTCAAGTTCTTCAGTCTTGCAGGTTCTGACCAGTAGAGCATGTTGGCATACCTTAGAATGCACCCTGAAGATGGATGATTCTCCAGTGCCATTCATTCCTCTAAGTGGCAGCCACTTCCAGGGTCTGTCATTTGGTGCTTCCTAGTACCTGTGTCAGTGTCTGTGTGAGATGTCAAAGTATAGACAGTTTCCCTTTAGGAAATCTCACGGGGGGGGGGGGGGGAGTATCAGGGGAAGGAGGTAGAGCTAGCATCTTGATGAAAGCTTCAGAAAATACTCCCCAGAAGGAGAAAGAAACAGAGTTGGGGTTTATAAAGGAAGACAAGTTAGAATACATCCAAGGCTAGGTGGGGCTGTCTCAAGAGAGTCATGTGTCTGGGCAAATGTTGTACATATGATTTTCTGAACTCTAAGATTATGATGATGAAAAGATATACGTTTTAAGTAGGTTGAATGATTAAGCAAAGTTTAAATATTAAGTAAACTTTAAAGTTTGCAAATGCAAGGTAGTAGAGTTAATTGTTAAAAGATTTCCCTCTGTAAAGGCACCTGTAACGTGGCCTATGTGGTGCCCTGTGGGTTTAGGTAAGAAAGAAGTGGTAAGACTGAGCCCAGTTTACATACAGACGGCCGTGTGTTAGCTGTTTAGCTGTTTAAATTCGCAGACAGCTCTCACTCCATAGCCCTTTGCAGTCACTTTCATCTTGCCGGTGGTTTTGCAGTTCTTCTCCTTTATGGAGACATTTAAGCCAGTACACAGGAGTGAGGGCTGTCTGTCACTTCCTGCGTACACTTCACATTCTTGTTCTGTCCTGCTTCATCTTCCGGCCTCTATTGTTCATAGTTTATCTTAAACTTTCCTTTGTAGGATTGTTTGACAAGGAGAACTTAATCAGAGGAACTTAACAGTGGACCGTATATTCAGTTCTTATCCATGGTTCCCCAAAATGGAATGGAAGGCTCAAGGGCCTTCTACTAGGGATAATTTCAGGGTATCCCATGAATGAAGGCTTGCCTTCTGTAGAGAATTTTGGACATTTTCCATTTTCTTGGGTAGGTGAAATAGATGTTAAAAACCTAGTAAAACAGGCCAATGCTTTCTAGTGTGTGTAAACTGCCCCGGTACATGTAGCAGGCCTGGCACCAGGGCTTCAGAGCAAAGAACTGGAGAAACACAGGCCACTTATCAACAGCCGTGAAAATTCCAGTTGTGTGTCGTTCCATTCAGAAATGTTACTAGGAATCTGCTTGTGAAGGTTAGTAGCATACAATAACAAGCAGAGTGGGCTGGTCCATTGCTGTAATAGCATGAGATGCCAACAGCCTGACTCACACTGGTGGTAACTATCTTATTTGGATTTCTGGTTTCCTGTCTGTACATACAACTGCTTTTTGACTTGGGCCTATGTTTACAAGGTTTGAGATAACATTACCTAGTTTCTGAAGAGCACTACTTTACGCAAAGCATCAGCCCGATTTATATCCTGTTAAAGTGGATATATTGAAAATGTTTTGTTTTAATGCATTTTATTCTTGTTACATAGAGGAATCCCCTGAGGTCAGACCACATGTGAGTGTCAGGATGTGTGAGTGGTGTCTGAAGCACAAATAACAGTTCACAGACACTCAGCCCAAGTAAGACAATTCAACTTTGATTGTTTAAACAGTGGACCTGGAAAAGGTTGTATTGCTTTTCTGCTCTGGAGAGGGACACAGATACACATGCTTGATTAACATTACCGTAGGACCACTCTGTGAAGAAGCAGGTGAAAGGAGAGAGAGTGAGGGGACTAGACAGAGAGGAGATGGAAGATTGTTAAAAGTCATGCTTTTAAAGGACAAAACACTGATCAGGACTCTGGCGTGGGATAAAAGGTATGCGTGAAAACCTTTGGTGGTAATTCCTTGGTAGTTTTGATAACTTTCCACTTGTTGAGAGCAGAGAAGGGACTAGGTCCTAGATACCTCTGGAGTTTTAAGTCTGGTTGACAAGGAAAAAAGTGAAAAGATTGGGAAATACTAAAGACATTGGGTAAAGATTATGTTGGGGCAAAATCTATGTGCTATCTTCAACTGACATTTGGTAATGTAGGTCTTCTGAGATGGGTTAAGTGAAACGGAAAATAGACCAAAGAGTCTGTTGACATCAAGGTTGTGGAGGGGATGAACTATAAAGTGGGGCTCAGAGAAAGAATTGGCAGCCACCCTCACCTATCACTCAAGCAAGAGGAGGTAGAGGACGATTATTTCAGGACTTGCTGTTGAAGCGCACAGACAGAGTCATCTCCTATTGTACATTACCACAGGGAAGCTGAGGGCGACTGACTCCTGGCTGCTGAGTGCTGTGGAGGAAGGATAGCCAACAGCAGACACAGCCCCGGTGGGCGCACACTCCCTTCATCAGGGATGGCTGTTTGAGTGTACACTTCCTTCTGCATGAAATTGGTCTTCATGCTTAAATGCAACTACTAATTCATTAATAATTATTAATGAATAATTATGATATTTGATTATGTCAAATGGAAGTAATAGCCTCTTTTACCACTGTAATACCTATTACAGGAAAGACTTCCCATTCTTCAATATTCAGGGGAAAATCAAAACAAGTCCTAACTGAAAAAAAGTGCCTCAAGCCAGCCACTCAGAGGGGCGTGTGCACTGAGCACTGTGTGCTGGGGTCCACTCAGAGGGGCGTGTGCACTGAGCACTGTGTGCTGGGGTCCACTCAGAGGGGCATGTGCACTGAGCACTGTGTGCTGGGGTCCACTCAGAGGGGCGTGTGCACTGAGCGCTCTGTGCTGGGGTCCACTCAGAGTGGCGTGTGCACTGAGCACTGTGTGCTGGAGTCCACTCAGAGGGGCGTGTGCACTGAGCACTCTGTTCTGGGGTCCACTCAGAGTGGCGTGTGCACTGAGCACTGTGTGCTGGAGTCCACTCAGAGGGGCATGTGCACTGAGCACTCTGTTCTGGGGTCCACTCAGAGTGGCGTGTGCACTGAGCACTGTGTGCTGGAGTCCACTCAGAGGGGCATGTGCACTGAGCACTCTGTTCTGGGGTCCACTCAGAGGGGCGTGTGCACTGAGCACTGTGTGCTGGAGTCCACTCAGAGGGGCGTGTGCACTGAGCGCTCTGTTCTGGGGTCCACTCGGAGGGGCGTGTGCACTGAGCACTCTGTTCTGGGGTCCACTCAGAGTGGCGTGTGCACTGAGCACTGTGTGCTGGAGTCCACTCAGAGGGGCGTGTGCACTGAGCGCTCTGTTCTGGGGTCCACTCGGAGGGGCGTGTACACTGAGCACTCTCTGCTGAGGTCCACTCTGACTGTGCTGTGCTTCCTGTGCTGTTCACTTAAGAGCCTAATGTGCTCTATCCCCAATTCCGAGATGCTCTGAAAGCCAGTGGGCTTTTTGTAACTTGTTTGGCATGTAAGCCTGAACTAAGCTGACACAAAGCTCTTACGGTCCCTGCTTATCCTCTGTTGTGAGAATGCGAAATGCTTTGCAGCACAGTATTAATATCCTCAGTGACTGGCGGGTCCCAGAATGTGCCGGGGAAGGTGTCCTACATAGTGAACAGCAGAACTCCTATCTGAACTTTCTCTGTGCTGAAACTCAAATCAGGAGGACCTAATTTTTTTCCAGGGCTGTCTAATTCTAAAGATGGCTCTCTTCCTGTTCTAACATTCACTGTATAGTTCTGTATCCTGCCTAGTTGTTATTCTAAATTATACCTGGGACTTTAGGTTTCTTTAGGTGTATAGACACATAGGTATGAAAATGTCAGTCATGAAGAAAGTGGTTGCTACAGATCCCTAAAACAAAGGCAAAAGCACCTGGTGGTCAGCAGTCAGGGTCAGGAACAGTATATATAAAGGCCCCAATTTATGTTTTCATAGTGGGGGAGGCAGGTGTGGGCAAGGTTAACTTTGGGTAGGATGGATAGCCCGAGGCTATTGATTTAGACTCTCATGTGTAGTAGCAGGCCCTTGAGTATTAAAACAGATAATTGTTAGACGGTATATAATAACCATGCCAGAGAAATTGGTTCAGAGTTGGAGTCTCGGTTTGGTTTACACGTCAAAGCCATGCTCACAGGCACGCTGATCACCATTTCTAGCATCAGCTGGCTCCAAGAGGATAGCCTCTCTAGGATAAGTAAGGACTTCAAAGCTGTCAAAGCTTTGTATAAACAGACAGTAGAACATAGCATCAGCCTGCCTGTGTGTCTGGCCTCTACAGATGCTGTTGCTTTGGAGCAAACCCTTGTGTCCATCATGACGACTCCCACTGCTGCACAATAACAGCCCTTAGACAAAACTTCAAGTGTGATTTTTGTGCATGGAATTGGACTATTTTCTATTCTTTTTTGCATAAACTCTGTATGTGTTATATAATACATGCATGCATGTATACATATGTACATACATATATACATACATATACACATATAAGTTCAGAAATGTTAGTAACAGTTTGGGACTTGTATTTATAAAATAAGCCTTCTGGAATTTCTGAATCCAGTGAAGATTTTCCCATCAGAGATGTTTGCTGCAGGCTGTTTATTCTAACTGCCTTCGTTTTTCTTCTGGTTGCCTTATTTGTTTGCTGTAGGGAATCTTCTCCTTTGTAAGCACAGTCTCAGGAACATCCCCTGTGGTAGCAAACGTTCATGCCTTGATGGAAACAGCAAAAAAGCACAGTATATCAAGGAAAAGTCGAGTTGATGTTACAATAAAGATGTGATGAGAAGATTGTCAGTAGTGGGACTTAATTTCCCAGGTGAGCTTGGTCCAGCCTCAGCTCTGGGAAATAAAGGTCCTGCACTTGCTGGAGCAAAGCCACGCGCGGGAGCGAGGCAGATGCTCCTGAGGGATATCCAGGAAAGATGAGTGCGTTCAAATACAGGCGTGAGGTGATCTGAAAAAAATTGACGTAGAAGTGGAAATAAACCAGGTCAGGTTTCAGTTAAGGTCGTGTTGGAAAGGACGTCAGGAAAGCGCATTAGCCAGGCACAGTTCTCAGTGTGCGAGGGGATGGACTTTCTTCTGTTCCTCTAAGATGAGCTCCCTCAAGGATGGAAGATGTGTACTGAATGGTAGACAATGTGAGACAGATAGGGGTCAGTTGTGAGCTCTCCTTAGAGCGCCACCTGGGAAATGAAGTCCTGTTGCTGATGATTGTGTGGGTGTTTGCCATGTCCCCTTAGCAGTCCGGAGCCTCACACAGCCTGTGCCTCGCTTGCATGCTTGCTTCTGTAGTCCGCGATCAATGGTTTGTGCTGTGGTTCATCCTTGAGCTTGAAGGCTTCCCGGACCCATTCATCGTCCAGTCCTGCTGTCTTCTTCCTACAGTTGTTGGCAAAGAGGTGATTTGGGCTTTTTTTTGTTGTTGTTGTTGTTGTGCTTTAAAGTTATTTCTTTAGGAAAAAAGTATTGTTTGCTCTTGTCCTAATGCATGGAGTTTTGAATGTCGAAGACTTTGCTTCTTATTTTAGGGAATGTCTAGTTAGAGAAAGCTTCTCTTGATAATGATTGAAGGAGTGAGTTTGGGAATGGGATTTCAAATGAATCTCTGTTGGTTAGAAACCATTTTAGAAGTCTATGATTTCTCTGGAGGGAGGCCTGGATGTGGTTCCTTTGGTTCCTAAGGGATGGAGCAAACCTTGGGGATGGAACTCTTTTTACAGAAGCTGAACACTTTGCAAGAGGCACAGAAGAGAAAGCTCAGTATTTTCTCGTCAGAATCACCACAGGAAAATTTATATTCTAGGGCACCTTAGGCACTTACGGGTTGCGCCTCATTATTCCAGCCATCAGTTAAGCTCAGATTAGAGTAATAACTTAAATATTTGTCCACGTAGAGAAGGACTCCTGTGGGGATCCTGCAGTGTGTTTCTAGAATAAAATTCTATTCCTTTTGGATTATTCACACAGAATTCTCTTTCATTTTAGTATGTTATTGAAAATTTGGACTCTCTCTCTGTCTCTGTCTCTGTCTCTGTCTCTCTCTCTCTCTCTCACACACACACACACAGACACACACACACACACACACACACACACACATACACACTCACCTTTCAGTGAGCTTCTATCCAGTTAGTCATCATTTTGCACAGAGGCTGTAGAGCCTCTCACTGGGTTTTTAACTTTTGCTATGGAATAGATGTGTATGCACTTTCCCACACAAACAATGGAAAATGCACAATAGAGGTAGTGAAGAACAACTTTGTGTCTTCCTTTATAACTTGTGTTCACTGCCTGCATTCAGTCCATCCTCATGCCCTAGAAGTGAGCCTTTCTTTTCTTCCTGTCACACAGTATTCACATGTGCATTTGTTCACATATGTGCATGTGTAACATTCTACATTCCACAAATGAAAGAGAACATGCAGATTTTTCTATGTGTATCATTGCTTAATAATGTATATTCTAAATCCTTCCATTTCCCTGCAAACATGATTTTATTTTTCTTTACTGCTGAATAGTATTTCATTTTATAAATACCAAATTCTCATTTGGCATTCATGTGTTGATGGGCAGCCTGGCTGATTCCTATTGAGTGCTGTAGTAGATAAATCAGCAACAGTTGTGCAGTACAAATGCCTCAATGGTAGGATCGAGTGCAGCATTTGATAATTTTTTTTTAATACAATGAATTCAAGTGTATATGATTACAAGGGATTTGACTAAGGCCACAAATAAATAGATTATATCCTTATCAAAACAAATTGTGTGTAAATCTAAAACCGGTTGTCCATGGATTGTTTTATTAAAGTCATGATATTGGCAGGTTGTTGCTTATAACCATTTTTGTGGAAAAACTGTTAATGGTTAGAGAGTTTTATCACATGAGTAAATCCAATGGCTTGCTCTCTTTGTATGCATCGTGAGATGGAGGGCTGTTCTCAGAACAAACGTCATCTTCATTATAGTAACAGAGATTTTTTCCTAAATTACAAACCTATGTTTTTTTATTTTATTTTATTTTATTTTATTTTATTTTATTTTATTTTATTTTATTTTATTTTATTATTTTTTAATTAAGATCCCAAATCCTGCCCCTTCCTAATTCCCCCTCTCAGAGTCCCTCCTTCCTACTCCTTCTCTTTGCCTCTGAGAGGGTGGGTTCCACTGGGCATCCTCCCACCCTGGGGCATCAAGTCTCGAGGATTATGACATTCTTTCCCACTGAGGTAGGACAAGACAGCCCCCTGCTCCATATGTACCAGGAGGCCTGGGCCAAGCCTGTGCTCTTTGGTTGGTGGCTCAGTCTCTGGGAGCTCTCAGGGTCTAGGTTAGTTGACACTGTTGGTCTGCCTGTGTGGTTCCTATCCTTTTCAGTGCCTTTAATCCTTCCTCCCACTCTTCCATAAGGGTCCCTAGCCTCCATCCCATGCTTGGCTGTGGGTATCTGCATCTGTCTCAGTCAGCTGCTGTGTAGAGCCTCTCAGAGGACAGTTATATTCCTGTTGGTAAGCATATCAGCATATCAATAATAATGTCAGGGATTGGTCTAAGTTGGGGCCAGTTAGTGGTTGGCCATTCTATCAGACTCTGCTTCAAGTTTGCTCCTTTAGACAGGACACATTTTGAGTTGAAAGTTTTGTGGATGGATTGGTGTCCTTATCCCTTCACTGTGAGTCCTCCCTGGCCTCTTCAGGTTCCATGTCCCACTGTTAGGCATGTCAGCTAAGGTCACCCACATTGAATCCTGGGGGTCTCCCCCATCCCAGGTCTCTGGGACTTTCTAGAGATCCACTCCCCCCACCCCAGCAACTTCAGATTTCCATTCATTGTCCTTGTCTTTTGTGCTTCTCTTGTCTCTCCCCATACCTGATCCTGTCACCCATATTCCCCACTTCCTCTCTCCCACCCAGCACTGTCTCTCCCTCTGCCCACCCATGACTGTTTTGTTCCCTTCTAAGTGGCATTGAAGCACCCTCACTTGGGCTTTCCCTCTTGCTTACCTTCTTTGGGCCTCTGTGTTGTATCGTAGCTATTCTGTTCTTCATGATTAATAGCCAGTTATCAGTGACTACATACGATGCATGTCCTTTTGGATCTGGGTTACCTCACTTAGGATATTTTCTGGTTTTATCCATTTGCCTGAAAATTTAATGATGCCTTCGTTTTTAGTAATGGAATATTATTCTAATGGGTAAATGAACCACATTTTCTGTATCCATTCTTTGGTTGAGGAACATCTTGGTTGTTTCCAGTTTGTAAATATTACAAATAAAGCTGCTATGAGCATAGTGGAGCATGTGTCTTTGTGATTTGGTGGAGCATCTTTTGGGTATATGCCCAGGAGCAGTATAGGGGGTCTTAGGTAGAACTGTTTCTAGTTTTCTGAGTAACTGCCAGTTTGATTTCCAGAGCGGTTGTATAAGTTTGTAATCCCACAATGTATGTTTTTAAATTTTTAAATTGTATTTTATGTCAATTCCTGTCTGGTGTGAATATATATATGTCTGTGCACCATGTATGTGCCTGGTGCTTACAGAGCCCAGAAGAAGGCTTTGGATTCCCTGAAACTGACATTATGGGTGATTGCATTGCCATGTAGTTTCCAGGAATTGAACCTGGGTTCTGTGGAGGAGCCACATCTGAGCCATCTCTGCGGCCCTTTATAGATCTGTTCTCCTGAACCCGTTTTAGGATATTCATGGAATTGCCCCAGTTAGCCATTCTTGATACACATGGTTTGCAGCATGGCCCTCATCTTTAGAGAGCCTGTGTCCTGAGGATCCATCATGGTCGTCCTTAGGCTGGAGCTTTGCAAGAACTGCTCCGACCCGGTTGCTCAAGTGTTAGTGAAACACACTTCAAATCTTCCCAGTTATGGGGAGGTTACTGTTTAACAGTTTTATGTGGTCTGTGTTAAGTCGGTGTCAAGTGGATTTTCATAAACAGTTAAAGCATCTGAAGCTTTTTGTTCATTGATATCATACAAGGCTAAAAGCACTCTTAACAAAGAATGCCCTGTTTTTAACAAGTTTTTTTATTGTTAAGAATATCATACATGTGTACCATTAACCATTTGAACTACCCATTTCCATCCCAAATTCCCACATAGTTCCATGAACAGATCTTCTCCCTGTTCTACATCATTTTTTTTGGAACTCTACTAAGTCCAGTTAGTGTTTCCTTTGTGTAATGACTGTGAGCCATTCACCAGAAGAACATGGAAAATGCTAATGGTGTCCACGGTTTTCAAGCAAGAGGGATTCCCCCTCCTACAGCAACTATGAGCTGCAGAAGGCAGTGTTTCTCTTGGCTGCTCTCCATCTCCTGAGACTCCTCTCTTCCTGGTGGTCCCTGCACCTGTCAGGCAGGGGTGGAGGAGGGTGTTAAAGATGTCTCATGTTGGGCCGAGCACTCACCTCTCCCCTGTATCTGTCCTCTCAATGTTGTCCCCTACAGAACGCTGCCTCAGCAAGGCTGAGAGCACCTCAGGTCCATGTGTACAAACATAAATATTCAGAAGTAATTTTAACAGCGTGGCTATTTAACAAAATAACAACTGCAGGTTCCACCCTGAGTAATACAGTTTTTGTTTTTCTCCCCTCTACATTCAGTTCTTTTGCAACTAGCAAGTGATGCTTTGCCGAATGACATGACATTGGCTCTTGCTTATCTCCTTGCCTTACCTCAGGTAAGCTTACCTTACCAACAAAAAACATAAATAAGCAAATTCCTCTCCTGGGAGTCACTGTCAAGGAAACTGGGTGTTGTGTGTGTGTCTTCTTTTGCTCACAGTTCTAGGTACTAGAAGGGCCTCGTCAGTGTCCAGAGACTCGACTCTGTGATGTAGCTTTCATGTTCATTCTTCAGTCTGCTTTTATATAGTAAAGTTGACCTTCCTTCCAGGTCATCCTACTGCATGTGGTGACATGTAGTCTGTAGACCTAGGCCAGTCACCATGTGATCGTGTCTGATGGTCTCCCCATTCGCCTCAGCTCAGTCGATTCTGTGGTACTTGCTCCTAGGTGTTGGATGCTAACAAGTGCTTCGAGAAGCAGGCTCACTCGGCACTGTCTCTCCAGCTGGCAGCCTACTACTACAGCCTGCAGATCTATGCCCGATTGGCTCCGTGTTTCAGGGACACGTGCCATCCTCTTTATAGGGTGAGTCCTTACAGTTTCTACTCTACTCACAAATCAGTCTACACTATTCTGGAATAGTTCAAATAACCCCTTTTCCTTGAGTGTAAATGCTTCCTGGAAGACAGTGCTGGCCTTTTCTTTGAGACTTTGCTGTTTCCCAGGACAGGTGAAGACACAGATTGTCTAATACAGATGGTGAATCCTGATTCACTTTTTCCTTTCAAAGATGATTATACTAAATTCTTAGGAAAGACTAAAAGGTAGAATTAGGTTTTTTTTGGTTTTAAGTCATATCCCACATAGCTCCCTGATGCTGGTTTTCTAAATTAGCATAGTAGATGTCTTACTTTCTTTTCCTGTTCTTGTGCTAAGATATGGACAAAAGTTTCTTAAGGAATAAAAAGTTTATCTTTAGCTCACAGCTTAAAGTGACAAGGCAGACTCTAAAGAAATAATTTCATAGGTGTGTCAAAATTAGAGTTGTCACGATCATTCTAAACAAATCAGGCCCATAAAGTATGTGAAAGACATTGTACTTGTGACAACTATGGCTCTCATCTTCACTTTTTATTTAAATGGAAAGGATGCACCACCCACAGCACAGGGCTATATTCCTAGGACATAGCCAGTATAGGGGATGAATTGCGCCTAGCTGTGTTTTGGGTATCTCAATACTGCTTGGCTAAGGAATAACAGTGAGCTCTTATACCTACTATATTTGAGGTATTTATTTGAGGACTTCAACTTTGTTTCTTGGTTGTCACTTCTATTGTCTATAATTATGATTACTAATTTTACATAAAGGTACTCTAATTTTGTTTTAAAACCTCAGATATTTTTATGTGAATCAAATAGCACCAGGCATTGTAGCTAAAGGTAAGGCATGCACAAGTCCCAGGATACAATTCCCAAGGATGTGAAAAATTATAATAAATGCATATCAATGAGTCATGGTGTGGATTGAGAATGAAGTACTTGAACGTAACTTGACTCAGGAACTGACACTGGTTTGGAAGGCCTTGGAACCTTTGGAACTGATTAATATAGCAAAAGTGCCTAACTGGTTGAGGCCTGTCAGCAATATTTCCTTCTCCTTATGGCCCAAGTTCCTTATTTTTAGTACCTTTCTAGATGGGAATAAACTACACTGCAGTCCACCACCCCAGGTCCAGAGCTCTTCCAGCCAGCATGCCTCCTCCCTGCTGTGCTGGATGGGATCCTTTGAAATTATAAGCCAAAGCAAACCTTCCCTCCATCTAGTTGCTTTTGTTAGATATTAGTATCTTTTCTCTTTTTGTGACAAAAGGCAGTGACAAAGGCAACTTACAAAAGAAAATATGTAATTGGGCTTATGGTCCCAGAGGGTTAGAGTCCTGATGGCGAGTGAGGGCGTGGCAGCAGGAACAGCTGAGTGCTCGCTTCAACCGCCAGCAGGGGCAGTGAGGATGGCACGCATGCTCCTTGACATCTTAAAGCCCACCTGAGTGACCCCTCCTTGGTCAAGGCCACACCTCCTACTTCTTTCCAAATAGTTCCACTACATGGGGACCAAGATTCCAAATGTATGAGTCCCTGGGCCCATTTTCATTCAAACTAGCATAGGCATCTTGTCTTGGAGATTAAATAGGGACATGTGTTGAGTTTATTTTGTGCTTATTTTCATTAGTACATTATTATACACAAAAGAAACAAGTAATTTGCTTCAAGATACCAATTTGTTGACATACAGTAAAGCATTTACTTTGGCAAATGCTTTGTACTTTGTTGTATACTTGAATATTTCCCCAGATCAGTTGAAATCTCAGAGCATGTTTGACTGAATTCTCTGAGTGGATATCTTAACATTCAGTGCATGTGCTGGAATGAGGATCTTCTCTTCCATTTCAGTCTATGTCACTGTAGTCATTAGCTTTTGGCCATGGCTGCAATCACCCAAGAGAAACAATTCTAAAAGGAGAAAGATTTCTGCTGCTGTTGTTCATAGTTCCAAGGTATGAGTTCATATCTGGTTGACCCCATTGTTGGAAGGAGGCCTCTCCCATCTTTATAATAGGAACACTTGGCAGAAGTTGCAGAGAAAGGAGGGAGAATATTATGAATTTCTCCTACACCCTTTTATTCTATCTTGTCTCCTAGACTATGGGATATAAGTACTTATCAGTGAGACACCCAGATATATTTTGTTAGATCACAACTTTCCAGCCCTGAGCCCCGAATAGCTCACATTTGCTATATAATGTCAAGTGCATTCAGTCCAGCACCACGAGTCTCCATAGTCTTAAGAGTGCTTACATTATTCGAACTGCCAAGCTCCAAGTGTCTCCCTCATACTGAAGGCAGTTCTTATCTCCAGGCCCCCATAAAAAACAAAATCAAGGCGCACACTTGCTGTGTTCTGTGCCACAGAGGTAAATATGCCTGTTCCAGATGAGAATGGGAGACGAGCAAGGGGAGACGATTGTATACAAACTGACTCCAGAGGCACCACATCCATGGCGAACCCGAGTCACAGCCACAGGCTCACTTTTCTGATGCCACCTGTGTCCCTGGTCGTGACTAACCCAACACAGCAACTCAGGATGGAAGGGCGACCTGTGCTCAGTTTCACCTCTGCGTCCATGGTTGATTTGTTTGGGGTGTGAAGCAATCAAAATGTTCAGGCAGTATCATGGCAGTGGGGAAGAAGAGAAGTGAGGTGTGGTCATGATAAAGAATTCCTGTTTTTCTCTCTTTATTCCACTTGGCCTTCTGACCTGTGGCACAATACTAGCCACATTCAGGGCAGGCCACTCAGTTAACACATACTGTAAATACAGATATGCTCAGAGGAAAGATTTGCTAATCACCTGAGAACTTCAGATTCCATGTTTAATCAAAATGACAATGGAACTTAACCGTCACAACCATAGCAATATCCTACCACATGCTCTGTTTTGTACTGTCCTTGAAATCAAAAGACTGAAAAGCTCTCAGCCCATTTATCACTAACTGTACCTGTTGCAACTGTCATTCTGTTCTTTTCCACTGGGCTGAAACAAGGAAGATGCCTGATGTCAATGAGCTATAAATATTCTTCTCATCTGCTTAAGAGAGTTGTACAAGGTAGCTGAAAATATGGCCCGTGGCTTAAGAGCATTTACTGTTTTGGCCGAGGACCTGAGTTTGGTTCCCAATGCTTGTGTTAGATAGCTGGCACCCACTTATCTGTAGGCATCTGTGGTCCTGTATAGACAGACACATACATACATAACTTAAAAAGAAAAATAACTCATTTAAAAGGGAAAAGAGAAGGTATGTTGTATGACCAGTGGTATGTAGGAGTAGGAAGATCATGTGTAGGGCTGTGAAACACAATTCCAGTCTGTAATCAGTAGTGATGTGCACTGGGAACATAGAAGACCAGTTCTGTCCACAGTCAGGAAAGTGGGAGGAGCTTTTGGGGCCTTTACCTTTTACCTCTGAGTGTTTATTGGTAGATTCTAGAAGAGAGTCACTGTCCTTAGTTGTATACATTATGCTGACCCTCCAAATGCACTGACACACAAATGACCTCGGGCCCAAATACAAAACTCATGACTTGTAAGGGAGATCATGGGGAGAGAGAAGTGCTGACGTAGGAGGTGGGGAGGGGAGGTCAGAGTGACCAGATACAAAGCACACTTCTATACAATTGTAAAAAGTAAAAGTAAAACTATGTACAGGATGGTTACATGAGGTGTGGATCAGAGTGGTGAATGCAACAGGCAAGAGAACCAAGGGCAGATCCAGTGTGTGCCCTTGAGGAACAGCTCTGAGAAAGCCAGAAATCTTGCAACAGAGCCACACCCTGCTCTGTTCTTAGCTTCAAAAAAATCTCTAACCAATTCTTTGGAGGGAAGTTATGATAAAAGTTATTGATGTTAAATTCCCTGTTCTGAAAGCTGGAAGATGTAAGCCAGCAGAGTCCCTGAAGGGGTTACTAAGTGTGGTAAACTGCTAGGTTCATTTACACCCACTTTCCCATCTGTCCCCACTATGTCCTTCCTCAGGACTGCCCATCATCTTGCTGTAGCACTGCCCATCTGCGCAGGCCCTCCTCACACAGTTACCCTGGGCTTGCCCCTACACGATGTGTACACTCTATTTTTTAGAGATTTTATACTTTTTACTCATTGGGTAATGAGGTATTTCAAAGCATGGTCAGTTGTGTTTATTAGATTTCCTAGTGCTTAGAACCAGTCCTGAGACCTGAAGGGGTAATAAACAAATAAATGTTTCTTGGGAATATGGTTGTAAACTCATAATTACGGACTATACCTTGGAAGATTGAGCTGTGTGTGTTTTTAGTGACTGTATCCCATCTGACTACTCTGAGGCAGGCAGTATTCTGGAGGAACCTTAGTGAGCACAGCTTATAAAGCCCCGCCCCACTTACGAACGCATCTCCTGGGGAAATGGGTCTGTGCTGCTTACATTTTGCTGCTTCAGTAAAACACCATGACTCAAAGCTACTTGTGAAAGAATTATTTTGGCTTGGGATCCCAGAGGGAGTGTCCATTATGGCAGAGGAGGCATGGCAGCAAGAGGCCTGAGCAGGAAGCTGAGGGGTCATATCTTCCTCATGAACACAAAGAGTGATGTAGAAGTAGAGTATAAACTGCAGGCCCCGGTGAGGCGCTTCTTCCAGCAGGCTGTGAGCATTCCACAACCTACACAAACAGGGCCATCACCAGGGGACCACGGACCACGTGTTCAAACACATTCTTAGGGGGAACATTTCACTCAAACTCCCACATAATGCCATGAACAAAATGTAAAGCTAAGTAATGGGAAGTAGAGGAGTATGTGTGTGCATGTGTGCATGTGTGTGCGTGTACTTGCGTGTGTGTGTGTGTGTGTGTGTGTGTGTGTGTGTACTTGCCTGTGCAGTACTCAGCCGTCTCAGGAGCGGTGTCAGTTGACAGAGCTAACCTTGAGTAAAGCATGAGCATCACTGTGCAGCTACTGATAGGAAGGATATTCTGGAGAGGAAATGGCAACACCACAGTCCCAGCAGTGTCGTCATTCTGCCTTATATACTGTGGTATTTTATCACAAAGTATTTGAGTTGCTCTTAAAATTTTACTTTATGAAATTCAAAGCATTAAAGAGTTGCCTGAGCAAGGAGAAGGGACGAACTGATCTGTGTCCAGAGGCAGGCCGTCTTAGCGGCTAAGGGCGCGTCAGGAAGGGGTGTGAACTCAGTCAGCACAGTGCCTTGTTCATTGCCATTGCAGAGGCATCATAGACATGTAAAGTGAGCCTTGCAGCTACTTGTCTGCTTTAAAAATTCCATCACATCCACCCTCCACTTGGTCCTTTGAGCAGCTCCATTGTGCAGGGGACAACTCTTTGCAGAAAATGACTCAGAGGACTGTGGTGAGTTGCTCAAGGTTACTTCAGTAGAAAGTGACATCCTGTCAGAACTTTCTGTGCTCAGTACGTGGGCATGCTGGCACTCTGGCTCTTTTGCAGAAGAAGGAGTGTCACTTTCTTTTTGGACCCGAGTGATCTTTCTGGCATACAAGTCTAATGGAAATTCCCAGCAGGATATTTTCATGTGCTGCTGCGTCGATAAAATGAAATCTAAACTCGTATGTGTGACAGATAAAGCCCGGTGAACGGGCTGTCTCTTCCTGTCCCTCTAGGCTCATTTCCTGACATTGCCTCTTTCAGAGATTATATTCTAGCTCTTCTGAGATTAAAATTGTGTTGTGTGCCTCTGTGGATATGTGGACTTAGTCCTTTCTTATCTGCTGTCTCCCGCCACAATGGACAAATGAATCTGAGCCAAGGTGCTTTCCCTGATGCCCATTTTGCCTCGTCCACAGAGAGTGGCCTCTTTCTCTCATCTCTCTTATTCCTTGTATATGTACTCAGGGAAAGGCTCCTTAACGACATTATAGGAAATGCCCATGTGTCTCCTCTCAATTCAGTGACTGTTTGAGGGCAGAAATCCCATTGCTTCCTGTATCCTCGGGACCTAATTCCCTGGACACACTCACTGCCTGTGAATTGGCATGTAAATACATTCATGAATCTTGTCTACTGTTGTACAGTGGGACATTAGGATGCAGAAAGCTTCAGATGTGCATGGACTGGAAGGAGGAGGAGAGGCAGGCACTGGAGCTGGTGCACTGAGTCCACAGACTAATGCCTCATCATTTGACTCTTCAGCATCTTCCTCTACATCAAAGAGCACCGCTGATTTCAGAATTAAATATGACCAACTCCTGATGAATCATCCTGGAAATTGAAATCCAAGTGGTTTCAATTTGTTGCCTCCACACACTGACACCCAGGGAGGTGCAGTGTTCACTCACTTGTCCTGCTGCTTGGCTCTGGCTGCTTAGTCTCTCCACATCTCTCTCTACTCTCTGTGACTAACCATGAGGGCATGCCACTGTAGGTGGATGGATAGATTTTCCTGCCTGTGCCTTAAGAAGGGCAGGCTGTCCCGAGCCAGCCAGCAGGGGTGCGACTCACCAGGTGTTTTAGGTGGGATTTGGAGCATCCTTTCTCATCTCTTTACAGTTTTATATAATGACTGGCAAATGAGTGTTAAATAATTATCCCCTCCTCTAACATTTGTCCTAATTTTATTTCATTTTTTAAATTTGTTTTTTATTTATTAGGAGCAAGGGTGGTCATAGAAGGTTTGGAGATGCGTAAGCGGTGTTAGGACGTGCGTAGGAGGCCACGTGCCTTGAATTTCCTTCCCCACTCTGGACTGCAGCCAGTGGCCCTGAAATACAAGCAGACACCTGAGAGTCAGGAGCAGTTTGTTGTCCCCATGGCAGAGTTGATGTGAAGTTCAAGTGAAAACACTTTAGAAAGTTTACGTAGCCTACATTTGTAGACATGATTGAATGTGTATCAGATAAAGCACCAGTGATTCAGAATTAATTCGGAATATTTTGAGAAAAGTCATGAGCTCTTGGGGTAATTTCTACCGAAATTTGTGTTGAATTTTAGAAGTAATAATAACCAGCCAAGTCCCTTAAGAAAGACATAGAAAACAATAGTGCCAATAAGCAAATGATCTACAAGGCAGCTGCAGTCTACAGCGCACCTCTCCGCCTTCCTCCTTTAGTCTGTAAGAGGAATATATGGAAGACATTGCATCAGATTTAAAGCCATGCACTTGATGATTGAGAGGAAATGCTAGGAATCCAGGCCTCGGGGCCAATTTTGTTTCTCCTGCAGAAGTAATTTTTCTTTTTCTTTGAAGGCTTAGTAAAAAGTTGTCTCCTTTTCTTACATTTCCCACAATTATTTGAAATAATGAAAAATATCATGTCTCTAAACTCCACAGCTATTTTGATAATTAATACATATGTCATTTTGATAAATCTGCCATCAAGCAATTAATAGAATACCACTGTTCATCATTCTAATAAGGAGTAGTTTCCAAAAGAGGTGTTCTCAGAGACCTGAGCAAAAAATGCTATTACAGAAGGAAAGACTGGCTGGGAAACAGCTCAGATCAAATAGCTCTTCTCAAATTTCCTACACTTATTTATATATGCAGGTGTGAAAGCAACTTCCCTCGTAAAATAGAATGGCAGGACTCTGTCACTGGTAAAGAAAAGAGTACGTGGCCCACACTGATAGATACTACCAGATAACTAACTGCACAGGGAGCTGAATCCATGGCAGAAAGTTCAGAGTTATATGTAAAACACTGTGCATGTAAAAAGGAAACATATATTAACCATAAGCTGAAGCATGTTTCCCTTTTTGTCTATTTCTGTCACGAGATACATCATTTTATACACACACACACACATACACACACACATATACACAAGCACACACACACACACACACACACACACACACACACACACACACACGTTTCTTGTCACTGTGAGTAATTTGAGTAAAGGAGTAATTTGAGCAGGGGAAGGTTTCTGCTGGCTCACAGTCTGAAAGTGACACCCCATGTCTGGGAAGTGAGCATTGGCAGCTAGTCACTCGCAGTCAGTAGTCAGGACGTGAGAGAGGAGTGCTGGCACTGTCGCACTCTCTTCATGTATTCAGTGTGTGACTCCTAGTCTTGGGCTGGTGCAGCTCACATTTAGGGTAGGTCTTCATGCCCTAATTAACTCAAGTTAGAAACTTTGTCATAGACTTGCCTAGAGGGTTTTCAGAACTCCATAAAGTAACCATCCTACCACTGATTCCCACACAACTCCATAATAGCAGGGAGAGTTGATTTATTCCTTCTGTTTTTCTTTATAGTTCTAGGCCCTAGAATATACTTATCTAATCTTTGCTGGGGTATATCTTCATATTCCTTGGGGCCTTTCTGGTGCTAGTATTTGACATTAGGTTGGATATTAAGTCTTCTAGGAAGACTTCTCTGACAAATTCTGTCTCCCTGTGGCGTCCCAAGCTCATCGTGCCTAGCTACCTTACCTCTGCTTGCTCCACTGTCTGTCTGAGTAGACTGCATCTCTGGTGTAGACGGATACATTCTTGTAGTGCATTGCTTAGCATATACGTGTACAAATTCTCCCCCCACCATCACCCTTTTGGTAAAAGAACATAAGAACAAAGGTTTTATACTCTATGTAAGCTATAATTGTGAAGGCAGATGAATTTAAACATCGGAGATATTTCAGATTATTTCTTAAGCAATTTAAGTGAAGGTGACATTTATCTAACCATGAAGTAACTAGCCAAAGAACGTTCAGGGAAATAATCACTGGCATTGAATGCTTTCCATTGATAAACTAAGCCTAAATTGGAGGAGATAAATGTTAAGGAGTTGCACAGGCACATTATGTCTTTTTTAAAAATGCACCTTGAATGAATTTAAAATGGCCTTGTGGCTTCCTATGGTAGAATTTAGTGTTGTGTTTTTCTGAGATTATGACCAAATATATGTGTGTGTGTGTATAGAAAAAAAAATCTGTTAGGCTGACTTTTACTTAAGTCTGTCTGTTGGAATCCAGCATTTCTTTAATTGGCTTTTATCTATGCCTCCAGATTGTTTCATAACAGGGATGAAGAGAGAGACTGGCAGGCCAGGTTTGGTTGAATAGACTCAACATTGACAAATCTCCTGTGTAGCTCAGAATAATGGGTTTTCATGTTAAAAATGCTGACAGCCTATCATCATTAGGAATGGAGTTCTGAGAAGCAAATATAGAGTGTGGATTTTTTCCTCTCTTACTTACGTATTTCAAAATATGTAGTATGCCTCTGAGGAATCAGGATGGGGTGAGTTAAGGCCATTATGGTTTATATGATTTTTAATTCCAAAACTGTGGCTGAGCCTCTGGTTTGCCTTATTGACTCTCAGACCAACTTACATATATGTTCACTAAGTAAATATGACTACTTAATCACTCATTCCCATGCCCTGTCATCTGTTGGATTCTCTGTTCTGCTATATTTCATTAATTTTATTGCTTTTCAAGAAGCTGCCAAGAACCATTGGCCCTATGTCCCTTCCAACCCCAAAACAAAACAAAACAAAATAGAACAGAACAGGGACCTTTGCATGCTTTCTTCTATGTCTAGTAGTGTCTGCCTTTGCAAGCCAGAGTCAGTTTTTATTCTTGTTTTTCTAACCTATCCTCAAAGAAAACGTTCTTCCATTTCACTGTCTAATATTATATAGTAAAGTTACTAGACTGTCCCTTTCTTACTGAGAGCATTGTGGTGGGCCACAAGAATGCATCTAGAGGTCATAAGAGGAGAATGTCATCCCTGAGGGAATAAAGAAAATGACTAGCAGATTAAGACGAAATGTGATGTAGTTGTATGTTAGTTGAAAAGGTGAAAGTATCAATTTTAATTTGTTTAGAAGTTTTTAAGATAGAAAAAAATCAAAGCAGGGTTTAGTTCAGAGAGACTGTAGGCTTGGCTCTGTGTGCTTTTTTGAGGTGTGCGAAGTGCTACCTATGACTTGGCTTTTAGGTGGCTATGATTAAATGTACCAAGCAATGGAAAGTAGCATCCAGTTTTCCAGGAACTGTGTTCTGCTCTTTCTAAATAGTTGTTCATATATTCATACTGTACATAAAATACATTTTTCTACAACTTTCACAGGTCGATCCCAAGGAATTAATCAAAATGGTTACCAGGCATGTGGCTCAGCATGGGCATGAAGCCTGGCCTGAGGACCTCTTGTCACTGACCAGGCAGCTGCACTACTACAACGAACGTCTGCTGGATTTCACCCAGGCTCAGCTCCTCCAGGGCCTGAGGAAGGGTGTGGATGTGCAGAGGTTTACCGCTGATGACCAGTACAAAAGAGAAACCATCCTGGGTCTTGCAGAGTAAGAGGTCACTTTTTCTCCTGAAGTGTGGATTTAAAATGCAAAAGGATGAATTGATTTCCTAGATTAGCGTGCATATGTTACCACAAGAGTTTCCTCTAGCGTTCTCAGCTAGGAGGAGTAGATGGTTCTTAGATCTGTAGAGAGACTTAAGTGTCTTGTCAATTGAGGTAGAAGCACTGGGTGGTGGTAGAATGGTGGTGGTGTTTGCTGTTAACTTCTCATATCTCTGGGAATCCAATTCCTGAATCACGCCTGTTCTAGACACACAGGCCATGGGGTGGTGAGAAGGATGGTGCCTATGACAGAACTTAAATGGGATTTCCTCTTACTCTTGGCTGAGAATCTTACTTTTCAAAGAGTTGTTATTCTTCAGTGTGTTTAGAACTCCAGTGCCCTCACTCTAGAAGGTCCAGTGTTGACAGTACAGTCACCTACATCCTAGATTCTAGAGAAATAAGCTATGTTCTACCCAGGCTCCTCACAAAGCAGGGACAAGCTTCCATTTGCCTTTCTGCTTTTCTGAGGGAACAGCAGGCCCTGTCTTAAGAAGGTGATACAACTGAAGTGCATTTGCAAGAGTGGGTCTCTAGGAGTGCAAGGAAGGGTTTCCCTTGGGTTTTAGTCTGCTCTGCTGTGTTTTAGTAGTTTAGATCAAGTGAGTAGTATGTGGTGTGCACAGGATGGGAGAAGTGTGATCACCATTCATTTACTCAGTAGAAATTGGTTCTAACACCCCCTCGCCACTATTGAGCATTTACCATGGAGCATATCCAAAGTGCTATGTGTGGCGCTGTAGCTGCATCCGAAGCCATTCATGGCAGACAGCCCTGTGATAGAAAATATGCTTATCTGCATTTACTAAATGAAAAAAATGCTGCTTAGAGCTGGTCAGTGGCGCAAGTCTCATGGTGGTAAAATCTACAAGTTTCACCTTCATCTGAGTCTGTCACATTTTAAGAATGTCACATCTCTATCACAATATGGTGTGCCTTCTTGTACACTGCTTCTGTTCTCAATGAAGTGCTCATGTGCCATGAAGGTTAGAATTGTCGTCTGGAAACGATGACTGAATTGTGTGTACGCTGACCAGGTAGTTACATGTGACTCCTGAGAAATTACTTTTGAAATACCAAAAATGGTTTTGATTGTGGTAATAGTATGCTGTTATTCAATATTATCCTGTAAATCCTTATGAAAATGGCAAAGTTGTGCTAACATTCTCTGGTAACTATTTTAGCCTGCATCTCTTTGCTCTCAGAAGTGTCTGGATTCTCTCTGAGGTAGGCAGAACAAGGGAGAATGGAAGGAAACATGGTGTAGAAAGCCTGTGCCAGTCTCGATTAAAAGGTGGCTTTCTCTTCTCATCGTGTCTTCTAAAAGGTCAGCTTCCAAGTCATTTAAAATCTGATTTTATGGTATCCCAAGAAAGTGAGTAACCTAACTTCCTTGTTTGGAAGAAGAATCTGAGAAAGTAGGTTTTAAGGTGTTGTTCTGTGCAGGAAGACTGAGGATGGGTTTCCTATGCTAGATACAGTGTACCTTTCCTCTGGGCATTTGTAATCCTCCCTGCCATGTTGATTATTTCTTATGAGAGGGTTGTTATGCAGAATGTACTGCTGTGAGGTATGGAGTGCTCATTTTATTAGTTACATTTTGCTGTTTTCATCTAAGTATGCAGCTGGCATATGCTATGTGAAGTATGTCCTCAAGGACAAATACACGCTTTTGATAAATATATAATAGAGTCTTCTCTATTTGGTTGTTTAGAAAAATACACCACAGTCTTTGGATGGCTTGTTTAAAATACCTTACAGTTTCCGTGAGGGGTTGAGCTTTGCCATTTCTAATTTGGTGGCTATTCCAATATCTAAGGCAGTATTGAAAAACAGTTTCTCCAGATTTTTGCCACTCTTATTTCTACTAATGCACAGGGTGACCCTTCTTCTTACTTGTTGGATTTCATAAGTCTGTTGCATATGTCTTATATGAATGTCTTCGTGAAAACAGTCTCAGATTCAGGAGGTGTAGCTTTGAAAAGGGTATAAAATAATTCTTTTCTTTATGTAGTGATAAAGATGCTAGTGCGGGCTGGGGTGAGAGCTTAGTTGGTAAGTGCCTGCCTTGTATGCTAGAGGACCTGTATTGGATTCCTTAGACTGTGGAGAAAGGCCAGATGTGGTAACAGTTTCTTACAATCCTAGCAATGGTGAAAAGGTAGAGACAGACAGATCCCTGGAAGCTTAGGGACAGCCACCCTTAGCGATCTGACAAGATGCAGGCCAGTGAGAGACTTGACTCCAAAGTTGGAAGGCAACTGGAGACTGACCTCTGAGATCTTCAGACCTCTACATGTATACCATGTATGATTATCCTCTTATCTCCTCACACGAATGTACACACACATACACACACACACACAAACACACACATACATACACACACATACACACACATACACATACACACATATACATACACATATACACACATGCATGCACACATACACACACATACACACACATACACACACACATACACACACACACACACACACACACACACACACCAATCCATATCCAACATCTCCCTCTGCTAAGTTCTCATTACAGAGAGGGTTCACTGGTGATGTTTCCTAGCACTCTCTCATTTCATCATATAGTGCCTGTATTTAACTAGAAAAATATCCACTGGCAGTAACAAACTGCATGGGTTAACACACTTTTGCAGCATGTTATTTTCTTCTGTACCTCTTCACTTCCTGGAATAGCCTCCTACTTTTAAAGGTTTATAAAAAACCAAATAAGAATCCCAAAAGAATACAGAAGAAGATGGGAACAGACACCATACGGCAGCAAAATGAAAGGACTTACTAAGGACCCTGTTCAGAAAGCTTTTCAAACCCCCGACTAAAGAAACACATAAATGCTGTGGCTCATTTAGCTAGAGATTTAGCTGGCCATCCTCACAGTAACAGATTTCATTGCTGTGGCTGTGGTTGCACCAAGGTCCTTCTAGCTAAGGATAGTTCTATTTCCTATGTCTCTGCCTTTGCAAAGAAAGTAGGATTCCTGCAGTAACCTCAATGTTACTTCTCTGAACTATTTTCCTGGTATTATTTATGAACCCCACCCCCCATACACACACCCCGTGATGTGATTTTCTGTCTTAAATCTCCCTCCAGATCTTTGTTGGCTACAAAGAAAGTCGTAGGCTTTGAGGTCTGTGCACTCTTTGATCAGCCTGCTCCGTTTCTCAGGAGTGTGTCAGACTGGCCTGCCGACATTTATGCTTAGTTAATTTTCATTTCTTCATCCATCATTCCAAATTGATTACTCTTAATCCTAATTCTTACAATATTTTGGAATTAAAAAAAAAAAACTACCCCTGCTGTATTTACTTCTTATTTTATGTCTCATATCCTATTAGGCTGTGTGCTCCAGAAACATCTTTCTTATTTTTATGACTGAAACAACACAATACCTGATAATTTAGAAAACATTTTTTTTATGGTTTACTTCCATGCTCTTCAAATATCACCTGGGGGCTATAGAATCGAAATCAGAATTCTTATTATTTTCTTTTCTCAGCAGTATTGCTATTTGACTGGGTAATTCTCTCTTGGAGAAGTCCACCCTATGCTCTGTAGGCTATTCAGTGTCATTCCTGGTCACTGACCACAAAGCCCACCCTATTTGAGACAATTAGAATGTTTCTTCACATGGTCAGGTGGTTCGTAGGGTCAGAATTACCCTGAGGGAGACACTGGCAGAAAGGCCCTGTAAGCTGCCTTGCAGCACTGGGAATGGAAGCTGGGCAGTCCTTCCAGTGTCCTTCAAGAGCTGACCTGGGGAGGACAGTGCCGCCACCCCTGACACAACTCTGTTTTCGGAAGAGAATTTTCTTTGCAGATTCGGGTCATTTGTTTCTTTTCTTTTCTTTCTCTGTTCTTGGTGACCACTCCTGAAGAACCCTTGAGGAAAATGTCTACAGCATCGCTCTTTCACTGGCACAGCGGTACAGTATCTCACAGTGGGAAGTCTTCATGACCCATTTGGAGTTCCTGTTCAGTGATAGTGGGTAAGTACAGTTGACATGCACAGTAATGTCCATGTCTTTCTTCAGGCTCTGGTTTAGAACAGTCTTAGAAACATGCACTGCCAGTGTTCCTCTTAGCTATGGCCCAGGCTGTCTTAGCACAGGCTTTCCTTTTCCAGTACCCAGAAGTCTTGTTTCTCATCAGAGCTCTGAGTTAGACACTTTACAATGCATTCAGATGTTTATTGAGAATCTGCTGGCAGTGCTGTTTTAGTAGTGGAGAATATGGGTGGGTATAATGGAACTTAGAATCTGTAGTAGGCATTAGATGTCAATTGAATAATGGGTTAGTGTAGTATGAAAATATCTTATGCTACATGTAAGAAAGCCCAGTAAGGAAGGTAGAATAGTTAGCGAAGGCTTTCCCAGCATCATAGCCTATGAGCTGTGCTGTGCTTTGGGTGTGGTTTGAGTAACTCCCAAGTGTTTACTTATTGATGTTTAATCCCCCTGGAAGGCAATAAAGAAACATTCTAATGGTCTCAAATAGCATAAACCTGCTGTGGTGTTTAGATCAGCACTGGGGAGTAGATTGGGGTTGGATAAGGTAGTCAGAATAGAGCTTCTGCATTTGGTTTGCAGGCTATATTAGAGGAGACAAGAGTGCAGACAGTGTGTGCTGCTTTTCCTTCGCCCTGCAATAGTTTGTGCAGACTTAGAGACTCAACCAGGACGAATGTCTTTAGCTTCTAGGTCTGTGATCTGAGTGTGAACTTTATGTTATGATGTCTTCTTCTCTGAGTATTTCATTAGGGCAATTCAATGTGGACTTTTATAAGCTGAGATCTCAATATTAAGTTAGGTTCAACTGTACTGGAAAGGGAAGGGAGCCATTTTGTGGTAGATGACTTAGCAAGCATAGAGGTTCTTTGACTAGGAGCATGATGAGTCTGCGGGCCTGGCAAAGCAGCAGTGTGAATGAGGCCAGAAGTGGGGATTGCGTGGGGGTGAGAAGTAGGAACCAGACCAGACTGTGCTGTGCTTATGATATGGCATCTTAAATGTTTATTAATCACTGAAATCTTAACATCTATATTTTTTAGCATTTATCAAATTATACTGTGATGATGCTATTATATAGATGCTAATGCTGTCCTAAATGCAAAATTTTTCAGGCTCTAGAGAGGGTCATTAGTAGCTCCCTAAGAAACAGAGGCTAGTTAAGTATTTGAGTGAAATAAAAGGTGAAAAGAGAATGACCAAATTTTGACTTTGATAAGAACTCTTTAGTTAGTATGTGGAAGAAAGATAATATGGAATCCAGCACAGTAAGGAGCTGTTGCAGGAATACCATGGAAGACAGGTAACCCCAGCTTGGAGTAAGAATTTGAAAGTATAGAAGAAGAAAGAATAAGTTTCAGAAATACTTGAAAGCAAAATAGCTGGCCTGGAGAGGTGACTCTGCAGTTAAGAGCACAGACTGTTCTTCCAGAGGCCCTGAGTTCAATTCCCAGCAACCACATGGTGGCTCACAGCCATCTGTAATGGGATCCAATGCCCTCTTCTGGTGTGTCTGAAGAGCGTGTACTCACATACATGAAATAAATAAACAAATCTTTAAAAAAAGAAAGAAAACAAAATAGCTTATGTGTGTACTTAGCACGTTGATTAGTAAGAATGATGGAGACACAGGAGCAGTAATGGGAAGCTCGGTGGGCCCACCTGTTTCGGAGCAGCACCCCTGAGTGAATCAGGGAACTCTACGAAGGTCTAGCAGGATGGAGAAGTGACTTGTCGCTGAAGAGGACAGGGTGAAGCAGCTGCCAGAGCTTGACATAAGCTGGAAAGGCTTTCATGGCTGAAAGGAACGAACTGCAACTCAGAAAATGCCTCCATAGGGCATTTTCTTAATTGGTAATCAATGCCGGAAGGCCCAGCCCCCTGTGGGTGGTGCCACCCCTGAGCTGGTGGTCCTGTATTCTTTAAGAAAGCAGGCTGACCAAACCACAAGGAGCAGGCTAGTAAGCAGCAGGCCTTCATGGCCTCTGCATCAGCTCCTGCCTCTAGGTGCCAGCCCCGGTTCAGTTTCTGCCCTCCTTGCATTTGATAATGAACTGTTAGGTGGATCTGTGAGGCAAACAATTCCTCTCCTCCCCAAGTTGCCTGTAGTCATAGTGTTCATGACCGCAGTAGGAACTTTAACTAAGACAGACAGACAGACAGTGAGGGTCTTAGTAGAGAGTGTCTAGCAATATGTACAAGAGGAGGAATGAGACATGAAAACACTTCTTGTCGTCAGGAAGCCATGTCAACAGTGCATCGAGAAGGGGAGGGAGAACTGAGGACTTAAATCTTGTTTAAGTGGCCAAAAGGTCCTATGACCTAGTGTGTTTAATTTTTCTTAATCATTGAAATGTTAGCATCTTCATTTGAGCTTTTATCAGATTGTTCCATGATGATGTGTTATGGATAGTAAATACTGTCCTGAATTCGCAAATTTTCAAGCACAATAATATGTTCAAGTAAATATTTTCTGTGATTTGTCTGCTGTTTACCATAGCATTTTTAGTATGTCTTCTATTTCATTGAATGATACATAAGGGATGTTGTATATGCAAACAGGACGGGTCTCTGGTCTCTGAATATATTCCAAATTATCAGACTGCTGAGGAGCATGCAAGGCTGCTCCTGGTATGTCATTATACCTGAGAGCGGGGTGATTATACAGATGCAGAGCAATTACAAAGCAGGAAATTGTTACCTCCTGGCATCAGTACTTGTGAGTGGTACGGCACTTAATATTGATTTACCAAGTGCTGTTTGGGACTTTGTTTCTTGCTTAGAAGGCAGCAGTTTGCCTGACTACTTAATCAAACACATTAACTGGTTATTAGAAATAAACCTTGTACATACTGTCAAAGTTGCCCAACATTTTATTAGTAAAGCCAGTGCCATTGGGAAGTTAACCACTAGAATAACAGAAATGTTGTTCTTTGTTTCAGAGTATTTATTGTCTTGGTATTTCTTAAAATGGTATCCCTGGTCCACCCATGAAGTTCCTTTCTCCCCTAGTTCTTTTCTTTCCTCTGCATGATTTTGACCTGCAGCACCACCTTGATAGACAGGTACAAGTAGGGCAGCGTTAGGCAGCAGATGTTATCCCTCACGTCCAGGTGGCTGGACCAGTCCTGTGCATGTAATGCTACCTGTGTGTTTCAGACTGGATGATCCTCTTGTGTGGTGCTTGTTCTTGACAACTATAAGCAAAGAGTAGCACAACATGGGTGATTAAGTGGTTAGCCGCTAAGCCACTCTGAGTGGGAGCAACCACTCGCTAACGTGGGACCTCCTAAGCATCCACACTTCAGTCTCCTTCTTCCTTACATCTCCCTTCTCTCCTTTTTTCCCCTCTTACTAGTTTTAAAGGAAACATTGATTTTGCCTGTTACAAGTGCAGAAACTCACTCCTGCCCCAACCCCAGCAGACGTTGGCTCTCTCAGCCCCTTAGTCCTTCTGTGGTCCCCCTACAACCGGCAGGCTTGGGAGACTTAGAGATGGAACTGTGAGGCCCAAACAGCCGGTTTACTATCGTGGCCATTCCTGTATTTTCTTCCCTGGGAAATTACTTAAGCTATTTTTAAATGCCATGAAATTAGAGATTTATACAGAATATCTGTCTTACAGAGAGTGTTTTTAAAGTGCCTGTTACTGTTGGTTTTTACTCTACATTTACCAAATTCATCTCATGACCTCTGCAGTACATCTGACCAATTACTCTTCAAGTCAGTATGGTTATCAGTTATTGATGAGGGTAATGATGATACAGTACATGATAACTGTTTAATAGATGATGCCTGTTACTGTATCTGTGCTATGGTATTTCTGATAATATTGTTAGATATGAAAATAGTATATAGTTGAATAAACCTGTCAAAATTAACTTTTTTTGGTTAAAAACTTAAGAGACAGGGTTGTCCTTGGGAAGGAGATAAAACTTACACATGGGCTTCAAGATTGACACTGTATTTACATAATAAAATACCTGATGAAAGAACCCACAGAGTATTATTGCTACAAAAAAATAGATTCTCAAGATACGATCAACTCTTTCACCAACTGTCTACCTAGATAATGTAGAAAAATTAGTCAACCTAGCTGTGTCTTCCCTGAGTTCCCCTGCTCCTTCCCAGGTGTTGCAGTCACTCAGAGGGTGGATGTGTCATTTTAGAATCACCAGTGCTGAAGCCACTCACCCATTGGAGTCATGATTGGGATTCGTGACTCTCCATGCTGTGGGGATTAGTCTCTGTGGAAATGCACTCTGTCTCCACTGTGCCCAACACAAATTCTCTGATGGACACATTAGTTTACCTCTGGAAGATCTAACTTGGGACCAGCTCCTACCTCTCTCCAGTTAGCCTAGTAGCTTCGTTCAGGAAATAGAAACCAAATTGTCTTCAGAGAGTAGTTGTCAGAGCCGAAGTGCTGCTCGTTTGCCCGTAAGCTATGTCCCCCCCCATCCCTTCTCCTCCATGTTCCCCCTCTAGCCTCTCCCCCTTCGTTGTCTCCTCCACTCTCCTCCCTCTTCCTCTGCTCTTGTCTGCATCCTCTAGTCAGCGAATGGGATTGCACCATCACTCAGCTTCAGACAGAAGAAAGAGAAAGGTATTTAAATAAATCTGTTTTCTTGTACAAATAAAAATTCCTTTAGTACATGCAGTTTTGAATTATTTTCAGGTTATTGACAACTTGAAGGCATTATAGAATACCTTAATCATAGGATTAGTTATAATAATTTATTCCTTGAACATTAAGTACAACCAATGCCTTCCAATAGCTCTTGAAAGTTAAATAGGCAACACATGGAATATGAGTTGCTTCACAGATACACCTCAGTCCAGGAAAGAAGCACTGAAACCATTTTCAAGGTAATTATTAGTTAGAGAAAAGTCTATGAAGGTTTCACAGTATTCTGTTGGCTTCCTTGAGTGAGATTCTTTAGAATTGTTTTCTAAGCAAAGATGTAATTTCTTGTTCCAAAGTGGACACATTTGTTTCAATGAAAGCTATTAAAATAGGCTATTGATTACTGGCATCTTTGAAGAACTTAGCACATTGTAATTTACTGGAGAGCAGTGCTTGGGTCTTTATCGTGTGTCAGTAAAGGTATTTCAGAATCTACCTTGACAAGATAATAAGCTAAAATTGTACATGAGACAAACTGAATTGTCAGTACAGAATTTGAGTGAGTGAGAAGTCATATTGAGAAGGACTGGATTCAGGACGAAGTCAAACAGAAGTTATGGAGCCAGTGTCCATTTTGTGGATGGCTTTACCCTGAACACTGTTTATTGGAGTGTGAGGGGTGCGATGTAACAGGGGGACTCTTAGGATATTGCTGCTATGAGGAAGAACTGTTTAAGATGGGCTGCTGTTTGTGAGACAGCTGTTACTGTGGGTGCTGGCCTTCTGGACAGCACAGTTGCTCTGTGAGATAGTGAGTAAACACAGTCTGAGGCTAGAAAGGTCATGGTAGCTATTTCTCACCCCCATCTTGATAATTGCCCAGTTCTAACTTACTTGCATAGGAACCAACATCATGAGGACCAAGTACTCCCTTCCTGTCCTCTGTAGCCCCTCAATCTGCACAGCTGTCAGTGCAGATCATCTGAGTGGGATCACACAGTTTACTATTTTCTTCCTCATTGCAACATTCTCAGACCTCACCCCCCTTTTTAAGTTAATTATTTTATTTATTTATACCAAATGCTGCCGCCATTTGGTCCCCCTTGCAGAGTTGTTTCTCCTATCCCCCCTCACCTTTGCCTCTGAGATGATGCCCCCCACCCCATCAGATATACCCCCAACCCTGGGGCATCCTCTCCCACTGAGGCCAGATAAGGCAGCCTGCTGCTACTTATGTTGGTATCCTCGGACCAACCTGTGGATGCTCTTCGGCTGGTGGCTCAGTGTCTGGGAGATCTACGGGGTCCAGGTGGGTTGGAGTGGTTGGTCTTCTTACGGGGTTGCCATCCCCATCAGCTCTTTTAGTCCTTCTGACTCTTTCACACGGGTCCCCAAACTCAGGCCAATGGTTGGCTGTAAGTATCTGCATCTGTCTCAGTCAGCTGCTGGTAAAGCCTTGAATAAGCCACGCTAGGCTCCTGTCTGTAAGCACATAGATAGCATCGGTGATAGTGTCAGAGCCTGCACATGGGATGGATCCAAGGTGGACCGTTTACTAGCTGGTCATTCCTTCAGTCTCTGCTCATTTCTTTTAGACAGGAGCAAATTTGGTCAAAAGTCTTGTAGGTGGGTTTGTGTGCCCATCTGGGGGTCCTGCCTGGCTGTAGGAGTTATGGCCAGGGTTCCATATCCCCACATGTTGGGCATTTCAGCTAAGATTACCTGCACTGAGTCCTGGGAGCCTTTCTCATTTTGGGTCTCTCAGACTTCCTAGAAGTCCCCTCCACCACTGACCCCCACCAGCAACATATTTCCATTCATTCTCTTGGCCCTCTGGGCCTTTCTCCTTTCTCTCCCCATACCTGATTTTGCACCCCCAATTCTCTCCTCTCTCATC
Source organism: Apodemus sylvaticus (assembly GCF_947179515.1). Taxonomy (NCBI): domain Eukaryota; kingdom Metazoa; phylum Chordata; class Mammalia; order Rodentia; family Muridae; genus Apodemus; species Apodemus sylvaticus. Next base: position 104,854,713 of record NC_067477.1, on the reverse strand, counting down.
TCCCACCCAGGTCCCTGCCTCCCTCTCTGTCATATGACTCTTTTGCTCTTCCTTCTATGTGGGAACGAAGCACCCTTATTTGGGCCTTCCTTCTTGTTAACTTCTTTGGGTCTGTTTAGTATGGGTATTCTGTACTTTATGGCTAAAATCTACTTATCAGTGAGTACAGACTGTGTATGTCCTTTTGGGTCTGGTTACTTCACACAGGACGATCTTTTCTAGTTCCACCAATTTGCCTGCAAAATTCATGATGTCCTTTTTAAAAATAGTTGAATAGTATTCTATTGTGTAAATGATCGACATTTTCTGAATCCATTTTTCAGTTGAGGGGTATCTGGGTTGCTTCTAGTTTCTGCTAGTTGCTTCTAGTTGCTTCTAAGAAGGCTGCTGTGGACATAGTAAAGCACATGACCATGTGGTGTGGTGGAGCATCTTTTGGGAATATGCCCAGGTGCAATATAGGTAGGCCCTCAGGAAGAACTATTTCCACCTTTCTAAGAAACTGCCAGATTGATGTCCAGAGTGGTTGTACCAGTTTACAATCCCATCAGCAATGGAGAAGTGTTCCCCTTTCCCCACATCCTCAATAGCATGTGCTGTCACTGCATAACCATTGAGTTTTTGATCTTAGTGGTTCTGACTGATGGAAGGTAGAATCTGACTCACTCTTTACCTTATGAAGAAACATGAGAAGTTTGCTTTCACTTTCCTACATGACTATTCAGTTTCCCTCCAAGTATTTTTGGGAGTCCTCTAAACAGCATTTCTGTTGATATAGTGGGCTACCTAACAGGACCTCGCCATTGGAGAATGGTGTCTCACCCTGTCTATGGCCCTGGGATTGTACAAGACCTGGGGCTTCTGTGTAAGGAAAAACAAAAGATCAAAAGATCAAATAAAGCTGCCTTCTCCAGATAAATAAAATTCAGAGAAGCCAATTAGACAGATAAAATACCATGAACTTTTTTTTTCTCAGCATATTATCCTTAAATAACTTTCTTTAAAGTTTATAATAGAATTTGAGTTAGTATGAAAGGATACTTAAATTAGTATGAAATTAAATATTAAGATGTATCTTTTATTCAATAAGCAGTTCTATAGATAGTATTGAAAGCATAATTATTTCCTTCCTGTATTAATCCTACTTGAATCTGGCATAAAGTTGATGTTTACTGAATATTAACTCAACACTCTCGGATATAAGACATGTCTAGATGGTGGGCTTTTATTCTTCCCCTTCAGTTTTTTCTTTCTTTTAAACTCAACATTTTATTTACTTATATATTTTGTGTGTGTTCCTATACATGTGTGTGGAGGTCACAAATGATTTAGAATAAATGCCTGATGTTTTATGGCCTAACTGTCAAGAAATGGTGGTTCTGGAACTACAGGAATGCCTTTCTCAGGGCTGCCTGCTGTGGTTCTGCCTCTGGTGACTTGTGAAAGCCACACAGTAGGAAGCAGGACGCCACATTCTTCTTGTCTGTTTCTCTTTATATACACTGCATAAGGCCTGTGGTACATAGAAAAGACTCATTACACGTGTCCTCTCTGGGACAGCAAGATAGCTCAGTGGGAACAAGCACTCTTCACAACCCTGATGGCCTGAACCATATCCCAGGATGCATGCTAAAGGAAAGAACTGACTCCCAAAAGCTGTCCCCTGACCTCTCCCTGCTCACGGTGTCATGCTTACTGTGTGGAACCCTCCACATTGTACACACACATATATAATAATGAAGAGGCCTTTCTGCCAGGGCTTGAAGATAATGTTTATTTGAAGAACAATATTGTAACATAGACTGGTTCTTGATTTCAGTTTGTCCACAGGAGAAATTGAAAAGCGAGCTCAAACCCTTCATCTCTTTGACACTTTGAAGACAGATCCGGAGTCCTTTCATAAACACATGGTCAAGTATATATACCCCACCATCGCGGGTCTTGATCATGAGAGGCTGCTGTATTATTTCACTCTCCTGGAAAGCTGTGGCTGTGCAGACTTTGAAACAACTGCCATTAAACCAGAAACCCACATCCGCCTACTGAAGAAATTTAAAGTCGTTGCATCAGGTAGGGCACCGTGTTCTTGCTGGCCGACCTTTCTCCCAAATGAAATCTAGGGATTAACTTTCTACACACAGCCAGCTGTGCTCTTACATTGTCATTGACATATTAAGACCACAGATTTCTGAAGGTGATCGACTTTAGATGACAAAAGAGGCCTGGCTGCAGCAGCTCCTTTAATGCAGTGGGAGAACTCAGCATTAGCAGAAGGCAGAAATCTTCTGAAATTCCCCATTGACCTCAGGTAGATAGATCTACTGCAGGCAGCCCTCTGTGTCATCTTCTGTATTTAACAATGTGATATGACTGGGCTGCTGTTCTTAGGTGGTTTGGCAAACGTTCCCTTCAGTAGAACCATTTATTTAAAATAGCTGTGGGGCTTGTGGGGCTGCAGGGGCAGCTCAGCAGTTAAGAGCACGTGCGGCCCTTGCTGAGGACCTGGGTTGGTTCCCAGCACCCTGTTCCAGGAGACCTGACACCCTCTCCTGACGTCCTACACCCCAGTGCACAGATACAGATACAGGCACTCACACGTACACATACGATAAATATAATCTTAATATACATTTTACATTCATGACATAATATTCATGGGGCATGTAAAAGAACCTTTACATCTTGATGAATTTTTGAAATGCTTAAAAGTGGTGTTCTTGTGTTCATAACTAGGAAATTAAATGTGTTAATCTAGTCCTAAGTCTCTTTGTGGTGCCGCAGACTTTATGCGGCACTTTGGTCTATGTTCATCTTTATGGCAATGGTGAGAGTGCCCTGTAGGTCATGACATGTTCTGATAGCTGCCTTCAAGTAGTTAGGGACAGATGAGCAGTTGGGCGACTCTCCTGAGAGAAAACGGTGTAGGTGCCGCGGGCATGAGCTGCAGAGACAGGAAGACAGTGACCCGGGAGGGTGTGGAGAAGGGCTCTGGGAACTTTTGAGTTGAATGATGTAGGGTTGCACAGCTGAGGTCCTGCCTGGGATAGACCTCAGTTTCTGGTCTTCTCATGAAAGCCTAAAGCTTTCTGTATAAACTGCTGTCTTTTCCTCCAGCCACTCACAAGGCTGGTGTGGGTCTGAGGTGCCTGTGTGTTCCCATTATAGTCAGCCACTGTCTTTCTCTTCTTCCAAATAGGTCTTAATTATAAGAAGCTGACCGACAAAAGCGAGGACGCGCTGGAAGCACTGGAGCCTGTGCTCACGAGTCAGAATATCTTATCTATTTCCAAACTTGCTCCCAGAATCCCTGAGAAGGATGGGCAGATGCTTTCCCCCAGCTCTCTGTACACTGTCTGGTTGCAGAAACTGTTCTGGACTGGAGATCCCCACCTCATCAAGCAGGCCCCAGAGTCTTCCACAGAGTGGCTTCATGCCTACGATGTCTGCCTGAAGTACTTTGATCGACTCTGTCCAGATGACCTCATCACTGTTATGGATGCAATTACATTTTCTCCAAAAGCTGTGTCCAAGGTAACTAAAGGAGTCATTCAAGTTAGATGAGAATACTTTGAAAAAAAACAAAAAAAACAAAACAAAACACTAAAATTGCCTTGGCATGCCAAAGATTTGTTTTTTTTTTTTCTTGAATTAAAAAATATTCTAAGTTTTTCTAAAGCTTTAGGCTTTAGTGAGAAGACAGCTTTCTTTTCTGCTGAGCTTAATTGAGAAACCACTTTCACCTGTTACATATAAAAAATAAAAACCAGACATACCCAGTCTAATTTATATGTATATTTTAACCTGTTATAGTTCTCATTGGTATGCCTTACTAAATGCATCATCCTTCATTTTACATTGTGAAAAGTAAGGGAGACCATTGTTTATCCTTGATATACTTTTACTCAGAAGCCAGCCTGACACCATCCCTGACTCTGGTTGAGCCATTAGGATTGGTTACATGAATGTGACTCAGTGTAGAACATGGTGGTAGGATGTCTCTGGATTACATCCTGTAGTCCCCAGAGATCTGTGTTTAGATCTGAGCCCTTTGACCTCATTCTTTGACCTGCTATCCACACCTCATCAATAGGCACCTGAAACCAAAGTTTGTGATAGGGTCCTCTCTTCTTTTTGCCCTTGACCCTGGTAATCCTGCTAGGCAAATGTATGTTCACAGCTTGGGCCCAGGGCACTGTGTCTCTTAAAATAGCTCTCAGCCTTTGCCTTTGGAATTACTGTTTGCCTCCTGTCTGCCACAGCTGCTGTTGATTTTTCTTCCTCCAAAGCAGCAAGTGTATGCAGTACCTTACCCCAAATCGTTTGTTATAATTATTATGCTGTTATTACAGGGTAGTTGCAAAGGCTTGCAAAGCATTCATTTGGAGTTTGTTGCAGGCGAATTCTAGGGTTTAGTCACTCTAAGTTGTGCGTAACCAAGAACTTTTCATTTTTGGTTAATATAATCCTGTTAATTTGAATGATAACGTGATTTTTAAGTTTACACCCAGTTTTAAAGTAAAGATAATCATTGTTTTAAGGAAGGAAATAAGGATGATTTTAAAGAAAGCTAGCAGGATGTTTTTAAGAACAGCCTATGTTTTGGCTTCTATCAATCTGGCGTGTCACTTTTCAGCTGTGAGAATCCATTACATTGCCTCTTCCAGAGGAGGCTAAGGTTGAAGAATCTTTGAGGAAGGTATTATTGTTACCGGAGGCAAAGTAGAGCTGGTAATGAGGAGCCAGTTTGAGCTGAAGGAAGCCACATGTGTCCCTTCCTGGCCATCTTACTCCACCACCTGTAGGAATTCACAGGGGCCAGAGTGTCTGCAGAGAGCAGCCCCAAGCAGCCTGTGATGGGCATGGCCACAGCAGGGCTCAGTTCACATGAGGTAGTGGCGAGTGTGTACTGTGTGGGAAGGAACCAATCCACCCGGGAGGCTAAAGAAAAAAAAAGACTGCTGAAGGAGTAGGCAAAGACTCGGCAGGAAGAGTGAAGGACCCTCGTTGCACAGCAAAGCTTTGTCCTCAAGCTGCAGGCTGTTTTGAGTATCTGTGTATCCACTGTGGTGTGTGCTAAGGGGGAGCATGCTTGTGCAGGTCCAACCAGGCAGGCAGTGCTGCACCTTCTTCAGTTGTGATCTGTTCCTGTGGAAAGCTGAGCTGCATCTAGGCCTCACTTGGGGTTTTAGCTTCTGTGATAGGTTACGCTTCAGATTTTAAATTACAACGTATGCTCTAAACCAACCTTAGTCCTAAGCCTTCAAGACGTCTGTGAACCATTTGAGAGGCGTGTGTGCATGTGCGTGTGGTTTTATGACTCAGTGAAGATTCATACAGTTACTGGGTTGTTCCTTTAGTTCAGGTGGTGTAGACCAGGCACAGCATTTCTTTTCCATAGAACGTTCTCAAGAGTGAGTTTTCTAGTGTACCAGGAGAATTATAAAAGGAGAATCTTTAAAACTCTGTTGTAAAACTTTAAATTGTTCCTCCATTTTAATGTTTAGCTTTCCACTTCCTGGTTGGATTAAAGCAGAAATGTATTACATTTAGATAAAAATGCATATTTGAACCATTCAGTACTGAGAGAGGGAGGAGGGGATGAATTATGAGACACAAACCCCACATGTTAGAGGACACATTTGGAAGAAGGAATACAACTGGATTTGTTCAAATTTTCAAAACACCAGATGTTCCCACAGCTTGTACATGGTGCTGAAAATGTAAAGTGAGTATGTGTTATTCATACACAGTGTGCAGTTTTCAGGAGTGTGCCCACATTTAATTCAGAACCTCATTTTTGGAAAGAGTGATTAAGCATTTTCTAGAGTGCCGAGCAAAACAGTCAGCAATTGTTCAGACACTAAAGTTCAGACAGGAATTTCCTGAAGTCTGCATCATGTGCTGAATCCACAGTGAACATGCCAGTGATGGGTTTCTGTACTTGTTCTGACAGTTGTTTAATTAACATTTACACTGGCAGAATTCTTAGATGTTCTGGGGAAAATGTTCACCAAATAGCATTGTCATATTGAGTGGCTACTCTTTGCTGACTGTGATGGCTGTGCTGAAGGGGAAAGAATAGAAGTTTGTGTGTGTAGCATCCTACTTTGCTGAGGTGGCCAGAGTGGCTCCTACCCTGTTAATTTTATCAATTAACAGGACAGCAAGTGAGGGTAGGCAAGACTGTTCCCAGGGAAACGTAAGCAAACTCACCCCAGGTGAGAAAACCCAGCCATCCACAGCAATTAAGGCTATCTCAAACGCCTAATATGGTAATCCAAAGAGTCTATCAGTGTTCCTTATAGAACTATAGGTGAGTGGGCAGTTAAAAGAGTGGGGGTGAAGGGTCATTTGCAGTACTATGAGCGAGAGAGCCACTTACAAGAGCAGGGATGACTTAAATGTGACTGTATCAACAGTCTGCATTGTGGAGCGCAGTGTCTCCCAGACTGGGCAGGCTGTGGAGGGCCCCTGCGGGCACTTAGGTCTCCTCAGCTGCTGCATTTAGACTGTTGTTCTGACTGCAGTACACAAAGAAAAGCCAGCCTCACACAGATGGGAGGGAGGGAAGAGGATGTTGCTATAACTATTACTTTGGAAAGTATTTTGACACTACATTCAAGCATGAAATGTTCTAAATATTAGCTCCAGTGAAGACACTAAAAACATTTAATTGCATTAGACATTTAGAAATATTGGTACACTGCATATTCGGATTATTCAAATGTTGAGATATTGCATTGTTTATAAAGTTCCATGTACTAGTATGAGCACCAGTCTTTCATCAAAGAAATCTTGATTGTTTTTTTCCACAGACGCTGTCAGTCTAAGAGTTATAGATGCAGATTTCCTTTTAAAAAATTAAACTTTATCATTGATAAAGTTTATGTACATTGATAAAATATTATGTACATTTCCTTGCAGTGGCATACTTTTTAAATGTAAAGAGAATGTCAACCAGGAGCTCGGGTCTGAAGAGAGCTGTAGTTTGTCAGTTGCCCTTTCAAGCAAGAGTTTTACCAAGAAAGCTCAGGTGCTGTGTTCACAGTTCTCATGATTGCACAGTCACCTTCGTGATCACACCATGTGTGCAGTGAAGTATATGTAGCACACTGCTTCACACAGAATATTGACATGCCCACAGCGATCGCCATCCAACAAAGTTAATTGTTTCCGTTCCATCATCTAGAACATTCTTACACAGATGTAGGACTTTTGGTGTAGTTCACTTTTTATTAAGTCCTCACAACTTCACCCATGATTGTGTTTCCACTCAGAGTACAAATGTCAATGCATTGGAAATGGGTAAACAATACCTTTTTGTCATTATAAAAACAATATTTATTTTTAAAGCTCTGTGAAATAATTTTAGAATTCCTTATAATTTACACTGTGACGTAATCTTGGGACTCTTGGTAGTTTATGGACATTACTAAAAGTTGCCATCTTTAACAAGTATAACTGTCACAGTTTTGTTTTAATGTTTACATGAAACAGAGTTTCAGGTTTCTAAGGTTAGGTTATTGCTTTTATGCAAGTGTTTAGTTACATGTGTTTGTGTGTGCCACCTGAGAGCAGAAGCAGAAATGCATGAAAATAGTTTCGTCAGAAATTCAGCATTGTTATTGGAAAAACTGGAGAGGAAAATGTGGCCCACTTTTTGCATTCACACTCTTTATCCTGAATTAGATCTTCACCCAACCCTGCCAGACACACTGGCTGGCTTGCTGCTCAGTCATGCTGGTAGGAAATCAGACCTTCTTCCTATTTTCAGACTCTCGAGAGTCAAGTCCTAGTTAGAGCTTTAGAGTAGATCTATCATGTGACATATGTGGAGTTTCAAATGTAACATGAGTGAAGTTGTCCTTTATATTATCATCCCAACAGGTGACCTGTATAAGATATCAATGGGAATTTGCATTCACGTTTTAACTAAATTTGTAAAGATATGGCATGTACTTACACTGTAAGTCCATCCAGACAGGTCACTTGCACATGGCCAGTAGCCATATAAGCATGTTAGAAGCATGTTAGACATGCTCTGATGCCTAAGCATGGCCCTGGACCATACACAACTGCCAATGGAAGGGATAGTGAACAGTAGGATGCTTTCTTGCAACACATAAGCCTGTAGCAGAAAGGGCAGGACTAGGTGTGTGCATCAGTATCTTCCCCCCTTGTCACGTGTGGCTTGTAACTACTTTCTTGAGAAGCAGGAGAGGAAAGACTGAAGTAGCATCTACTTTCTTTGGACCCACAAGGGAAAGTTCCTTCTTTATGGGCCAAGGAAGAAACTGAAGGAAGAGGAAGCTGCTTTGTACAGACAGATATCCAGAGGAATGTGACACTGACACTACATGAGTCTATGGAGCTCACCTGTCCTGTGACACATGGCTAGTGGCCACCATTATGGCCCACTTACTGTGTATCACACACACTATCGCCAGTAAACAGCATGAATCTTTTTATTTTATTTTATTTTTTATTGGGTATTTTCTTTATTTACATTTCAAATATTATCCACTCCCCACTAGGGAACCCCATCCCCCACCCCCCACCCCCCACCCCCTGCTTCTATGAGGGTGTTCCCTCACCCATTTCCTCCTCCTCGCTCTAGCCTTCTCCTACACTAGGACATCAAACTGTCACAGGATCAAGGGTCTCTACTGCCACTGATGTCTGACAAGGCCATCCTCTGCTACATATGTGACTGGAGCCATGGGTCCCTCCATGTGTACTCCTTGAGTGGTGGTTTAGTCCCTGGGAGCTCTAGGGGGCTGGTTGGTTGATATTGTTGTTCTTCCTATGGGCTTGCAAACCCCTTTAGCTGTTTCAGTCCTGTCCCTAACTCCTCCATTGGGGACCCCATGCTCAGTCCAATGGTTGGCTGTGAACATCCTCCTATGTTTTCGTTAGGCACTGGCAGAGCCTCTCAGGAGACAGCTATACTAGGCTCCTGTCAGCAAGCATTTCTTAGCATCCACAATAGTATCTGCATTTGGTGATACAATGCAAGATGTTGGAGCATCTTTTGGGTATATGACCAGGAGTGGTATACCTGGGCCCTCAGGTAATATTATGTTCCATTTTCTGAGGAACTGCCAGACTAATTTCCACAGTGGTTGTATCAACTTGCAGTTCCACCAACAATGGAGGAGTGTTCCTCATTTTCCACATCCTCACCAGCATCTGCTGTCACCTCAGTTTTTGACCTTAGCCATTCTGACTGGTGTGAGGTGGAATTTCAGGGTTGTTTTGATTTGCATTTCTCTGATGACTAAGGATGTTGAACATTTCTTCAGATGCTTCTCAGCCATTCAAGTTTCCTCAGTTGAGAATTTTTTGTTTAGCTCTGTACCCCATTTTTAATAGGGTTATTTTATTCTCAGGAGTCTAACTTCTTGAGTTTTTTGTATACAAGAGTCTCTCAATGCAAGTGTTATGATCTCTATTGAGAAGTTAGCTCGAGCTCAGGTTAGGGAATTTCATCACGGTCAGAAGGAAGTTGGTAGCTGAGAGTTCCAGTTCTTGCCTTACCTCCTCTGCTGTTAGATGTCTTCAGTGGATGATGAGCTTTCCTGTAGACGAGCCTACAGGTTAGAGGCAATGCAGTCATTCGTTGGATGTATCATTATTCACTTTATGTGGAGTTCACATCTACCTGCTGAATTTGTTTTTTCTAATGCCATAGAAATATTGCCACCACCTCCTCACTGTGGCAGGTCTGTACTGGAGAGAGAATCATCCCCAAGAGTCTCTGTATTCATTTCTTTCTTTTTCAGATAATCAGCATCATCTGTCTTCTTGTTGTAATTACTTTCATTGTAGTTTGTATTCCCCCTGAAAAGGTTTTTATTAGTTTAAATATCACAAATCTATTGTCTATACCCATATAGGTTTGCTGTAAGGCTGAAGTTTCAATGGGCTACAATTAGGGAGTAAGCAAAATGTCATTGCTTTCTGGGGGCTTTAGGGGAATTCATCTTCCTCTTTGCTATTGTCTGATGACTTCTCTTATTCATGCCCCAAAGTCCCTCTTTTCCATCTTCAGAGACAGGAAAAACTGTCCCTCTGGACCTTCTGCTACAGATACCCTTTCTATTCAAAACCAAGAGAGGCTCCATTTTGAAGCCTCGAGTGCCCACACAGACCCAGGGTGCTTTTCTCTCTCAGGCCCCAAGCAGTTCCAAGCCTTGTCTCCAATGAATAGGAACATACTAGGGAGCCATAATTATCCTTTCCCAGATCTCTACATGAAATAAGGTTTTTATAAAAGTTTTAGGTCTAGTAAAGCTTTGTTAAAGCATTCAAGTTGAAACCAAAATGGTAAAACTCTTAAACAATTGTGCAGTTGAAATGTGCTTTCATATCTAATACACCCCTTGTGTTATTAGCAAGTAAACTATAGTTTGAGATTCATTTAATTTCAAGCCAGATAAGCTAGAAGAGTAGACATTACTTTGAAGTCTTCTGATAGTCATAATTTTTAAAACAGGAACACATTTGCCTTAAAACTACTAAGTTCTGAAGCTGGCATTAGTACCTAGATTGATGGCTGTTCCCTTCAGAATTATCCCTGAACCCAGATGTGGAGTGTGGTAAAGTGTCTTCTGTTAATCTTTAAAGAATGTCCTCTGCTCACTGATCTCTAGTTTTGCTGGATTCCGTGACTTCTGAAGGAAAGTTGTATTCCAAGTACTTCTGGGAAATTTGGTTTGAGGACCTCTTCATTGCCATTTTTCTTGATACTGTGAGCAAATGATCTTTGTCTTCCTTGCCTCAGAGCAGTTCATGGCTTATTGAGTCCTCTGTATACATCAGTACCTAATAAAGTATGTTTAAATTGAAAGATAGTTCTGGTTTATAAAAGATAAGAAAAGAGAAAAATCTTGATTAAATGTTTCCTATGTTGCAGGTAGGTGTTTGTTGAGTGTGCTTCCCCAAACTATTTTAGAATTTTTACGTGTGCTGCCTATACTGACTTAATCTGACCTTCATCTAGTGTCTATATCATAGTCATAAACATTGTTGTTCCATTCTTATTGACTGTTTATGCTTTTGTGGAACAAATTCTCTTATTCAACATTAGAATTTCATTCAATAAGCATATTGTATCTGGACAGAAATACAGCCATCAGCTTAGGAGATGCACTTAGAAAAACAAATCTAAAGAGGAATTCCTCCCAAGTATAACTGTCAACACCATAGAATAGCATGACTGTCAACATCTTAGAAGTAGATAGGAGCAAGAACTCTTGAGGGATGAATAACAGTCAGTACTGTACAAGACAACTGAGTATTCTCCGGTAGGCAAGGTCAGATAGTAGACAAGAGAACTAACTTTGTGTACACATTTTGTTTGTGTGTATACATTTGTGCATATATCTTGTATATATGTGCATATGTGTGTGTGTGTGTGTGTACATGCACATATGCCATGGTATAGGTCTGATGACAACTTGGTTGTCCTTAGTTGGTTCTTTCTCCATTCTCTAGGTTCCAAGATCAAATATAGCAATCAGACTTGGTGGTGAGTTCCCTCATTCACTTAGCTATCTTTCTCGTCCAGAATTAAACCCAAATTAAATGCAAACAGTCCTGAGGAAGGAGACATAGTTATTAAGACCCTTTAGAGTGGGACACCCTACTAGGAAAGGTTTCATGTGGTATTCCCTACACTTCAGAAATTGATTTCATCTGACTTATTCATTTCTCATTTGCTGAAAGTAAAACCATTATTGTACTCTGTAGGTTCCTGGAGGTGCCAGTCTGCTTTTCCATTAGTCTTAGCCTTTCCCTTTTTCAAATATGTATTATTGCTCAATTTTTTTATTCATTGAACAAATTATTTAGCAATACTGTGTGCTAAATCCCAGGCTTTGTATGTGGTCAGCAAGGCCCTGAGACCTCTTAGCTCTATCCCTAGCTCTCAGCAGTGGATTGTTGAGTGGGAGCGTCTAGGACGGCTCTCTGCTCATTGTTTACTAGAACCCAAGCCACTGTGTCATTCCTATGTCTAGAAACTGAATTGGGCTTGCTCATGTTCCCTCAAGCAAATAGAGTGGAAGTGGCGGGGTTGAGGGAGCTTTTTTTAACTTCAGCCTCCACAGAGACCGGGTGCTGCTCATGTTGCTGCCATGTTTGAGTAGCTGGCAGGAGAGAGCAGGGATGCCGGCAGCCATGAGAGCATGTGTGCCCTCAGGTGTCTTCTCTCTGCTGCTCAAGCAGGTGAGTTAACCTGAGCCATTTCCAGACTCACCACTCTCAGATGCTCTCATGTAATGTGGATTTTAAGCTTCAAAATTTGGATAATTTTTATGCACTAATGAATTATATCCACTATATATCAGGGATCAGTCTCAATATGTCGCACCCGACCTCGTCCCGCAAGGGAAGATGCGACACGACCAGGTTCTTCTCTGCAGCGCTTTATTCAGGACCTTGCTTTTCTTCTCCAACACAGCCCAAGCCTGTCATTTGTCGCCCTTATAGCCCAGCAGCCCTCGCTTAGGGGCGTGTTGCATTGTGATAGGAGAACTAAGGTGCACCTCATTAGCATACCAGTGCTGAGTCACTGTGTGGTCCTACTGCGCGTACGCCAGAGTTGTTTACCAGATCTAAAATTTTCCTGCCAGCGCCATCTCGCAATGGCGCTGGATAAAGTGGCTTCCCACATCAATACTTGGTATATATTACTGAACAGAATAGACATCTCTAGAATTAAGACGTATACTCTAGGGGATATGGAAGCTAAGCTAAAAACTGTAAATGTCTATGTTCAGACATATTAAATAGTAATGGACACAGGCAAAGAATAACCTGGGCGGGGACGGGGTGGGGGGGATTCAGAAGGGCAAGGCAACTTGCTGTCAAGTAGGAAGTCTGGAGAAGACGTCACTGTGATGGTGTAGTAAGAATACAGGATGGTATTTGCTGAACACACGCTGGGGTTATTTGAGGGAAAAGAGGCCAGTGTATTGATGTGGGCCAAGATCAGAGTAATGGGACGTGAAGTGAGGTCAAAGAAGGGTGAGATGGTACCAGCTTGAATAGAAGCTGGAATGAATGAGAAGACACTGGAGTGTTGATTCAAGCTGACGTTTTAACAGAACTGCTCGGCCTCTATATAGGAGATGTTACAGCAGGCAATGGCAAAAGCAAGTAAACCACTTCGAAGGCAATTTCAGTTATCCAAGTACAGTAGGGAATGCGGAGGATGCCTGTCACTGCAGAGCTGATGGAACCCTATGCAATGCTGTCTTTTTATGTGTGTGTGGTTTATTGTATAATCTAGGCATAGCAATAGAGTAGTGATAACTAATAATGAAGTAGAACAATTAAATTTCTCTGTAATGAAATATTTAAATATTAAATAAATGAGTACTAAATTACTCCTGAAGTCTTATGGAACTGTCCATGTAATATTTCTAGACCCTGGTGGACCACATGTAGCTGAAACCTCAGAAAGGGGAACCCTGGCTAATGGGAAACTACCACGGGGTGAGGTCAGTGTGGATCATGGTAATAGCAAAGGAAATGGTGAGGAGTGGTCAGTTTCCATTGAGCTGGTGAAGATTTGATTTGCTAATGGCTTGGATATGGGATGGGAGGGCTGAGCTCACTAATCCAGCGTCTGCCTGAGCAGTTATAAGATGGGAACTGCTCTTTACCAAAGCTCTCTTCATCCTCTGCTGTCTCCCTGACAAGTGCCTATTTCTACACTTATTTTCAGAATTATGCTAGAATTTTTATCTTTCAATCTAGACCTTTCTATATTATGGTATATATAATTATGGTATATTTATATTGGGTCTTTTACCTAAGTTGCTTGATATTAAGGTTGTAATTTGACAGATGTATGAGTCACATAAGTAGCAAAACCTATGTTTGCTACTGTTTGCTTATGCTAGTGTTCTTTATTATATTATTAATGTTGTTGCTACTGCTGCTTTTGTTCTTAGGAGCCTGTTCTAATCACCCGGAGCAAAGTCAAAGGAATTTGAGACCTGTGCATTGTGGTCAGACACACACCCACAGGCTAAGAATACAGGAAGACAGCACTCAAAAAACAGTGCAGAGTGCAAGTCAGCAAATGAACATTTAATTTATTTATTTATTTTTTTGTTTTTCTGAGACAGGGTTTCTCTGTGTATCCCTGGCTGTCCTGGAACTCACTCTGTAGACCAGGCTGGCCTCGAACTTAGAAATCCGCCTGCTTCTGCCTCCCAAGTGCTGGGATTATAGGTGTGCGCCACCACCACCCGCCTGGCTGAACATTTAATTTAAAGATTTAATTTCACATATCCTAGATCACTTGACATTTGCAGATATGTAAATGACATTTAAGCAAGTGTTATCTCTAGTCTTCAGTTACATTGCTTGGAAGTGGTTGTTCAAAGCTTGCTTGTTTTTATTTGTTATTTGTTTGTTTGTTTATTTCCTCCTTCTGTACTAGGAATTGAACCTGTGGCCTTCCATGAGGTTACTAGGCAGATTCTCTACTTCAGAAACTATACCCAGACCTTTTGTTTGTTACCTTTTTTTTTTCCATTCAGCATTTTGCTAAGTAACCCATACTGACCTTGAACTCATTCTAGCCCTTGAGATAGTGATTCTGGATTATAGGCCTGCGTCACCTTGGAATGCCAGGTTTGTTTGGCCCAAATAGACCATACATCATGGAAATGCCTCAAAAGGCAAGCAGAGTAATCTAATGTGGTGTGGAGAGGAGCCAGGAACCAGTTGCAGTTATGGATGATGAACTGAATTAGGAGAAGGGTGATGTAGAGGTGAGGTAGGGAAGAAAATTTGAGTGTCTTGGATGTGCTAGTGTGTTATGTAACTTGCCTCATAAACCCTTGTGGCAGGGGTGTTGAATAGAAGCCCTGACATCTGTCTAATGAACCCAGAAACTTCGGCTCAAAGACATTAAAGGAGTGTGTCTTACATAGTCATAGGTGGTGGAAGCCCACATTAGATCCTAAGTCAGTCGTGTAGTCTGAGATATGTGCTGTATATAACATGTGCTGTTTGTCTGTAAACTCATTTAGATTCTCCCTTGTTCACTCACTGCGTCTTTAGTAATCTGACTCAGCACTGATAGTACTATGCATGTTGTGGGGACTCGAAAGGCTGTTTGAGTTCTTGAGAATAGTACTGAGAAGCACAGACCTGAGGTGGTACTGCTCCTGGAACTGGCTACATGTTGGGAGCTTTTGCGGGCACCAATGGGAGGACTGTGAATAGTGCGGTACATCTGCTGTGTAATATCCACACAACACAATCTGTTGACAAGTGGAAGCAGAGAGACTGAAGCAGTCACACTTCCACCAGAGCAGCCACCCAGAAGAATTATGTCAAAATCTGGCTTGTTAAAGCTGTAAGGAACTTAATTTTCTCTACCATCCATAGCCTAGTTATGATGCTGATGGGACATTTTTACTGATGGTGACAGTGTGTCCACACTGAGAGTGTGAATGAAAAAAAGCAGTCTTAATGTATTCATAGACATGGCCAGCAGGAGTGAACCTGCTTACTCTGACCCTGTCCACAACTGGTCACATTAAAATTTCCCAAGAGGAATGGTTTTGGTTGTATGTCCCTTGTTGCAGACTCATGCCAGACAGAGTCACAGACTCATCATTAATAAAACTAATGGATTGTTGCTGCATGCCATGCAACCTGTGATCACGTTGGAAGGGATTTGTATTTCTATACAGATGACTTATTTGTTCCATACTGCTCCTGCTTCCTGCCTCAAAAGGGAATGATGGGTATTACATTCATTCTGAGTATTGTGATCTGTATGTAGGAGGCAGCTAGCAAGTGGCCTTCATGGCATGCCCAGAGTAGGTACGAATCTGCACCCAGTGGGATCCTAGAGCTACAAGAAGTGGACACATGCCCCATCCCTAACCCAGAAGCTGTCTCCAATTGATCACCACTGGTGGACTGGCTGGTTTTGTGTGTCATCTTGACACAGGCTGAAGTTACCACAGAGAAAGTTGAGGAAGTGCCTTCATGAGATCCAGCTCTAAGGCATTTTCTCAGTTAGTGATCAAGTGGGGAGGGCCCATTGTGGGTGGTGCCATCCCTGGGCTGGTGTTCTTGGGTTCTATAAGAAAGCAAGCTGAGCAAGCCAGGGGAAGCAAGTCAGTAAGAAACATCCCTCCATGGCCTCTGCATCAGTTCCTGCTTCCTGACCTGCTTGAGTTCCAGTCCTGACTTCTTTTGGTGATGAACAGCAATGTGGAAGTGTAAGCTCAATAAACCCTTTCCTCCCCAACTTGCTTCTTGGTCATGATGTTTGTGCAGGAATAGAAACCCTGACTAAGACAGCTTGCAAATGAAAAATTAGTTTTTGCCGAGGGAATCTCACTGGAGAAACAATTGGTGAGGGTTGACTGTGTCTACTGTATGCAGTAGCTGGCCAGCGTGCTAAAAACAAGCTCAGTGGAGCCTTTGAAATTTCCCCACCTCTTAGTTTGTCTCATGATGTTATGTCAGGCCTGTTTGTATTTATGTTATTTTCCTCTTTATTTTGCCTTATAGGTTCTTTGCATTTATATTATGGCTTCTAGCTTAGTGTTTACATGAGATTCCCGAGTGTACGACTGTGTGGGTCTCTGGGTCTGAATCTGCTTTGTCTGCCTTTTTCCTGGGCTCTTTGCTTATCTTGACCTATTCCAGTGTTTTAGTGTTTGTTTCATCTTATTACATTTTATGTTCTTATTCCTTAGAAGCCTGCTTGTTTTATAAAGAGACACAGAAAGGGCGTAGATCTGGATAAGAGCACAGCTGGGGAGGGACTGAGAAACAGAGGAAAGGGAAACTGTAGTCAGGACTTATTTTGTGAGAAAAAAAAAAACTATTTTCAGTCAAGTACCCTCCCCACCCCAAGAGGAAGTGACCTCCAAAGTCTGCGAATGTAACAATAGGAGCAGTGCCCCTAGGTATCCAAACTGCACCACAATAGTGGAGGTCAGGGTCTCCTCCACGTCCCTCTGCAGGGGCAGGTGTGATGAGAGTGAATGAATGCTATGGAGTTTCCCTGCAAACAGTGCCATCTTAGCAGATGCAGGAAAGAGAAGTCTAGAGCACTTAGCTAACTTGTTGATGTGACAGGTGAGGACTCAGGCCCAGGTCTGCCTCAAAGTCTTGCTTGGTGTTCTTCCTTTTGTCTACCTCTCTGGCTGCAAAACTGCATCTGGGGTGATCAGAATTACTGCCTGACTAGCAAGCTGAAAACTCATTCTCTTCTTTTGCTTGAGAAATTATTTCAAGTTGACTAAGGTGATAATTGAGTAAGAAATTGAAATTTGGTCAGCAATCATGTGCACCGTGCAGTCATGAATGACAATGCCTCCTACCCCCAAAGCGGGGCAGGAAGGATGCCAGGCTGGCGGTTTCTGTAGCCCAGCGTTCTCTTTATTAATCAGCTGGGAAGGAGCAGCATCCCCCTTCTCATGAAGTTTAGAGGCCTTGTATTCATAGGGGTGTAAATCCTTGAGAGGACAGAAGAATAAATAAACCTTCTCAGAATAGTGCACAGCTGGAATTAAAGCATATTTACCATGAAAAGGGCCAGTGAGGGACAAGAGCCTTGCAAAGAGCCCCTCCCAAGTTGTGCCTCGCCTTGCAGGCGCCATCATTCTTCAACGCACACTGTTTAGCAGGTAATGTTCAGAGCCATGCCTCTCGCTGCTCCACTCTTTGTCCACCCTACATCTCCCTGCCTTTCAGACATACAGCCACATTTATCTTCTAACTGCTGTTTATGAACACGTCCCCTAGCCTGTGCGCTGAAGGAGTTGGAAGGCCTGCTCTGACCTAGATAATAGCCGTGACTTTTCTGAGGTTATGAGCAGGAGTTGCCATCACTGCAGCTCTTGTGATGTCCCTTGATCTTATCTATCCTGCTGCTCATGGGCAGCTCTCCATAGATGGCGATGCTAAGAGAATGGAAAGTGTGGCATCTAGAAAGTCAAGAGTGCATACACTGTGAATCAGTTGGGCTGAGCAACATCTTGGGAGTGCACTGGTGTAGACGAGGCATTGCTCCAGAGTCTGTCTTTGAGTGTGCTTGTCATGAGTCCTGCAGCAGGAGACTTCAACAGGTGTATTCCAGAGACATGAGACAGCAGGGTATTTCCAGTTGACTGCAGGTAGATGGGTACAGATACGCTGCAGGTGGGAGCAGAGGGCGTGTCCTGGAGATGGCTCAGCCACACATGAGCTTTAAGGCAGGTCCTGCTGGATTCTCACTTGGAATAGCACTGTTGCTTGGAGAATGGAGCAGGTGGCACCAGCCTGGAGACCAGGACACTCCCAATGAGAAGGCTGTCACAGCATTTGATAGCACAAGTGGGAGGGGCTCAGCATCTGTGGTTGTGACTCTGGTACAGCCCTGTGTCATGGCTTTGTGTTGTATTTCTAAAAGCTACTTTTTGAGAACTGGTACTGTCAAACCAGCTCTGCTAGCTGCATCACGGAGCAAAGCTCCTTATTCACAACGAAGCCACTTACATCCAGTTTACCAGATGAGGGGTTTCCTTGCCGTATTTACGGAAAAGCCTAAGGATCAGTGCATTTTCATGGCAGGTTTTATACATTTTCCTGAGGACAGAGCAAACCAGTTTACATCTCTGGCGACCCAGATATACCTAGGAAGTGTCATAGTTAACATTGTAGCTGCACAGTCTGGTGAACTGAACGGACTGGATAGGAGTGAGATGTGCCATGGTTCTCGATAGCAGAATAGGGAATAAGGTCGGAAGCAACCGACCATAACTATCATCCGTGTTCAAAATCGGAAGAGTTCCTCCACTGAGATGGCGCCTGAGTATGGAGTGGAGCCTCATCACTACCGTGTGAATGCATGCCAATTTTAGAATGTTTGCACATGTAAGTAAAGGTCCAGTTCAAATTAGCCTCTGATTGATGAGAAGAGTTATTAGCTTATGTGACCAGAGATGTGGAGGGCTGCATGGTTGGCGGTCTCAGCAGCTTGTGCTGCCACGGAGCCTCTCGTCTTCTTTCTTCTGCTGTCTGTGATGCTAGCTTCATCAGAAGGCTTTGTGCTGGCAATGCTCCCAGGATGCTATTTCCCAGCAGTGAGTTAGGTGGCTTTCTAATTCGTGTCAGTATAGAGATATGGTGAGAGCATCAACACACACAGAGTAAGCAGAAGGTTCCCACGATACTGGCTGCCATCCTGGACCATCTCCATTCCCCGGCTTGCCAGGTGCTGATTCTCTCAAGTCTGGATTGCCTGAGCCAATCTACCAGTGATAGCATTGAGTCAGCCCCACATGGCTTCAGAGGGAGCTTGTAGGTACACTCTGAGAGGAGAGACAGACAGACAGGGAGAGAGAGAGAGGTTTAAGATCAGTGCCTAACTTGCTGTACTGAGCATGGAGACTTGGTTCTGATAGCCTACAGTTCTGTGGCTAAAGCCACATGTAGTATTTGGTAGCAGCATACAGAGAGATGAGCTATTTGACTTGGGGCAGAGCCGAAAGTGATTGCTTGGTAAGAGTCAATCCAGTTAAAGACAGCTGAGGTCACTTGCTGGCTCCTTTGTAGCCCCAGTTTTGCTGTCTCCTATGATATTCTAGCATCAGACCCAGGTTACAGGTATTTTGAAATTATGCATTATAGTGCATTGGTGGATCTTGTAATTAGTTTAAGGCATTGTAATAAGCATTGGGGGAAAAAGCACGCAGACTGGAGATTGGAACAAGAGTTATCAGATTGTATGTCATCTTAAGGGTTGTATGCTTCAGCAAAGTTTTATTTGCTTTGAATATATGCATGTGTTTCTGAATATATGTAGACTCTCTAATTGAATTTTGATATACAGTCTTTCTTGTTCTGGGTATTGAACAAAATATTTGAAGCTGCTGACTCAATGGGCAACTGGTTGAGTTACAAAACATTCCCCAGGAATTAGCATAAGGTTTCCTTCGCTTCCTTTGCATAAGCCATTTGAAGTCCAGCTTTCCTTCTTCCTTCAGCCCCACCCACTCCATGTAGACTTTCCTTGGGTCACTGGTGAGTCAGTTGAGTCATTCAGAGACATTTGTCCCCAGAGCTTTTCATAGTGGTTCACACACTTCCATTACTAATAAAATTAGCCTGGAGGAGC
This sequence comes from Apodemus sylvaticus, assembly GCF_947179515.1. Taxonomy (NCBI): domain Eukaryota; kingdom Metazoa; phylum Chordata; class Mammalia; order Rodentia; family Muridae; genus Apodemus; species Apodemus sylvaticus. The sequence continues at coordinate 104,834,567 of NC_067477.1, read as the reverse complement.
TTGTAGCAAATACAGGGTTTGCTTAAACTTTGCCAATATTGTTGCCACCCAGGCATAACACTCAGCGTGCCTAGGATGAGACATTTCTGAAGGCAGGCTTAGCGCATTTCAGCTCCAGGTAAGGACACAGAAGAACAGTGGAGCCCAGAACCCTGTGCTCTGTGGGCCTAAGAGCTCCCCAGGCAGCTTGCTTACCCCTCAGAGTTAACGTTTTTAATCCTTATTAGAACTGATTGCAAAGGAGGACACAATTCCAGCATATTGTAATCAATTACTTCTCCACTGAAACTGTTGTAGAGTATAGCAAACAAAATTTGGGATCTCTCTTTCCCTTTAAAGAACAAGGACAAATGCCTCTTTGGCAGTCAGTGAGAACAGAAAGCCCTTCTTCTCAGAACGTTGGATTCCTCAAAGTGAAATGATGCTGGAAGGGGGTAAAGGGAAAGAGAGCCCTACTTGGTAATAATGAACAAGTTTGCCGAATGCAGAGTAAAGCAAACAACAGGCGGAAGAGTCTCCAAGTGCTGCTCCTGGTTGAATGAAGGAAAGGTACTGAAGAATGACGGACAAAGGGCACTTTCTGGTTTGCCAGCTGGAAACAAACTTCTTGTGTTTTTGAGAGCAGCCAGCAACAGCAAACGTCCCATAAGGAACGCCAGTGAGTGAGAGCTGCTTCCCTGTGTGTTTCAGAGGAGCAATCTGTTTCCTGAGAAGGGTCTGGGTACTGGAATGCTTGCACTGCAGGGTGGCAGGGGCTCTAACTGCACCATCTAAGGACCTGCTCTTGAGAGCTGAGGGTTCCATGAGCTATCACATGCTCATGGTCCTGGCAGAGCAACGGTACATTGCTCTGGAAGCTTTGAGCTTGTCATTAGCCCTTTTTAAGGGCTCTCCTTGGGAGAGATGGCCCTAAACTTCAGAAGCCATGCTAGCTAGGGTTTGGTCTCTTAGACAGTCATTTCGTGCTAAGAGTTTTGCAGTTTTCACTTCTGTATGGTTTAATCATGATGAAGCATGTTGATACTTAAAAGTGACTTTGTCCACCAAAATTAACTTGTAGAAATTCCTAAGCCCATCAGCTTCTAATATTGTCTTTAAAAATCTGTGTTGAGTTACTACTTTAGTTGATGTATTTATTTGATAAGAGAGGTAAGCTAAATTTTGATGTTAAATAACCTGAAAACAAATTGATATTCCAAGTTTATATTTTAAGAGGTGGTTGGAGATTAAATATTATTGTGTGAGTCCTTGGGTGATTATTACTTATTGCTAGATTATAGCACCAAATCATTTATAGCTATGTTATAAATGTATGTGCTAAGAGCACATGTTCACTAGTTTGAAGACCTAAGTAGAAGGTATCCGTTGTTCAGCATTACCTCTGTGGTAGCTTTATCTGTCCCTTGAGTCTATCCCATTGGCTAAACACACACACACACACACACACACACACTTTACACTAGCAAAAACTTTTCCAGGATAGTGTGTGATTGAGATTGGGAGAGGAATGGTGTTTAACTTTGAGGATCAAACTTTGGACTATTTTGATATTTTTCATAACCAATTCCCCTGTTTTCCTCAGCTGTGCTGCCAGCTGCTGCTCTGCATGCATTTCTGTACCCAGGAGTCTCCTTCAAATAGTGAGCCACTCTTTCTGTTGAGAGTGTGTTATATTCCTGAGGTGTTTTAGAGCTCAGTAAAAGAGCGGGAGTTATGACCAAAGACCATTCTCTTTTATACTAGCCTTTGTTTAATTTTTTAAGCTGTTTCTCTGCCCAAAAGTCAACCCCTCCCTTTGCTCCCCCTGAGCTTTTGGTCTCTGTCAGGTCGAAGGTCAGCTGTTGCCTCCTTTTTATAGACTTCTGTTTTCCTAAGGCAAGCTTTTTTTCCTTTACTATCTACACACTTCATTTATATTCCAGTACATTTTCTAAATATTTAATTTTATCTTGGCTTTTCCATTAGCATGCATGTTCATTGAAGGTAGATGCCTTAGACTGCATTTGCATCCCTGGTGCCATGGTCAGGCTTGGTGCATGGTCACTGATAGTGTTAAAGAGGAAAATGGAGGAAGGAGAGAGGGAAAGAGGAGGGCGGGCTCCTAAGTGGGAACATAAGAAGAAAGACCGTCTATCCAATGGTAGTAAACTGTATTCACTTTCAAGTTTACTGATGCCGAGAGTATATGAGTAAAATACATTTTCCTGTTGGCTTTCCTAGTATTTTATATTTCTCTTGGGAGCAGTGGGAACCTCAGAGCCTAGATTTCCACTCATAGGAAGCAGCTGGGTTTTCTTAAGTCCTTCCATTTCCCTAATGTCCGCATTATGTGCAAAGTCAAGCCATGCTCATTTTTTAAAGCATGTCGTCTTGGAGAGGTTTCTCGGCCTTACGGTACCTTGTGAATTTTGAATCAAAGCATTTCCCAAAAACTCCAGTACAGATTGTGTCAGAGCTCCTTTCTCCCCTTCCCAGGAATTGAAGCTCCAAGTCCAGTGTATTTAGCCTGACACTGGGGGCTCTGGTCTCTTTCCCCCCCTGATCTGGCATGACTTTGTTGCAGCCTGCATTCCAGCCAGGGGGGTGAGTTTGCAGCCTCTTGCCTGCTGCTGACTGCTGTCTTCTTCAGATTGCCTTCCCACTTCCTCTTCAGCCTCTCTGGAGGACTATGTCTCCACAGCTCTTTCCTGACCTTGCCTCTGCCTGCTTCCATTCTAGACCGAGTGCCCCTCTAAAGCCTCCTGTAGCTGCCCTAGTTATGTAGTGGCCAGGATTCTTTATAGTGTCTTTTACTTCTTCATGTTTCCAACCAGACTGTGACATAGCCTGGGGCAAGGGCTTGATCTAATTTTGTGTTTCACCAGCACCCTGTCTGAGACAAAGGCACACTCAGTCTTGGAAAATGTCTGTCCGATGAATAAATGGAACGTTGCCAGTTTGACGTCCTTGTACCCTTGATCCCTCTGACGTGCTACTGTCCTCGTGGCATATTTTTTACCCCAGTTTGTATTATTGTGTCACATCCTTTCAGTTGTTCTTGTAGTCCTTGTCTCCTTGGAGTCTTGGAGGAGGGGGATACTGTGCAGAGTCTTGGTCGTCTGCAGCCTCTCAAGGATTCTGCACCATGAGCATTTAGGGAGATGTGGACAGCAGGGCGTTTCAGTGCACCTTTTAGAGCTCTGCTCTTCTGCTCGCTTGTCGTAGCTGATGAGCAGTTTCACTGTACTACTTCTTGTCTTCCTACCATGTAGGGAGACAAACTTACAGTTATACAGTTAGGATGTTAATTGCAGTAAATACTCGGTGACAGTGGACTTGCATTGACGATGACATAGCCCAGGTCGGTGAGCTTGGGGATGATGTCATGAGTCAGGAAGAGTCCTAGAGCTGAGTTTCTAAGTTGATAGTGGAAGGACAAGGCAGGAGTTCAGAAACTGAATGAAGTTTTCTTTTTATTCCTTTGAGAACTGGAATTTCTAATTTTGTTCTAAATAATTTTTCTCCTATGTTGTGAGTTTACATGGAAATGTAATAGAACAATAGAACATTTGCATAGCATTATGTCTGGCTAGCTGATCCATTTCCTCAGCGAGGACAGCATTGGAAGTTGTTTTACTTTATAAGTTTGTTTGTGAAATTTGTTTTACATTATAAGATCTACTTGACCAAAAGACATTTGTTGTGTTTGAGTCACCACTTTACATCTTGGGATTAAGTGATAGTCAATAAATAGTCAATAAATAAAGTGATAGCCAAATAAGTTATTTTAACAAAAAGATAATGCGGAGAGAAGAAAAAAAAAGGAGTGGTTATTGTTGCAGACTGGTTGTGGAAAGAAATCCTGATAAGGTGACATTTTTGTCAAGTTGTGAGGATTCCCAAGACAGCATCTCAAGAGCAAGAAGATAGATTGGAGAGAACTAGGGAAGCACAGGGGCAGGGCCCCATCTGTTCTTGGAGAGTTGGGATGTCATTGACTAGATATGGACAGGGGCTGGCATTATCACATTTGTGGTTTTTTTTATTTATTTATTTATTTATTTATTTATTTATTTATTTATTTATTTATTTATTTATTTATTTATTTATTTATTTATTGTTTTGAGACAGGGTTTCTCTGTGTAGCCCTGGCTGACCTGGAACTCACTCTGTAGACCATGCTGGCCTCGAACTCAGAAATCCGCCTACCTCTGCCTCCCAAGTGCTGGGATTAAAGGCATGTGCCTACTGCCAGGCACATTTGTGTTTTTCAAGCATCACTACTCTAGGGCTGGGGAGGTGGCTCGCTTAGAATGTGTTTTAGTGCACGGCTGTGAGAACCCAAGTGTAGAGGGCAAAAGGTCCTCATGTTCACAGATTAGGGTAACCGGAAATCTTGAACACAGGGGTCTTTCTCTTTAACAGAAGGAATTGGAGGTAGTTAATGATGTTTTTGATCTTCTCCACCCAGTCAGAACTAGACCAGAAACCAAGTGGCCAGACCTCTGCCATGGTGGCCTATCCCCCATCTGGACACACCCATTAGATGCTGCTTGGCGGTTTGGCATTCTGGCCTGTGGGGTTGGAGGCTCCCTATCTGAAATGGGCTATAGTCCTAAATTAATGTGGACCTGCTTTCTGGGAACCACCTTCTCCCTTGACTCTGTGACCCCAATCCCTACTTCCACTTCAGTGAGGGCCTTCCTATCTCATTCTGCAGTTCCCTGTGGAGTGCTGTGGGAGGCTGGGAGGCCTTGAAAGCATGTGCAGCTGCCTCAGTCTGTTGGAGAAGGTCAGAGTCTCAAGTATTAATTCGGAAGTTTACAAGCATCTAAGCTGGGGTTGAGGCATGTACTGTCATCTCAGGAACATAGACTTGCTATCTGTTAGCAACATGTGCACATAACTGCACCACTGGAGTCTTTCATTTGCTTATTTGTTTTGAGACATTTTCTCCTGTATTATAGGTCTTTGATGTATTGCCCCCATCCATGTCTCTCTCAATTTAAAAAGGGCTGTCTTAAAGCTATCAGGTTTTTGTGGAGGTCCACATCATTAATGGATCTCTGCCCTGAGTCATTTTATCCAATTGAGAGAATTTACAGGAGTCACACCCTTGCTTTATCTTCCCCTGAAGCATTTTAACCTTCTGAGGGTTTTACCTGGCATTTGCTATCTATGCATTTCTCAATCTTGCCTTCTATGACTGGTGTCTAAATAGCAATTGTTTAGCCATATAAAGCCCTGAATTTCTGTCCTATTTCTCTACCCTTTTGGTTCCTAATCTCTTATATGGTTTGATCATAATATCCTATAACATGCAACACATACTACTAATGATGATAATACAGCCTCTAGAGCTTCATGTTTATTAGTATGTGATATGCTATATCAATCAATGCCATATGCTATACTAACTTAATATATAATATATGATATATTGATATATACAATATATATAGATATTGATATATACAGTATCTATATAGATATGTTATACTATATACTATATGGATAAATGGTATATGATATGGATAATAGTATATAATATATATGTGGAAATTGTGTATATTATATGGATAAATGATATATGCTATACTATGTGGATGTATTATGTATGATATAATATATGGATATATGATTACATTATATTATATGGGCAAATGGGATATGATATATATACTATAAGGATATAAGGATATATAAAGATATATATGGAATAAGGATATATGGATATATAAGGATGTAAGATACACAATGTTGATATATGGTATAAGATATGCTATATGGATAAATAGTATAAGATATACTATATGGGCAAATAGTATATGATATATGTATAAATGGTATATGATGTATATATATGTTATATGATATACTATATGGATATAATATATATATATACACACACATGTACACATATGGCATAGGAAATGCTATATGTGTATATGGTATATGATCTGCACCCCAAGTGAGAAACACTAACAGCATAAGTATTTCATTAAAGTTTAATGTAGCTACAGTTTTGCAGTGTCTGATCTGATAACCAAAAACACCTATCGTATTCTCTTAGCAAATTCTGTCATTTGTCAGAAATGGCTGAGGTTCATAGTGACTTAATTGTGCAAAAGATTCATTGTCCAGATGGAATAAGAGATCTGTACCACAAATCCCTTAGGATCTATGCTGCTGGGAGCCCTACCATTTTGTATCAGGACCACATGAACTCCACATGCTCCTTAGCTGCTGTGGCTGAGATGGAAAAGGATGGATAATGATGATCCTTGGGGACTCTCCTTGCCTTCCTTCAGCGTGGCCCATGTCACTTCTAGGCAGATCTCATTGGCTAGAATGTATCTGTTCCTCCTACCTGGAAGCTGACAAGTGCAGTGTGGTAGAAGGGGTGCTGGTGTCTGCAGAGCATGGCCCCTGTCACATCAGGGCAACACTCTCCAGGAGAGGCAATGGCGTCGGAGAATAGTGAGCCGACTGAGATGATGGGCAGTCCTCAGAGTCGGGTGTATCTTGAAGGTAGACCCAGAGTCATGCACGTGAGCCTTTGTCCTCCATACATCCTGGTCATGCATGTCTTCTTTGTGAGCCTTGATCATGCTTTTATCTCATTTTTCTGAAGTATCTGGAAATTAGATGATCCATATCTCTTTATTTAATAATAAAAAAATTCTGCCATTTACCTTTAAAAAGTTTTCACAGTTATTGTGTGTACTGGAGGTCAGAGGACAGTGTATGGAATTCAGTTTGTCCTTCCACCATGTGTATTCTAGGTACTGAATGTTGGCTTAGCCACAAGCACCCTCCTTCACTTGAGCCATCTCACCTCTTCTGATTTTCTTAATTTCTTAATTTCTTTTCTTAATTTCAGTAAATTGGCATTTTAGTAGCATTACTGAATAGAGAATAGTAAAAAAATATTGATATTTTTTATTGATAACATGTTAATGGAACTCAAAAGTAATTTTAAAAATGAAGATACTGTGTGACCACCAGGTATAGTAAAGATGTTATTTCTTACTCTGGTACTTTTCATTTTTCCTCCTCATTCCTATACCTTTGATCATAGTAAAGTTTTGTTTTCACTTTTGTTTTAAATCACGTCTAAATATGATTTAGTGATGAACTTGCATTTCCTGACCATGCTCTGGCGTTTTCCATGGTGAGCTTGTTTGTCTGAAGTAAAATGGGGAAAAGTGTGAGTTGAGTCAAATGCCCGGTCACATAAAAGCCCTCTGTCTTCTGTCATAATTTCCTCCTGCTTCTTACTGTCGTAGCTGGCTCAGAAAATTAACTTCTGGTTATTTATTCACTCTGAGTATGGGACTATTTGTTTCTTTTCCATAGTCCCTTTACAGAATCTGTTAAAGTAGGGAAAAGAAAATGTCTTTTGTGATAATGGTATGAGGACCAGAGTTTGAACTGTTGAAAGCAGTTGGTGATCAGCACATACTAGATGAGCGTCCATAGCAGAGAGGAAGGCCTATCTGGGTGGTTCTGGGAAACCAAGTCAGAGTACACGTAAGAAGGTGGGTCATGCACATGGATGCTGGAGCAGAGGCCTTTCCAGACTGAAGGTGAAGCTCAAGTCCCAGCTCCATCTGGACTGATTCCGTGTGTTTGTTGTTCAGCCTGAATAGAGATTTCTGTTGTCATAGAAGGGCAAGTAGACACCCTAGTGAGGCAAAGGTGACCCCGGGAGTTACAGACTGTCTGTGTGGCTGGAGTCTAGGATGTATGTCAGCTTGTAACTAACTTGAGGTTACTTTAAAGGGCAACATTATAAGAGAGTCTCAAGAGTAATTCACTAGGACTATGAAAGGCTAGGGGGTAGGAAGAATGGCCTTTGTTAGTTTGGTCAAATGAAAAATCAGGGTCATTGAGTGAATTCTTCCTGAAGGTATGTATCACACTATACTAATTGTTTCATATAATGTCTTAACTCAAATTCTTAATATGACATTACGTGATAGACACCAATTTTCACATTTTGCTGATGAAAAAACTAAAGCTTGAAACTCAAGTTACCAGACAACTGGATTTGCCTTTCTTCCTCTTTCCTGTACCTGTGCTCTAGCATTGGTCACTATCAAGCTAAGCCTTTGATAGCAATGATCCACCTGCCCAGGGACCTGCTGTTTTTCCTACCACTTTGCTTTCTACACACATAGCTTCCCCCCCTTTTCTATTCTCTAGTTAGTTTACTCTCAAAACTTCTCTACACCACACAGCAGGGTAGAAAAAATATTAGGCAACCTGACCTATTCCAATAATTGTTCAAAATTCTATTTTTGCTCCCAAATAGAAATCTTGGGGCAAAAGCCATGAACGAGTTATAAGAAAAGATTCTTAGCACTGTTACTCAGCCTTGATGTTGTCAGAGCACTCAGCAGTGTGCACTCTGTGATACTCTGCTAGATCTAGGATACAGAAGATGGCAGGAGGAATTTGTATGGTATGTGTTAAGACAAAGTCTAGGTACCACATGGTATGGATTTCAGGGTTTTTTTTTTTTTTTTTTTTAGGTTTTTCTCTTGAGACAGTCTTACTGTGAAGGCCAGGTTGGTCAAGTTTTCAGCCTTCCTGCTTCAGCCTCTTGAATGTGCTGTTTTCATGCATTGGATTCAAACTTCAATCCCCTTAACCCTCCTAGTAATGATGTACAGGGTGGAGGAGGGGAAGGTCTGTTGAGCGAGCGTAGGTATAGCTGTAGCATCCTGTACTTCTGAGCCACAGAGATGAAGGGCTCACTGTTAACTGAGAGGAAGAAGCCAAAGCCACAGTTAATCCTGTGTGGTTAGAGCAGTGGCGCTCACCCTTCCTGATGCTGTGGCCCATTATCACAGCCCCTCATGTTGTGGTGAACCCAAGCATTGAACTATTTCAGTTGTTACTTCATAATGGCAATTTTGCTACTCTTATGAATCATAATGTAAATATTTTAGGAAATAGAGCTTTGCTAAGGGAATCACAACCTACCCACTAGTTGAGAACCACTGAGTTAGAGGCATCTGAATTTTTTGTGTGTGTCATCTGCTTAGTAGCAAAACCCAGGAAGAAATGAGGCCACAGAATATACTATGAAGCTGCATTACAAAGCAAAACTTTAGTGCAGTTCAGGGGAAATAGTACCTCACCAAGGTAAGTTTAATCAGTATTCATAGAGAATTAAAATGTCAGCTGTCAATATTCAAACTAACTCTCTGAGGTGACTTGGGGTTAGGGTTGGGGATACATGTTCTAGTATAGTCACTGATGCTTTGCATTCTAGCTTCCATCTTTTGGATATTTATTAATGACTAATTCTAAGAAATAATAGGGAAATTTAACATGTTGTTAAAGGTCATTTATTTTATTTAAAGCAGCACTAAGTCCTTTTGAGGATATAGCAAAATGGCTTGAGTTGTCATCAGGAGACTGGGTCACTAACATGCACTAACATGCCCAGCAGCTCCTGGGGATGAGCCTCGATTTTTTACTTAATAGTAAAGAAATGTTCAGAACTGGCAGTTCTGACTGTAAATGGGTCCCTGGCTTTGCACTGGGCTAACACTCAGTGGGAAGTCTAGTTTCACTCTGTTCAGTATTACCTTCTTTGACTGCTGCCATTGTTCAAAGTCCATCTTAACAGCTGAGTAGACTACTTGGTCCTGTTTTCTTCAAAGGAGAAAACAACAACAAAACTTTAAAGTGCCAATCACTGATTGACATCTGCTAAGATTTCACTTTCATCCTACCCAGTAATACCTTATTAATATGTCAAACATTGCGCCTCTTTGTTTTCCTGATGTTGTTTAATGTCTTCTTAAAGCTCTCAGTAGAAGCACGTGAAGAGATGACCAGAAAGGCCATTAAGACAGTCAAGCATTTTATAGAGAAACCAAGGAAAAGAAATTCAGAAGACGACCCCCAAGAAGGCCGTGGTTCTCAGGCCACCTACACAGATGCCTTGGCTCATCTGGAGAAGTCGCTCGCGCACCTGGAAACCCTCAGCCACAGCTTCATCCTCAGTCTGAAGAACAGCGACCAGGTATGGAGTCAATACCTGGGAAAGACCGGCTTAGATATTATCACCGGATTTATTCCCTTTCCCTCAAAGCCACGTTGCAACTGTGTTATCTCTTGGCTGTTGTAAGAGATACTTGATGTGATTTTTCTTTTAAATGGAGCAAATGTATTTATGTTGTAGTTTAAAAAGTTTCAGTCTGCGGGAAGTTGGTTTCTTTACTCTACAGCGTGTGATAGCATATGATGGAATAAAAGCTCTCACACCATCAGTAAGAGGTGAGGCAGGAGCAGAAAAGGCTGGAATCCCATGATCCCCTTCAATATCCTGCTGACCTCTCACTGGATCCTGTCTCCTAAAGTTCCCACCACCCTGCAACCTTAAATACAGAGAATTTGTGGGACTTGAAGATCTCAATTAGATCAGTGGTGCTGATGGGACAGTGGATGTGAAAAATGGTTTTACTATCCTCTTACCACTTGGCTATCTATTGGTTTCATTTGTCTTTCTAAATGAACTTGGGCCTAAGTTGTTATCTAAAAAGAGGAAAAGGTTGGTGTGTGGGGTGGGGTGGGGGTTGGGGGAAGGGTATTGTAGCAAGAATTGAGCACTAGGTTGGTGCTCAGGTGAGGAAGGATTTCTAAAGTTGAGAACATCGTGTTCTCACCCATGGGAACTATTGGGTGTTTTACTTTCTAAGTGAATCATGATAGAGGCCCTAGCTCATTTTTTTTCTAATTTCTTAAAGAAATTCAGAAATGCTAGTTTCCCATGCACACTTCTATGGCATTTTTAAATTATGCTTACATTTCAACCAGTTTTACTGCTGTATCCTTCCAATATACCCTTATTACCCATGAGAATTTTCTAGCTGGTCAATTGTTCCTATTGGATTTTTAATGAAGTCTCTTATGTACCCTAAACACCCACCCTGAGGTTAGGACGCCTTGCCCATGGGGGGGGGGTGTCCAATGACCCGTGTATTAGGAATCCCAGAAATCGTACAAGGTCCTTAGAAACTTTGTTCTTTTCAATTAAAAAAAATATTTCTGAATGTCATGTTTGTTGATTGATTGGGTGTGGATATTGTGCTTTTATGTGTGTCTCTGAGCCATGTGTGTGCATTGCACATGGAATCCAGAAAAGGGTATTGAGTCCCTTGGGACTGGAATAGCAGTTGGTTGTGATCTACCAGTCGGGTGCTAGGAAGCACCAGATCCCCCTGGATTACAACCAGTTGCTCTTAATCACTGAGCCATCTTCAGCCTCTGTTCTTTTTAATTTAGCATATAAGATATTAGGTTTTATTATGACAGATTTATTTATTTTTTTAATAGTTCACTCATTTAAATTATTTATTTTTTGTGTAATAAAAATATATTTTTGTATAATTTTTTGTATTGATTTTATGTATATGAGTGCACTGTAGCTGTCTTTAGACACACCAGAAGAGGGCATCGGATCCCATACAGATTGCTGGGAGCCACTATGTGGTTGCTGGCAGTTGAACTCAGGACCTCTAACTGCTGAGCCGTCTCCTTAGCCCTATTATGGCATTTTTTAAATGAAGTCTGTTTTTGTAGATTTTCTTCCCCCAACAGCCCTGCTTTATTGAACCCCCATTTCCATGCACTGGATTCCTTTCCTCTTTGTTTCTTTTCTGTTTGTGTGTATACTTATTTGTATGTGTATGGTGGTGTGTATGTGTATGTGTGTGTGTATTATGTGCATGCTTATGTATGTGTGCTATGTGCATGTGTGGTGTATGTATACTTGTGTATGTGTGTGTAGTGTGTGTGGTATGTGTGTGCTTGTGTATGTGTGCTCTGTGGTGTGTGTGTGTGTGTGTGTGTGTGTGTGTGTGTGTGTGTGTTCTGAGACAGGGTATCACTTTATGGACCAGACCAGCATGGGCAACTTTTTATTTTAACAGTTGTGAAATTTTAGAATATTCTTTTCTGTAGTTTGAAGGGTGATAGATCACTAAGTAAATGGTTTTGTATGAGGGAAAATTTGTATTTTTAGATTAAAAAATAATAATACTCAATCGTTCCTTTATGCCATTGCAAATGGATCCTAGGAAACTGCTAACCCTTTTAATTTTCCTAAATTGTATTCACTCATCAAGTCGTAAGATCAGAACTCGGTGCTGGTTTGCCTATCATTGTAAATGTCTCATTTAAAAGATAGTGGGGCCCAGTGAGGTGAGTGGTGAGTTTGGTCCCTTCCCTGAGACTCACATGGTAGAAGGAGAGAACCAAGCCCTCCAGCTTGTCCTCTGACTTTCACATGTACCCCGGGGCACACATATGCATGTAGAAAAACATTCTAGAAGAATTTTCTAAAAATTGATGATGAGCTGAATTCCAAAGTTGGCCTGTTTTACTTTATACTCCAGTGTCTGTGTGGCCATCTGATGGACACCACTAAGTAACAGTGTGAACCTCAGCAGATAAGATACGGTGGGAACAAACTGGCTTTGCCAATGTTCATTCTTTCCCAGCATTTATTATACTTTAATTTATAGTTATAAAACCTGGGGTAAAATTTGAATCTTCAAGTAAAAGTGATTTACATTTTTTAGTATAAAAATTTATACATCCGTGTTGGCTTTTCAATTGAACATACTATGCTAAAAATCATAAAATTGGCATTCTTCTCTTGGTAGCAAAGGGTTAGCATGGTATATGTGAATTCAAGGGCACTGATAACCAAGATGCAGCCTCACTTCACCTCAGCCGGCTTGTTCTTTGTGAACAAGTGCCATTCAGTCTCGCCCTGTGGGCGACTCTGCTTCCTAAATTGAACCACAGTGGCTCTCCTAAGACACCTTGAGCCAGGTGGAGCTGCACATGCCTTTTAATCCCAGCGCCTGGGAGTTTGAGTCAAGCAGCTCTCTGAATTCAAGGCCAGTCAGGACTTCCAGGACAGTCAGAACTACAGAGTAAGATTGGGCAAAAATATCCCCCAAGCCCCCAAAAAGAAAGGGATATTTTCATAAGAAAGGCTAAAATAACATTCAGCCTGTAAATTTGCCCTATTAATTTCATATTTATATTTTAACCCTCCAAACCTAAAGTTTAGTGGGAATTAAGTAGACAGCCTTCACTTCTTCCACATGGTCAGATTTCATGTGGAAGTTTTTAAAAAAGAAGCATTATGCTTCAGGTTACCAGGGAAACAACATAGTAGCTAGAAAGCAGTGTCATTGTGCAGTGGCTGCCTGTGGTTGGTTATGTGTGGCCGTGTGGACTGCTGGGAGCCACAGCTATGGCAGCCTTCCTCAGTTACTTCCTGTAGTGTTGGTCCTTACAGGTATGTTTACAGAGAAGCAATATAGCTTGGGCGGGCAGTTACGTCTAGGTCCTACTCCTAGCTCCTGTCCTTGGTGGCAGTGTGACTTTTAGGCATATTATTAGGGTCTTAGAACCTCAGTTCATTTTTTTTGATGAGATGGGACTAATTAAAAGTACTTATAGGATTATTGTTGCAAATATTTAATTAAATACCATATGTGTAACACCTGGGATTGCATAATTATTGTTCAAAACATTGTATTGATGTAATTATGCTTTAGAAACAGTTCAGTTCATACTCTGTTCTGTGCCTGACCTGGCACTGCCAACAGCCTGATTTTTATGTCATCCCTTGTAGTGTTCACAGTGCCCTCTGGTCACAAGACCCTCTTGTGCTCATTGTCATTTGACAGAGGCTGAAGTTTCCAATCACAACAGCCAGCTGTACTAATAAACAGTAAAGTAAATATTCACTGTCAATCTGGATGGATTTTGAGTCTAAGGTCTCGGTAGCCAATTCATATCCCTTGGTGTGCTGTTCATGATAGGAATATATTTAAACCCTCTATATATGCTCTGTATGTAGAGACACATTTAATTTCCTGGTAAAATTTTGGTGTTGATTATCTTTTTTTTCTTCAGGAAATACTACAGAAATACAGTTACCTCTATGATCTGTCCCGATCAGAAAAAGGGAAACTTCATGACCAAGCTGTGGCCATGTGTTTAGATGGCCAGCCTCTAAGGATGATTCAGCAGCTGCTAGAAGTGGCCATTGGTCCTGTCAACATCTCACCCAAGGATGTAGTGCATACTGCAATCACTCAAATAATTTCTGCATTGAGGTAAGCTATAAAGTACCTATTACCGAAGACCTAAGGATAATACTTTTCCAATAGTCATACCCACTGCAGAGTCATTATGAAGCTAAATTATCTCCGGGCATGTAGAAGTATGTCATATTCTCAAATATTTTACAAACCTGAGAGATTACTTTTAGAGTGTTCAAAGTCTTAAGACTTAAGATGTCTTGAGAAAGGAGAACATGAATATGTGTCCTTATTAGTATTATATTTATAACATGCTATAAAGCCATTTCCTGGTTGGACTCCTTCACTTCTACACTTTATCAAGGAGCAGGAGAGCCAAGAGCCAGATTTCCCTGTGCCTTCAGTGTGTCTGCTTAGCTTCTGCCTTATCTAATTCCCTTTCTTGGAAGCAGTGAGAAATGGAGGCCAAGCAGTTCTTTTGAAGAACTCAAGTCATGCCTGGAAGTTAGTAGTAGACTGTCCTGGGGTGTTTACCTTAGGACGTGAGTGGTGTAGGCTTGGCAGCAGAGACGGTCTTGCTTCTTGTCCCACATGGGCACGTTAGAGCACCTTGAACAAGACGCTTGGGAATGAGAAAAGGGAAGCTAAGGGAATAATGAGGCATCCTGCACTTTCTGTGAATAATGTAATTAGGCTAAGAGACTTAGTTGTATTTAATTTATTCTCCTTTTAAGAATTCTTTGTAATTCTGTATTGCTCTTGAGGAACTTTTTGATTAAATGCATGTCAGTTTGTGAAGCTAAACTGAAATCAAATGAGCCTTTATCAGTTTAATTACCCTAGCCTCATACAGGTTTCACATTAATGCTCTGAGGTACCTAGCAATTTTATGCAGAGACAGACAAAATACAGCAGCACTTCATTTTAGAAATAAAAATTCCACATTAATAAACCTTTGTCCTTTTAGTCGGTTATGATTTCTCTGTTATTGCTTATGAGAACCCCTCATTTTTAAGTGGTAACAGATATCTGCCATATTTTGTACCTTTTTGTTCATAATTACCATTTCTTAACCAGATAAATCTCACAGAGTAAACATTAGAACCACTACTTACTGCCCTTGTGGCATTTCTGCTACTGAAGACTTTGTTCTGATCAAGTCTGAAAGATCAGACTGACTCTAAAGGTAGTGTGCTGAAGACGTTTGATCAATGCCAGTGTAAGCTTGCAGCCATAGAAGGCTCAGGAACATGGAGTGGTGAACTGTTTTGCTCTCAGAGCCAAGGACACTGTGTTGGGCATGGCCTTTGTATGTTGTGTCCTTTACATTAAGTTTAGTAGACATAGGAAGAAAATGACAGAGGCCTAAAAGTAACTCAATCTAGCAGGTGGTTTAAATCTGAAAATATTCTGAAAACATGCAAAATTTCTTTTCCCTGTGTTTTACCTTGGGAATTTGCTAAAGGTCTAGAGTTGCGAGCAAGTCCCTCACCATGCCAGGATCTAATGGGTTCACCTGAGTGTATCAAGAGAAAGTGTATTTCTGACGCTCACCTGACCTCTTCTGACTCAATTATTCTTTCTCATCACAGTGGCAGCAGTGCTCATCTTTGTGGGTCACATGACCCCCTCCAGGTCCTGGAAGGTGTTGTTGGGGCAGTCCGCACCAGTGTGGACAATGGGTAAGACCAGAACATCTAGTCCACCTACACTGAATGGCTTTCCTTGTGTTTTTGTTGCTTTACTATTGCTATGAAGAGACACCATGACCAAGGCAGCTTATAAAAGAAAGCATTTAGAGGGTGACTCCATGACCATTATGACAGGAAGCATGGCACCCAGCAGGTAAGCAAGCATGGTGCTAGAGCAGTTGAGAGTTTATATTTAATTTGCAAGTCAGAGGAAAAGAGTGAGCTAGACTACGCTTGGCACTGTTTTGAAACCTCAGATCCACCCCCAGTGAAATATTTTGACCAACAAGGCCATACCTCCTAATCTTTCCCAAAACAGTTTCATCACCTGAGGACCAACAATTCAATTATATGGGCCTAAGGAGACCATTTAAACCACTATATTCTACTCCCTTGCACCCATAGGGTTTGGGCCATATCATAATGCCAAATGCATTTAGTTCAACTTTAAAAGTTCCCATTATCTTTCAGTTTCCACAGTATTTAAAAGTCTAAAGTCCCTTCTGAGACTCAAGACATGAGGTTTTGAAACCCCAAAGCCTATCCCAGTGGCACACCTTTTCAACAGGGCCACACCTTCTAATGCTTCCCAAATAGATCCACCATTTGGGAACAAAGCATTCAAATATGAACCTATGAAGAGAGGTTCTCATTCAAACCACCACAGCCACTTAACAGATATGCAAGTCTTTGGAGTTTAGAGCAGTCTTTGTTCTAGCTGATGTCCATGTCAGTCCTGTCTGGCCTCTCCTCAGCTGTCCAGTTTCCATTGAAAATAATAGTGAGGAAGGGTTTAGGAAACTTTCTACTTGGTACTGAGTAAGAAAATGCCTTTTTCCCAATTATTATTCAAGTACACATATATTGTATATGGTTTCAATAGAGACATAAGCACTTGTGTATTCTACTCTATTGACCCATTGTAACACTTCCCACTTAGGGTGGTTATTCTGGCTGCATGTTCTGTCACTGCCTTCAGGATATGCATGTTTACCACTTGTCCAGAACCATAGAACGAGGCTCTGCTTGACTGTAACTCCAGTCTTAACATGCACATATGTTATGTCTTCATGAGATACAATATATCTTATAGATAACCATATGTATCTTTTTGAGCTCCATTTGCCCCAGGTTTGAGAAATTATTGCACTCATGACCTTCTGTTTCCTCCACCTCTTACTCTTTGTAGTTGCTAAAGGCCCTTTGCTTGAGATATTCAAATAAGAAAATAAGTGCAGCAGGGCCTAATTCCAATCCTTACGCAACAGAGATTTGTGGTTATTCTGTGTGACTACTGTGTGTCTTGCTCTAGTAAGTCATAGGATAAGAAGTAACTTCTAAGCCCAGGGGCCTCAGTTTTGCAGAGAAGACAAGCTTGCACATAGCCCTAGTAACTGCTCTGGAGTGGGAAGTACTATGTTGGGAGCATGAGTGCACAGGAGAGGGTGAGCGAGAAAAGTTACAGGGCCGACTGACTGAACTGACTCTGTTAGGGGCAGAGGATGTTGGTTTTCTAACTGACACGCTGTGCCTGGACACTGCAGGAGCCTCCTGCGGTGGAGCCGGTGGAGATGCCGCCCATGGTACACTGAGTTGCCTTCTAGGTGATCCACACAGTAGCCGCCATCCCTATCCCAGTGCCCAGGGAATGTGCCAGCCTCCAGCTTCTCTCAAGTGGGCTTGGCTTCGGATCCTGGCCTCTCAAGGTTCTCTTTGCTACTCCATAGGCCACTTCCAGTAACTCCCAGAGTCTTGTACCCAGGGGCCATCTCACAGTCAGAAGACAATGTTTCTCCCTATGAATTTCTAGCCAGATACACCAAAGGATTTATGCTGGGTCTTTGGAATACAGCTTATTTATATTTCAAGGTTCAAAAAAGACTTTAGGGAGTGCAGAAGCAGAACAAGATACTCCTTTTCATTCCAGAGACAGAATAATAAAGGATTCTTGGGAAAAGCTTCAGTGGGTTTTTCTCTTCTTGAAAAAAAGCAAGAGAAGAACAAAGATTATATTGCAACTTCTATGCCCAGCAGGTATTACTCAGTTGGTGTAGCTATTATTTGCTTGGTTTTCCATTCCCCAGCTATCTGGCAGAGTCCCACAGGGAAGTCAGAGTTTTTGTTCTCGACAGCTTCAGGCAGAGTCCTTAGAGGGACATCGGGTACCCACCTCTCTAAAACTTTGCTCTCATGTCACTCAGTTCTCTATCTGACCCATATGCTGCCGGTGTTGTGCCAGGCCCTCTCTGCCCTTCCTCTTCCTCCTCTCAGGCAAGCATCCATGAGTCCCAGCAGTGTAAGTCTGATGCCCGTTCTCTTGAGTGTCCATAGTGAATAAGCCTGCTGCTGTGCATCGCCAGCCATCGCACACGTGCAGGGAGACCCATTGCACACACAGTTATTTTGGTATGCTCCTTGATATGCATGTGTACTATCTCAGTATTTCTGCCAGGAAAAATTCAGAGATGATTAAGAATTGAAGTGTGTATAAAATAGCTACCAAGTGTTTGATTGTATGGTTGTTATTTTTCAGGTGTTTTGCTTTGTTTTATTTTCTTGAGGCAAGGTTACAGGATGGCCTCAACGTCACTCAACTCCCTAGGATGGTCTTAAACTTCTCTCTTCCTCATGCCTATACTTCTCATGCCCAGTGCTAGGAGTACAGGTCTGCTCTGCTGTGGAGCTAAGACCGTGCGACTGTTCTCGGTGTATAGTCCACGCTGATCCAGCAGGAACCCTTGCTTCTGCTAGAGCCAGTATCGTTTGCTTTGTAATGGCAGTGTGCCTCTCCTAGGCAATTTCTTCTGGGCTGATTACAAATCCAATGAACATATAGCACTCAAACAATATTAGTGAAGCCCTTCACCACCTAACCAGATATGGCTCTCTACACTGCTCTGACAAGAGTTTTGATGGTTTGAGGATGCAGTCTTATCACAGAGGGAAACACTGGTGAGATCAGCTTATATCTGAGACAGCATGAGTGTGAACCTGCCCGCTCACATCTGGGCAGAGCAGGAAGCAGAGATTGGGTAGAAAGCAGAATCCCGTTATAAATGCCTACCCTGAGTCACATTCCTCCATTGAGGTTCCACCTCCAATTGTTCTATAACCTCCCAAAAAGATATTCTCGATTTAGGTATATTGGAGAGAAGATGGAGTTCATGAGTAGTTGTCAAACTATTACCTTCCTAAGAGTTTTTAAAAAAATATTCCTTAATTGTGATGTTTGCTGATTTATGCTTCTTATATTACTACAGTGACACTAGTGCAGTATGCTTTCATACATGTTCTAAATGTCTCTTACTTCTTACCAGTTATTATGGTAAAGATAAGTTGTTCTTCTGGAAATGCCCATTCAGCCTGGTGCAGGAAGTATAACATGTATGGCTCCATCCACCCTTGAGACAGGACTGTTGGAGTGTGAGCAGTTAAATCCCACCTCTTATCTCCTCGCTCACATGAACTTGCTCCTTTCCCCTGCCTTTGCTGGCATCAGATTGGTAGACCTTGCGAACTCCCACCTTACTGCCAAGCCAGGCAATAATAGAAATATGTGAGCTTGTTAGCAAGGCTTCAGGGGAGGAATCACAGAATTGGCACCAAATTTTAGGACTGACTTACATTTTAAGATGTACTAGAAGAGCTGTCACACACAACAGAGTCGTATTGGTGTCATCTCATCTTTAAAACTTTACAAATATTGTTAAGTAAAATATAAGTATATCATTTCTCCCCTTCCCTTTCCACTCTCCAAACATTCTCATGGCACCTTGGTCCCACTGAAATTCATGGCTTCTTTTTATTTTACTGTTACTATTACATATTTAAATGCATAAATATGTAAATAAAGTGTGCTGACTCTTTATGTTGCTTGTGTGTGTGATTAAAGAGCCAACCACTTAATATTGTATGACCAGTTAAGAACCTCATCCCTTAGGAAGACTAACTCTCCCAATCTCAGCAGTCATTGGTTGCCTATAATTTTTTGTCTAGAAGTGAATCCCTATGAACCACACCACCTTTCCATTAGCATGTCTCTTGTCATTGTCCAGGTCCTGTTTAGGTGCATTGTTGATACAACCATATTATCGCAGTATCCTGGGTATAGCTTCTAGCAGACACAGTCTCACAGAAGACTTTCTATTCCTCTGGCTTTTAGAATCTTTCATTTCCACCCTCTGGTATTCTTTCAACCTTAGGTGTAGTGATTATGTCATACATGTATCGGGGCTGGATACATCAGTTGTTCAGTGTATTTTGAGCAGTTCTTATTTTCTGTGATGGTCTTTATCTGCTGCAAAGAGAAGCTTCTTTAATGTCTGGTGAGAACTATACTTCTCTGTGGATGTGTGGATGTAAAGATAAGTACTTAGTATGTAGTTAACAATTGAACGGTGTAGTAAAGTAGTAAATATATATATTGTGTACACACAATGTATTTGGTTACTGTTACACCCGCATACCATTTCTGAACTTCCTAACCTCTTCACCCTGCCGTCCTTTGTACAAATCATTTGCCCCAGAATCATGTCTTTTGTGATTTTCTTAATTAAACCAGGGTTGCCTTTGTGATCATGGATTTGGACTAGCCACTGGAGCCTAGGAGTCTCAAAAGTAGGGGCATAGAAGAAAATGCCTTTCCCTTTCCCAGAATCCATCAGTAGTCAGTAGTTTGGCAGGCAGGTAGCACCCCATTAGCCCCTCCCCAATCCGTGATGTACTGTTGGCAGACCCAACGTAAGCAACCATGGCCACTGTGAGATCATGATAAGTTGGTTCAGTCATTCCCAGAAGGTGGCATTTGAGCATGTCTCCCCATCTTTAGCTCTTCCTTTTTTTCCTCCCTCTCTTTGTTGACACACTGTGAGACTTAAAGGGAATTGTATCAATATCCAGATGAGGGCAGAGACTAAATTGTTATTCTTACTCAGTGCATTGAATAGCCATGTATCTATGATTTCGTCACCTTTTATTACATAGAGAAGCTCCTCTGGTCATGGCTGAGAATTGTATCTGTTCATGGGTATATGACAAATATACATGTATTTAGAAGGCACCTTGGTACTAGGACAAGCTAAACATAGTTAAGTTCTCTTAGAGACCAAGACCCTTCAGCCATGGGTTGCCAATATGGTTCATATTACCATAAACCTAAAACGGCTAGAGAGAACAATAGGGAGCACTCTTCAAGATACGGGCAAGCTGAAGGCTATTAAAACAGGACTCTGTCCTCTCTGTGGAAAAACTAGGCCAGCAACTGACAAATAGGACTTCGTGAAACTGAAAAGCTTCGGTAGAGCCTATGAAACTGCTGTCTGAGTGAAGAGGCAGAGGATAGACTGGGAGAAAAGCTGCACAGGTCCTACCTCTGACTGGGCATTGACATCTAAGATACATGAAGATTCCCAAAACAAAACAAAACAAAACAACCCAAACAAAAATGAGCTGCAGAGAATTTGAGTAGCTGACACTTAAGAATGTAAATTAAAACCTCTTTGAGATTCCATCTCACACTCATCAAGAAATCAATTGACAATAAGTGCTAGCAAGAATGTAAGGCAAGGGACACTTTTTAGTCGCTATCAGTGGGCGTGTTGACTGTTGTGGGCACTTTGGATTCCCCAGAAAGCTAAAGTAGAAGCTATCAGGAAGTCTAGCTAGGCTATTCTTGCAGTTTGCTCCGTGGACTTTATGAAGTGCATACTCAGCCACATTTCTTGCTACTGTAGTCATACTAGCTAGGAAATTTTAAAAAAAGCCTACAAGTCTAGTGACAGATGACTGGATAATGAAATAACGATACATATGTGCAGTGGAATTTTATTCAGCTGTAAAAAGTGAAATTAGGAAACTTTCGGATAACTGAAAAAATTATGGTGAGTGAGACTACATACGCACAGAAAGATACTGCACGTATCTTATACTTAGAAGTTTTGATAAGGGAAGCCCCAGAAGATCTCAAACAATATAAGTTATTGTCATGCTTCTTGTTCAATTAGATAGAACTAGTTAATGAGACCTATTCCTAAGATACCACATACCTTAATTATAAGTCAGATAAATTGAGCTGGAACCAAATTAGAACCTTCTTCTGTACTGCCTAGTTTTTATGGTGCTGAAAGACACGGTACAATTTATTAGGGAAGAAAAGGTGTCACTGGTTTTCCTCAGCTGTGGAACTAGCAACCTATTATCTTGCCAGTCAAGATATGCCCTTTGGTCCAATAATGGCATGCCTGTGATGGGGTAACCACCTGCTCTCTGGATATGAGTGCCATCCAGTTTGTATAGATGTAGTAAGTGACTGTTCTAGTGTGTGTGTGAGAGAGAGAGAGACAGAGAGAGAATTTTATTTGGAAACATTGGAATGCAAGCTAATCCTACATTTGAGTTGCCCACTGGCCTTCATTATAAAAGATTGGGGAAAGCATCTTTAGTTTGCTTCAGGAGTTCAAATTCTATGACATTTTATATTTATGAGAAATATGAAAGGTCTTATATTTTGCATATTTGCATATTTTCTCCATCCTCAAACAAGAATAACTCTTTTGATTATTATATCATTTAACAATATTTTGATACCTTAACTACGTAAATTTAGATGTGGCTAATTTTGTATGTATATGTTATGCTGGATAGTTTTCTGTCAACTTGATACAAGCTAAAGTCATCTCAGAAAAGGAAACCTCAACAAAAAAAAAATGTCTCTATAAGACTGGACTGTAGGCAGGCCTGTAGGACACGTTCTTAATTAGTTATTGATGTGGGAGGGCCCAGTTCCTTGTGACTGGTGGACCCGGTCTATAAGAAAGCAGGCTGAGGAAGCCACATAGAGCAGGCCAGTGAGCAGCACCTCTATGGCTTCTGCATCTCTGCAAGCGCTGTCCTCTAGGTTCTTGCCCTTTCCAAGTAACTGTCCTGACTTTCTTCAATGTTGGACTATGATGTGAAAATATAAGGCAAATAAACCCTTTCTTTCCCAAGTGTCTTTTGTACGTGGTGTTTCATCACAGCAAAGGTGACCCTAAGAGATGTGTCATAAAGAATCTGAAAACTATTTTACCAGAGAGTATTTCTTTTATATTCTAAAAATCTTGTCTTGATTCACTTACTTTTTGGTTACTATCCTCTTCCATTCTTTTTACTTGCATGGATGTCTTCCCATGCTCCAGGACCAACAGAGAAGAGTGGGCAAGCGCTCGCTCCGCCCTGGAGCCTCACATCCTCAGCAATTACTCAGGTAGCACATTGGTCCTCCTGCTGCTGCTGCTGCTGCTCTCATGTTAATAGATGTATATCCCCTAATGACTCCTTATCTGCTGAGTCAAAGCTGAAGATGTGTTTGTGTGTCCCTATTAGCTTGATTGTTTTTAAATAAAGTACCAGATTGACTCTTTATAGTGCAATACCTTCTTCCTCCATCCTAATTATAGGAGTAGGGTGTAGAAGCAATTGCCTGTTGTTTATAGTGAAACTATAGAGATTTTCCTTTTAGCTATTTAATAACTTTTACTAATCATTTTCATAATGAAGTGAATGTGTTTTGAAATGATTTTCTCTTTATTATTTTTCTCATTAAGCCTCCTTTATTTTGTCAGAGACTACAGAAATAGAATTACTCTTCTCCTCCTCCTTCTGGACCTCTATATCACTGAGACCATGCTTTGTATCCCTGCCATACCCTACCTATTTATATTGAAAATGTTTCAACTCACAGAAAAATAGGAAGAAATAAGAAACTCACCTGTTTTACCATTGTTTGACTCTGTGTGTGTGTGTGTGTGTGTGTATGTGTGTGTGTGTACATCTGTACTTTTCTATTAGAATGACAGTGGATTTTTTATTGGATATTTTATTTATTTACATTTCAAATGTTATCCCCTTTCCTGGTAAAGCCCCCTATCCCATCCAATCCCCCCTTCTATGAGGGTGTTCCCCCACCCACCCACTTCTTTTTTTTTAATTTATTGATATATTTATTTACATTTCAAATGATTTCCCCTTTTCTGGACCCCCCCACTCCCCGAAAGTCCCATCAGTCCCCTTCGCTCCCCCTGTTTTCCCACCCAACCCTTCCCACTTCCCTGTTCTGATTTTGCTCTATACTGCTTCACTGAGTCTTTCCAGAACAAGGGGCCACTCCTTCGTTCTTCTTGTACCTCATTTGATGTGTGGATTATGTTTTGGGTATTCTAGTTTTCTAGGTTAATATCCACTTATTAGTGAGTGCATACCATGATTCATCTTTTGAGTCTGGGTTACCTCACTTAGTATGATGTTCTCCAGCTCCATCCATTTGCCTAAGAATTTCATGAATTCATTGTTTCTAATGGCTGAATAGTACTCCATTGTGTATATATACCACATTTTTTGCATCCAGTCTTCTGTTGAGGGATACCTGGGTTCTTTCCAACTTCTGGCAATTATAAATAGGGCTGCTATGAACATAGTGGAACATGTATCCTTATTACATACTGGGGAATCTTTTGGGTATATGCCCAGGAGGCCCACCCACCCACTTCTACCTCACCAACCGGCATTCCCCTACACTGGGGCATCAAGCCTTCACAGGACCAAGGGCCTCTCCTCCCATTAATACCTGACAAGGCCATCCTCTGCTGCATACGTGGCTGGAGCAATGGGTCTCTCCATGTGTACTCCTTGGTTGGTGGATTAGTCCCTGGGAGCTCTAGGGGGTCTGGTTGGTTGATATTGTTATTCTTCCTATGGGTTTGCAAACCTCTTCAACACCTTCAGTCCTTTCTCTAACTCCTACATTGGGGACCCCATGCTCAGTCCAATGTATCTGTGAGTATCTACCTCTGTATTCATCAGGCTCTGGCAGAGCCTCTCAGGAGACAGCTATATCCTGTCAACAAACACTTCTTGGCATCCACAATAGTGTCTGGGTTTGGTGTCTGTATCTGTGATGGATCCCCGGGTGGGGCAGTCTCTGGATGGCCTTTCTTTCAGTCTCTGCTCTACACTTTGTCCCCATATTTCTTTTAGACAGGAACAATTCTGGATTAAGAATTTGGATATGAGTGGGTGGCCCCATCACCCAACTAGGGCCCTTGCTTAACCTCTGGATATGGTCTCTACAGGTTCTCCCTTCCCTTTGTTGGGCGTCCCCATTGGGTCCTGGGAGTATCTTGCTTTCCTGGCATCTGGGACTTGCTGGTAGCTACCCCCAGCTCCCCATCCCCCATTGCTACACATGGCAGTGGATTTAAAAAACACTGTCATGAGGCTGTCTGGCTGATACCTTGGCATTGCTTGCTAAGGGGTCTTTTCTATGGGCATGTTTGTTCTGAATCTGTGTTCGGGGAGGTGCAGTAAAGCTTGTCCAGGACATGGTGCCTTTGGAAGAGTGTTTGCCTTTCAGGAAGGAGTTCTCATAATGTGATTGTGTATTTGAAACACCAACTAAAAATTAGAACATGTCTCTCCAAAATGTCAGATTTTATTAACTGTATTATATACTCAAGGAATAAGAGTCGAATTTAATTATTTGGAAAGTGTTATGATGATCTTTCTGTATCTCATCAGTAACTAGAGTTGCTGCCAAGTTGTTCTGTAACATGCTCCAGAGTAGCTCTGTGACATTACATAGAAATTGACGAGGCAAGGAGCAGATAGCCCAAGGTAGTGAGGAAGACTTGACTGCCTACTGTGTGGTCTTGGGTGACTGCTTCCTTGTCTCCATTTTAGAATGATGACATCATACATGACAAGGGTTGCTGTGATAGTGACCGTTCCTAGAAAACTGCATAAGTTATCAGATTCTTACTGTTCACCAGAGAGAGATGGATTACTGTTCCTCTGGCTTCCATGTGGGCTTCCTGACTCCAGCTATCTGACATCTGGGCTCATGCTTCTCACCTTGACACTTCGGTGGGAGGAACAAAATACTAGCTTCTGAGAACATGGTTCGGATTTGTTGACAAAAATGGCCTTCAAATGACTATCTTCCTGATGGTTTTTTAAGAAGATTTTTCATGCATTTATTGACACCCTCATGCATTTATAGCGTGTATCTTGGTTGTATCTACCTCTAACTTCCCTTTTCCCCAACCCCAGCAATTTCTCCTCCCATCTTTATGCCCTCTTGATAGTGTGAGTCCCTCCTCATTCCCATCTATGTCTAGTTAGAGCTCTCCTGTTGGTACATTGAGCTATCTTTCTATTGCCCTGATCTTTTGCTGGTCTTGTGCAGGAAACCAGACCTACTGTGAGTTGAGCTGTGTAACAGCCACAGCAAGTCTCTAAGACAGCTTCCAGCACTCCTCCTCGTCCTCTGGCTCTTCCCTTCTTTGTCCCCTTTTCCTGATGTTCCCTGACCCTTATGGGGTTGAGATCACATCTTCTCTTATCTTTAAAGTGACATTGACGATCCACTGCTTCAAAATCCACCATCTTTCCTACTCCATGCCCTCCGAAAGCTTTAATGATGATGGTTTCCATTATTGGAAGTATTTAGGCATGTGCTAGTGTGTTACACACATTGCATTTACTACTTTTTTCTACTTAAGTCTAAACAACCCTGTGAGGAAGGCATTGCTATCCATGTCTATTGGTAATTAAGGAAACCAAGGCTCAGAATTCTGTGAAGAATATTAGGCTTGGCCAAACTGTCTCTGCAGCCTAGGTTCATTGTCTTGGTTCCAGAAGTGAGAAAACTGTAGCTTGTTCCTCTGCTCACTTTACATTGGGCCTTTAATTTCTCAGTAAATTTCTATGCCCTTTGACATCTTTGCCTTTTCCCTGTTCCCTTGACTGGAGTTATATTTTCCTGCATTTGCACTTATACACACCCTGCATATCCCTGATCCTATTTAGATGCCACACCTCTTCCTCCAATTTTATCATGTTAATAACACAGCAAAGGTCAATTCATAGAGCTTTCTTTTCCAGTGTATTAGTTCTTTCAGGGCACATACCATGCAAAATTTTAATCTCTATACCATCAAGCATGAACTCCAGTGCTTTGACAGCAGTAATACTTCTGAAGATGGTTTTGATGGGGTAGTATCTATTAAGTATCTATTAAGTCCTTCCTCTGTGCCACATACTTTGCAAGGTGCTTTGCATATGTTGAGAAGATGCTTTCTCAAGGCTTTTACCTATAGTGGGAGTGATGCCATTCATGGCTTAGGTTTAGAGAGTTAGAAAAATGATGGGGCTGAGAACCAATGCGGTCTGAAAATGATCTTGCTGGTACAACTGTAAAGACAGAAAGTATTCAGGGAATAGCTGTGCATTCTTTTTTGGATAAACATTTTCCACCACATACACATAGTTGTAAGTATGTCTTCTCTTGTGTGTACAAGTGTGCATATGTGTGGCTATACATACACATAGATAAAAGTATGTCTTCACTTATATGTACAGGTATACATGCGTGTTTTATGGAGGCCAGAAGTTTTTTCAGGTATCCTTCTCAATAACTCCTCTCCTTAATATTTTGAAACTTCATTTATTAATTGTATGTGTGTGCTTTATTTATTAGTTGTGAGTGCCTGCTTGTCTGTATGTTTACTATTTGTATGGGGCTCATGCACTGCCTTCAGAGGCCACAAGAGGGCATTGGATTACTCCTAACCCCCACCCCACCTCCATCCCCTGCCCCCAGAAACTGGAGTTATATTTGGTGTTTAGGTGCCTGATGTTGGTGCTGAAAATGAAGCTCAGGTCCTCTGCAAGACTAGGTAGAGCTCTTAACCAGTGGACCTCCTCTCTAGCTCCTCCACCTTGGTCTGTGAGACAGACTGATTTACTGACCCCAGCTTGGCTAGATGGACTGGCCATCAGAACCCTGGAATCCTGTCCGTACCTGCCTGCCACCATGCCTGGCTTTCCCAGGCTGTTTCTGGGGATCGAAACCAGCCCCTCATGCTTGTATGCAAGCACTTTCCTTACTGAGTCTCTCTGCATTTCTAATGAGCACTGAGAAGGAAGAGTAACTACTGGTAAAACTAGCAAATGATTCATAAATTAGAAACATTTAAGTTAGTTCTTCACATTTTATAACTTTATTTTTCTGTAAGTACTAATAATGAATTCTGTCTTCAATGTAAGTTGCCATAAAACAGCATTGGTCAGGTATTAGTTCTTTGAGGGCATATACCATGTAAAATTTTAATGTCTATGCCATCAAGCACGGACTCATAGATTCAGAGAGACATGCTCAGTGGCAATACAGGATTTAACTTTAGGAGATTTTTTTTTTTTTAAGTATGTTTTGGCCTTGTTAGAGCAGGATTTGGCATAATGTCTGACTTGGTCTGAGATTCGGTTTAAGTGATTCAGGCCAGGAGCTTTGTAAGGATGTGGCTGCACAAGCACCTGCGTAATGCGGGTCCTCAGGGAATTTGCCATGGGCTGAAGTTTAGCATGGCCACTGATATTGGTGAATCAGCGAGTTTACTGAGGTGGTCCTGCTGGGATTCGGGAATGCAGATCTTTAGATTAGGTGGAGAGATGTGCAGAACAACCTCTTCATGGTGTCCTTGTAGATACAGTCCAATAGTAGCTGGACACTCACATTTTATCTTTAGATGGTACTGAGTGGTTTTGTAGCCACATGCAGCAGGTGTGATCACAGTGCGGAGTGATGGGGAGGGGTGGGCACTGGGGTCAAAGTGCTGTACCTGACATGGGGGCTATACCACCTCCCCGAAGCCAGTTCTGCTAGCAAATGCCATTTATGGCATCTTGTTTGCACAGTTGATGCTAACTAGTGACGGAATATATAAAATTACTAGACTGGTAAGTGACACTGCTAGTATGGGCAGTAGAGACAAGCTTTACAACTTGTTAAATTTCTATAAGAAATAGACTAGCTGGGAGCATAGTGGTTAATGGATCCCTTTTTCAGCTTTATGTTGCTCTGTTTAATAAAAACTGCTTCAGGATTACATTTATTTGACATAGTTATAAGATTATCAATACAGTCTGTTGTAAGTCACTTAAAAACTTCATCTTTTCCTTTTAAGAGAAACAAAGTTATCTATTGAGTCTTTAGGTCTGTGGTGGCATTTGATTACTAGAAGGGATACAAAAAGCCTTAAGAGCTTGTCTTCCCACTTTGTCCGCTCTGCAGGGAGGAGCTGGTGTCCGCCGAGGACCTGCTGCAGTGGCTGCGGCCTTTCTGTGCTGAAGACACATGTCCTGTGAGGCCTCGAATCCAGGTGCTCCAGCTCCTGGGGCAGTCCTTCCACTTGAGTGAGGAGGACAGCAAGCTCCTGGTGTTCTTCCGAACAGAAGCCATCCTCAGAGCAGCATGGCCTCAGAGACAGGTAAGCAGCACCTGCACACCAGTCTTTCTTTAGATCAAGGCAGCTATTATTAAGAGTCGGTACTACAGATTTCTGGTGTGTTCACGGGGCCAGCTGCTTAGTGCTTGAGTATGGGCAGTAAAATCTTTTCTGGTTTTCCTGCTGGGTTGAGCATGACTGAGCTTACCAAACACATGCCCATCTTTAGGTCATGGTCACATGTCCATCTTTAGGACTGCTGACAGGACTGATTGACTGGCGGCTCACTCTTTCCAGGAGAAATGCCCTGTGGATAGACACTCAGGTGGCGTCAGCCAGCTTTTGATCTCCTCCTCTACTTGTGCTCTTTGCCTGCCCTTCCTTTTCCTGTACCACCAGAGCTAAAAGACAGAAAGTCTCAGTTTCTCTAGACCTTTCCAGCTCCTGATGACCTCCTCTCTGGAAACTTCTCTGGTCACTGCAAACTTACTGAACTTTAAATTGTCAAAGTTAAAACTTCTTTAATTATCTCCCTCCCTCACTTTTCTTCCTTCCTTCCTCCATTCCTTTCTTCCTTTCTTCTTAAATCTTGTTCATAGTATTGTGGAGCCCCTGGAAGACACAGGCCCTAGTTAACTTTAGCTTTCTACTTTACACAAGCTAAAGTCATCTGCGGAAGCTCAGTTGAGGGCTTGTCAAGGTTAGTGCTTGCTGTGGGAGGTCACAGCTCACTATGGGCAGCACTGTCCCTGGGCAGGCAGATCCATGCTGTGTGAGAGAGGGAGCTAGAAAGCAGGCCAGCAGCCAGGGCTTCTCTGTGGTTTCTGCTTGAAGCTTCTGTCTTGGCTTCTCTCGGTGACAGATGGCAACTGAAGTAAACCTTCGCCTTTCTAAGAGGCTGTGCTATAGCTGTGGCCTGTTTGCTCTCATTCTTAAGGTCCATGCATAACGGCTTTATTGGACTGTTTGCTCTGTGAAGAAGCAAATGCCCACACTCTCTGGAAAAATCCTCCCTGGAGGCTCAGAGTGGCAAGGGTAAGGGATCCCATGTCCCATTTACCATCTTAGTTTCTCCCTGTGTCTAATTTACTCTTAGATAAGGGCAGTGTTCCTGTTCTCGTCGTAGGTTCTTTAAATGTTTGGTAGCAGAAATGAGCACACCCATGCTAGTGTCTCTGTGCTATTGTCCTAAGGATTCCCTGACAAACGCTGTGCTGTGTCTCCTCCATGGACTCCTGGCAATGGGGCTTCAGGTCTTTTGGGAGGACAGGGGGATTTGATGAGGAGTTTTCACTTGTAGGTAAAGCAACTTTATGGTCCTTAGGAAATGAAGCAGTGGTTTCAGGATGGAAACACTGGAATGCTGTGTTAACTATATCTGTGGTTCAGATCATCTTTTCAATTCCTCTGTTTCAAAGATTGTGTGATATTTCTCTAGAACATTGGAAAGATTGTGGGCATTGAATGTCTCTGTCAGCCTTCTGTCACTAGGTCTGTAACCCTGGGGAAGTTTGAGGTCTTGAAGACTCTATGTATAAAATGGAACCTTGAATTAAGGTGGGCAGTGACCTGCTCACCTTCTCTGCCATTTGGTCTTCGCCATCCATGTGTCCCAGAACAGAGTATTTCCCCT
Source organism: Apodemus sylvaticus (assembly GCF_947179515.1). Classification (NCBI taxonomy): domain Eukaryota; kingdom Metazoa; phylum Chordata; class Mammalia; order Rodentia; family Muridae; genus Apodemus; species Apodemus sylvaticus. The sequence goes on along the minus strand of NC_067477.1, from coordinate 104,803,921 downwards.
GTTGGTTACGGTTTCTTTGCCTCCTCTTTCTTCCTCAGATGTATTTCAGTACCATTGCTGATAGAGACCCATTCTTACAGACTGAAGATGAGACTAGATAATGATATTGCAATATTCAGTTACAAAAAGAAAATGTGGGGGCCATGCTCACTGTGGTGATAATCCTCTTAGGCAGACTTTGCATACATCAAAGAGGGGCTTAATATTTAATTATTCTTGAAGTGCCCAAAGTAGTGGCCCTACAAATCATTGTGTTGCTGGGAAACCAGCCAGCACCTGGAAGATTCAACATGTCTGTGACGCCTGCCCCTGACTGTGTCACAGAGAGACAGCAATTTCTACATTTTCTAATGATTAGTTAACGGAATTAAAACTTCACTGACCCTCATTTTTCAGTACTTTGAGAGGCTTTAATTTCCTTCCCAGAAATGTGCCCCTTTGTGGTGAATGGGTGCGATGGAGAGGGAGGAGGGTTTACATTAATCCTTTTGGTGCAGTTTATCAGAGTTTTTCAGCCTTTGTAATTTTCTAGTTAACTGGTGCATGAAAAATATGGGTCAAAATACTAATGATTCTTTTGAAAACTTCTATACCTCAGCACCTCGGAATTTCCCATATTTTTTATATATCAGAAGACATGTAGCTTGAGAGTTTTGCTGTTTTACTCACCCACTCATCTGAGTTTCGAGATGTAGCTTAAGATAACACCTAATCTTGTTAATAAGTCATATGATTGCCTAGTTTGAAACAATGCAAGTTCATGCCAGCCCTTCTCTTAGGGATCAGTGGCCTTCATTTGCTAAAATATCAGAAAAATATGTATTTCTCCTGTCAATAGAGTAAAGAAATTTGATATGCAAAACTATATGTAGAACCTTGAAAATAAAAAAAATGAAAAAAAAAAAAACCCAAAACGTATTACTGCATTCATGTCTTCAGAGCTCAGAGTCCACATGTGATTGGCTTAACCAAAGACAGATGTGGTGTGAATGCGCACAGAGATGATTTGTCTAATACTGTGGTGTCCTGCCGTCCTGTGGCTGCCAGGGGCTTTTTTTACTTCCTGCCCACTAGCTGTTTTGTAGGAAAATATCTGGACATCAAGACTTGAGGAGTTACTCCAGTTTTATTTAATGCAGATGTGACCTTTCTAAAATGACTCTGTGGTCCAGTACAATCTGCTTCATCTCTGTCTTAATTCAAAGTCACTTGCTACTATCTGAAAACTCCTCCTTCCCCATCTCTGCCGGTTTGTTATATGATGTCTTTCTTCTTCCATTAGAATATAAATTCTATGAGAGCAGGGATCTGAAAGACACTCTGTAAATATTTGTTGAATAAATGAATATTAAGTCTTTAAGAACCCATCCAAGGTCATGCTGCAGGTGGCAAGGCGGAACTGTAACTGCTGTTCTTGGCTGTGCTGCCTGCTCCTTATCTGCAGGCAGGTAGGTGATTTACTTAGGGCGATGGGAAGATGTCCTTACAGAGTGGCCTGCAGCATTGCTGTGGCTTTGCTAGTTTGCCACACTGTCTTGATTTGCTTGCTGCTTTTCATGTGGAAGCGAGGCATAGCCTTTCTATGCCACTGTGAGTGGAGACCTGGGATTCCTTAAGAGAACTCTGTGATCTATTTTCCCACAATGATTAAAGTCAAGAGAGCATCCATGTTAATTAGAGATCTCTGGAGTCTCTGATTGAGAACCCTTTGGTTCTTTTCCTATAGATATTGTCCCTCTCACTGCTAGGGAGTCCTTTGAAGAAGAGGAGGAGACTGAGTTGCGAGCTGTGTGTACTTTAGAACTGTCGTAGAGAGTGGTCAGCACCTTCCCTGGTTTGGTTGATAGGTCATGACTGGCTTGTGAGTGATGAGGCAGCAACTTCAATTCAGTCCTGCGCAGTCGAGTCTGTGTTCTTGGCTCTGTGGCACAAATCTCCGTCTGCTGGGGCCATGCAGACGCTGCAGCAGCACCTGGTCATGGTGCATCACATATAAATTTCTGTGAATTTTTCAGCCCGGTTCTGCAAATACTAATGGCTCAACCACAACCACATATATTCAGTACGCTTACTCGCTGATACCCAGGTCACCTACTGTCAGTTGACGCACTAGTCCCTTTTCTGATCTATATCCACCAAGAACACACTCTGCATCTGTCATGTCTCTTTAGTCTCCTCAAGGCTCTAACAGCTTTTAGTCTGATTTATGTGTTTGGTCTTTTATGACCTTGATAGTTTTAAAAAACAGTGGAAAATTATTTTATTGAATGTCATTCAGTTTAACATTGTCATCTATTCAGGTTTTACATTTTTAGTAGGAGACCACGGAAGGGATGTGCCTTTCTTAGAGCCATATATTAGGAGATACATAGTGCTGGTTTGCTTCACGATGAATAGTGTTAACCTGAAGTGCTAGGGAGCATATTTCTTCTATGTATAGTTACATTTTCTTTTATATAATTATTAAGTACTTTGTTGGATACTTCGAGATGATTATTATTCTTATTATAATTATTATTTACATCATCATACCTCCATATACTTATTTTAGCATGAATTAATGATTGATGTATGAGATTAGTATGAAAATGATGGGACTTGTTTCCATCACTTGTCTACCTAAATATATTTATTCAATTGCTTATTGATCTCACTGTGGTCATATGGCTTTTTGTTTTTGTTCCATGGTTCTAACCCATCATAGTGGTTTGGTTTGGTTTAAATCATCCAGAGATGGTCACTGGGATTTCTCTTCCAGCTTTCTTCTTTTCCAGAGTTCCACCACTTCTGGAGTACTTTCCCACTGTCTGGTATATATATAAGTATATTTGGGAGTCCTATTGCATGTTCTGTGACCGCTCTTGATTCAGTCATTGATTTCAAAAAGCCTTGTTTCCTTTCATTGAAAAAATGGTATGTTGTGAATGAGTTACCTCACTTAGCATGATATTTTCTAGTTCTAACCATTTGCCTGTAAGAATTTCATGAATTCATTGTTTTTAATTGCTGATTAGTATTCCATTGTGTAAATCTACCACATTTTGTGTATCCATTCCTCCATTGAGGGACATCTGGGTTCTTTCCATCTTCTGGATATTATAAATGAGGCTGCTATGAACATAGTGGAGCATATGTCCTTATTACATACTGGGGAATTCTCTGGGTATATGCCCAGGAGTGGTATAGTAGGGTCCTCTGGAAATGTCATGCCCAGTTTTCTGGGGAACCTCCAGACTGATTTCCAGAGTGGTTGTACCATCTTGCAATCCTACCAGCAGTGGAAGAGTGTTCCTCTTTCTCCACATCCTTGCCAACACCTGCTGTCTCTGAGTTTTTAACCTTAGCCATTCTGACTGGTGTGAGGTGAAATCTCAGGGTTGTTTTGATTTGCATTTTCCTAATGACTAATGATGTTGAATATTTCTTACGGTGCTTCTAGCCATCCAAAGTTCTTCAGGTGAAAATTCTTTGTTTAGCTCTGTACTCCATTTTTAATAGGGTTATTTGACTCTCTGGGGTCTAACTTCTTGAGTTCTTTATATATATTGGATATTAGCCCTCTATCTGATATAGGGTTTCCCAATTTGTTGGTTGCCATTTTGTCCTTTTGACAGTGTCCTTTGCCTTACAGAAGCTCTGAATACCCAAGACACAACTCACATATCAAATCATTCCCAAGAAGAAGGAAGGAGAGGACCCTAGTCCTGGAAAGGCTCGATGCGCATTGTAGAGGATTGCTAGGACAGAAAAGTGGGAGGGGATTGATTGGGGAAAGGGCAGAGGGAAGAGGGCTTATGGGACTTATGGGGAGGGGGGAACTGGGAAAGGGAAAATCATTTGGAATATAAACAAAGAACATAGAAGATAATAGAAAGAAAGAAAGAAAGAAAGAAAGAAAGAAAGAAAGAAAGAAAGAAGGAAGGAAGGAAGGAAGGAAGGAAGGAAGGAAGGAAGGAAGGAAGGAAGGAAGGAAGGAAGGAAAGAAAGAAAGAAAGAAAGAAAGAAAGAAAGAAAGAAAGAAAGAAAGAAAGAAAGAAAGAAAGAAAGAAAGAAAGAAAGAAAATTGTATTTTTCACTGTAGGGTTTCTAGGAGAAAGAACCAGAAAGTAAGTGACCACATGGATATTAAAAGTCTACATCTGTTCTCTCCCGATCACTAAAAGTCAGGTCTGCACTGGTACCCTGTTTCCATCTGTGGTACAGAGACCATTCTACCTTCGTTGGTAAGCTCCCCTCTGCGGAGACTGCTCTCATCCAGAAGTTACTTGCAAAGTTGCTCTGTCCTAGGATATATAATTTTGAAATTACTATCTCATTTTCTCACTAGAATTTATTTTTATAGAGCCTTTTGTCTTCAGCCATAGATTAACAGTACTAACAATACTTTTTTTTCTGATGCTGCTTAATTTTTCTCTTCCTTCTTTCTCCATATGCACAAAAAAAAAACCATCATCATTAGCCTGGTTATCTCGTTCATTTCTCCCATGCAGCTCATTGTTTTTCCTAGTTGTGTGGTTTGTCCAATCTGGTTGGTTTCAATTGTTCGTTTTTAGTATGTGAGTCATTAACCAACAATGTAATAAGTAAACTAGAATATGGAATTTAGTATTGTTTTTACTTCTGATATTTTGGAGTTCTCAGCTTATACTTATATTGGATATATGTAACTTTTAAGAATCTTTGTTTTAATGCCTTTTTGAGAACAGGTAGGTAGACACAGATATCATTTTCTTATGTTAACCAGGAGTATCATTGGGTAACTTCTAGCTAAATGAAAGCATTGGCGTCAAAATAAAACCATAGAAGCTTTGGTGTAGACATGTTCTCATAAGCTGAGGAGCAGCTGATGGAATGGCAGAAGGTCCAGCTTGTTTTCGTGCTTTTGAGAGCCTCTCATGGCCTGGATGTCGGGCTTCCTGTGTCATACATCAGTGGCACAGTTCTCTTCATCCTACCCATCCCATGGGGAAGGTGGGGGAAGGCTGGCTAAGAAACGTGTGTATCTCAGCACAAAAACATGCCAAATATATAGGGAAATGAACTACAAAGCTTTATCAGGTAGGGCTCTGTTAGATGCCTGCAGAGTGCGTGTGTGTGTGTGTGTGTGTGTGTGTGTGTGTGTGTGTGTGTGTGTGTGTTGCACTCTGCTCTGTTGCTTTATACATTATAATCTCAGAATAGTATATTGGGTTTGCTACAGTTGCCTTTTCTAGCCTATGAACCTTAAGGCATTGCCTTTTTCTGTGGTATCACAGCTATAGCAAGGCCAGTATTTAGTTTCTAGGTCTTTTATCCCTGGCGACTCCCTACTGATAGAGACCTTCTCACTTTAGCTCAGGATATAGAAACTGCTAGAATGTAGGTTCTCCCAGCATGCTTGCAGTCACATATTCCTGACATCCATTCAAAATCTGCATCACTGTTTTAGTTCTTTAAAACTGAGAAAATCTACCCCCAAAAGTTCTTTTAATGTTGAAAAACATTAGTAATATTTTCAATATATCTATCTACCTTTTCTTCTCTAACAGTAGTGGTTCTGTAACAGCAGATGACAGTATGGAACTGCAGTGGCCTGTGCTGCTGTGAGTCACACAGTCCTTGTGTGCTGGAATAGCCCCTTAGACCGGTGAGGGAGACTGAGAGTCAACTTTTGTTGACAGGTTTTTTTTGTTCATTTGTTATTTTGTTTTATTTCATCTCAACGTTTCATTTCTAGAGTGACTGACTATCTGGTGGGTGCAGGAGGCCATATTACCCTACTGGAACAGCCACAGGTCTAGTTTTGTTTAGAGCTCAGCTCTGTTAACCTTTTGTGCTTCTTTTTTTCTACTGAGCCAGCACTCTTGTTTGTTTGTTTGTTTGTTTGTTTGTAGCTTGAAGCTGTGTATCTGAACATCCCAGTGTGACATCAGGGTGTTTGTGGAAGGAATTGCATAGCTGTTTTGCATCTTTACATTCATTATAACTGTGTTTTCTGTTCGAAGCCACAGAGCCAAGGTTAATGGCACTGTTCCGGTGGGAACAAATGTTTGTAGCAGTTCCACCCTCGGAGTATGTCTTGGTCACTGGTAGCATGTTCACTTGTATCTGTGTCTGCAGAGGCAGTGAGCTCCTGTCAGTGCCTGGAGGAAGACAGATAGTCAGGCGCAGTGCCCGAGCTCACAGTGATGGTGTCTGGATTCACTTTCAGCAGCATGAGAAAGTTTAAGATAAAGAATGGCTTCCATTGAGAACAGTGTATTAGTTCTTCTGTTTCAAGGACAGTGAGCCTGGACTGATAAAGACCTGCAGCCCCTTGACAAACGGACTTATAGAAAGGGTAGAAGTTCCCTAATTCTACGTGGAAGAAAGAACAGCATTTAGAGACAAAACCAGTACTCTCATATTTGAGTCACATTTGTATTTTGCTCCTTAAATTTCATCATGTTTAATTAGTATCAATAGCAAATAGATTAATTAATATCAATAGCAAATTGATATGCAGGTGTTTATGAAATATTGGCAGTTTTCTCAGATAGTCCCTTGGACTAGGAAGGAGGGAGTGCTATACACAGCAGGAGTTGCTATTTGTTCCCTGCTGGGGACAATTCCATGCTGCAGAACAGCTTTGTGGGTCAAACACGTGTCCCCCAAACATGAGGGCCAGAGACAGACCTTTAGACCTTATGTAAATGCCAGGTGGGTGTGCAGCTGGCCTATAATTCTAACACTAGAAGGGAAGGCTAAGACGGGTTGGACTAGCTCATATCAAAGAGCTCTATGCTTAGTCAAGACCCCGCCTCAATAAGCTAGAGCGCAGTCAAGGGATGTCTCATGTGGACTGCATTATATGCTGGAAGATGGAGGCTGGCATTCCTGCGTACGTCCCCATCCAGACTGAACCTGGTGCCTTGATTTCAGGTGTTTTAGGTCTAGAAGTTCTCAAGATGTTCATGCTAACCAAATGCCCTTACAATGGAGTCCTGTGATACCCACTGGATTGAACTTTGTGAGCTCAAAGAATTCTTTGTTCCTTAATTTTTCCCCATTAACTTGTCAGTTTTATGAAATGATAATTTTATTTTCAACTTAAAGTTAATTTTTCTAATTCTTCATGATCAATATTTCTAAATATAATATGAATATATATTGAGCCAAAGCTGTCTTCTAGAAAGGTATTAGTATTTTGATTATGTTGTATACACACACACACACACACACACACACACACAAAACACTAACAAAAACAAAACAAGACAGTGTATATTGATCATATGATATTGTGGTGGTTTAACTATACTTGGCCCAAGCAGGGCATTATTAGGAGCTAATAGCCTTGTTGGATTAAGTGTAGCCTTGCTGACAGAAGCGTGTCAGTGTGTCACTTCCGGGGTGGGCTTTGAGGCCCTCCTCCTAGCTTCCTAAAGCCAGTTTTCTGACTGCCTTCGGATAAAGATGGTAGAACTTGCCTCCCCTTCTTTAGCACTGTGTCTGCCTGAACACTGCCATGCTTCCCACCATGATAATAGACTGAACCTCTGAGCCTGTTAGCCAGACCCAGTTAAGTATTGTTCTTTATAAGAGTTGCCTATAAGAGTTCTTCATAGCAATGGAAACCCTAAGTAAGACACATAATTAATTTTTCTCTGCTGACTACTCAAGTTGATTATAAGTAAAAAAAAAAAAATTACCACTGAAAATTTGGAGGCATGTTCATAATAAGTAGGAATAATACATAACTTTGTAGTGTGGTGAGAGTATTTTAGCATTGTTCTTAACCAGGAAAGGAACAAACACAGCATATAAGCTTTTAAAAACCAAAACTACCATTATTTACTTGTATGGTTCTCTAATTTCTAGAATTACAAAAGAGAATACTAAAAGGGATGAGACTTAATAAAGGGAATATGCAAGGGGACTGACATGAGTGTGAACAGTATATGTTTATATATATACATACATACACATAATACATACATACATACATACATAACTTGTAAGTCCCTATCATATGCACTCATGAGTCTAACTACAGAAATGTTAGTTCTAAACTCAGTGTGTTATCTTTGCCTCAAATGTTAGGATAAATGTTACTCTTTAAAAGCTGGTTAGCACTTAGATCTTGAAAGTTATTTTTAATAACCTTCATTTGATGCTCTTTACTAAAGAGTTTAATAGTCTTGATTGGGCTGAGAAGGCAGCTCAGCAATTAAAGGACTTGCTGTCTAAGCAGGAGGGCCTGAGTCGGCCATGGCTACCCACCTGTACTATGGAACTGAGATCCCAGGAGCTAGCTGGCCACACCAGTTCTATGGGCGAGCTCTGAGCTTGTCTAGGGGACTCTGGCATGAGGAATAAGGTAGAAATGTCCTGAAGAAGGCTTCTCTGTGTCTACTTTGGGCTTCTACTCTCATACATATTCTCACAAGCATGGACATATATCAATGAAAAGCTAAAAATTACCTGGGCGCTGCTGACTCATGCCTTTAATCCCAGCACTTGGTAGGCGGAGGCAGGCAGATTTCTGAGTTCGAGGCCAATCTGGTCTACTGAGTGAGTCCCAGGACAGCCAGGGCTACACAGAGAAACCCCGTCTCAGAAAAAAAAGAAAGAAAGAAATTTAAAAAAGGAAAAGTTAAAAATTAAAAGATCATTTTAGGTACTTTCCAAACAATAATTATAGAAATTTCAAAAAGTTATTGCTAAATAGTTTTCTTCAGATCTCTCACATTTTAGCAAGGCTCAGAAGGAGAACTAACAGCTTTGTTCAGGATTCTTTTTGACAGAGTTTTTAATAGATGACACCATGGAGGATAAGGCTGGCATCTCCCATGGAGCAGGGCACATAGACTTGCTGTTCATTATACCAGATTCATAGTCTTCAAGTATGGGGCTCTTCACAACCACTTCGTGTGTGTATCACTTTCCTAAGTGCTGCTTCTGAGCCTACGGACTTGAGGAAACACTCAGGGCCTTGCTGCCACTGTTCTGTTAGTACAAAAGGTCTGTCTCTAACCCAAGAGTCTCTTGTCTTCTGTCAGAACCAACTATGGCACACTGGACAGGCTATCCAGTTGGCTTGTCAGAAAGAGGGCATCTTTCTTATTCTTGACAAAGGGTCTGTCTTTCAAATCAGCTGCAGAGTCTCATTCCTAAACCACGTACTGAGCACAGGGAGAAGGGCATGCCCCCTGCATTTTCACATGTAGCCAGACACCTGGGCGTTTTTCCTTTACTTTCAGGAATGGGGTCAGCATAAGAGAGGTTGCTATGGAAACTCCTGTAGAAGCCTTACACATCTCCCTTTAGCAGAGAGTACTAGCTATCATCTCTCCCTTGAGTAAAGCGGAACTGAAGTGCTCGCTGTATGACCCAAGTAACCAGTAGTTTGACAGATGATTTCAGTGTGAAGGCCAAGCCACACAGACCCAGGGGACAGTGACGGGACCCTGCTCTTACTTTCTCTCAGTCACTCTTTCCAGTGGCTTGTGAAGAGGGCTTGCTTCTTATTCCTAGAGCCCCGCCATCAGGGTCTGGCTCTGGGTTTGGTTACCTGTCCACACTAAAGGAAAAAAAATAAGATAAAATACATAAACGGGAACTATTTCCTTTGGCTTTGACCAAAGCTGAGGGGAACAGTTCTCAGTCCACTGCTCTTCCAGTGACTGCATTGCAGTTTATAGAAAGAACAAAAGCTTGCACGAATTCAGCTGTGGGACCAGGCAGTGCTGCTGGGAATAATCATAAACCCGTAATTCCTACTTTTCAGGTTCTTATTGCACATCCTGGTGCCAGAGGCTAAGGTCTGCTATGGGAGGTGGCTGATTCAGTTCTTGATACGTGGGAAGCTGGAGCCAAAAAAATGAAAACCAAAGTTCTATTTAAAGGGAGCCATTATGCCTCCCTCTGCCAAAGTTTTGGGAAGAGAGGCTCAGCCCTGTGTAGTCTCTCAGCCAGGGTTTAGTTGAGTAAAAGTTCTTACTTTCCAGCCCTGAGTCACCACTTCATCCCCTTTGTAGGTCACAGAGGAGTTCCACTGAGTTTGCATCTGTTCCTCTTTGAAAACTGTCAGTTACAGAGTTGTGAGGGAATTTTACAGTTCCCATCTACAGCATTTCACCTGTACTTCCACCATTTCAAATTCCAGTGGTCTGCCGTCCTGTGACCTTAGACATTTAACAAGAGAGTAGTGCTGCCTTCTTTGCCTCTTCTCTGACAACTTATTAAAAATCTTTTGATTTTCATATGGTATCTTCCTGTTTCATTACATGTTGTGGGTTATGCAAATATCTAGGAGGAATATGGGAATCCCCTGGACTATACTCATCTCTTAAGTTTGTGTTTCTTCCTCTCTCTGATAAGTCTGTTTCTTCTAGACTAGGCCATCTCTGTCTGTGTTCTGCTTACTCGATACAGTGTTGATCCTGATGTACTTGAAGAAACACTCATCCAGAACAGATACCCAGTTGTTGTGGAGGGCGGACATGTGTCAGTCGTTCTTGGGATGGGTGTGGATGCTGTTCTTGGGTTGTGCAGCAGGTCTGCAGGCGCCCTTTACGTTTCAGCACTAACTCTCGCTCTGTAAGCTCTCACATAGAAACTCAGGTTACAAAGCAGGAAGTGGCCAGTCAGTGGCTGACCCCTCTCCCCAGTGCAGACATCAAGCAGGACCCTCATTACCTGAGATTTCTGGCATTTTAACGCCCATTTTTCCAGTCAGGAAAATGAGGCCCAGAGCAAGGGGCTTTCCTGAAGTCTGATGGTGAACATAATGCCAGCAAACCTGCCCATCTCCAGTTTCTGACATCAATAATAAAAGCAACCAAAACTTTATGGCAAGTCCAGGAGAATTTAATATTATTATTGGTCCTAAATTGTCTTATGAATGATAAATTGTCACTTATTTGTAAGTGTGTCCACTCAGTTCATTCATTCCTAAAGTACGTATTACCCGTCTTGTGGTTTAAATACTAAAGTACGTATTACCCATCTTGTGTTTTAAATACTAAGAAGGAAAGAGGAACAGGAAGATGTGGTTTGTAGGCATGCCTCATATCTCAGGCAGGTAATCAGAGCCTTCACTGGGAAGGTAACAGGGATCTGAGCTCCTTCAGTATCTGGAGGAAGCACAACAGTTCTAAGTAGCTGATGCAGAATGTGTGTAATTGTGAGTAAGACACGTCAGGAGGCCTAGAGGCTGGAGACGGCTGAAGGTGCTGAGGTTGGGTGAGGAGAGCTGGAAGCCTTGAATCTGTGCTTCCTGCTATCTGAGGCGATTGCCTGTTCCCAGCTGGAAACCTTGCTTAAATAATGTTGAACTTATCCCATGGTGGGGCCTCTTGTCAGAACATGCCACTCAGATTATCTTTTGGCTGTCGCTTGAGAGCTCTGTTATCAGGACAGTTGAGCCAATGTCTGTATGTTCCAGGAGGTTTCTAACCCGAGTGTCCCCCACACAGAGCTGTGGTAGGGGTCAACTGACATGCTGTACCATGAAATTATTTCAAAACTATAAAGTGCTACAGGGCTATTTATTCTGCAGATGAATGGCCTGAGGCTCAGAGGTGGGAGTTGGAGGATCTGGCAGTTCACTGTGGGAGCCAGGCTACCCATAGTAATTACTGAATTTCATAGTCAGTATGACCATTTGCAACACTGCAAAACTCATGGTGCGACTCCTCAGATAGTGTCTTAGAGCAGAGCCATCATGGCCATTAAACAAATGTTTTGGAAACATGCATTAGTCCAGCCAATTTAGCTAGTGTGTAAGTAAAATCCATTCTCATTATCCTTTCAAGGTATGATGATCTGAAGTCTGTGAACACAGGTCAGCATGCATTTGCCATTACGATTGTCTGTGCCCCCACCACTGAGAACCTGTGAAGAGAACCGAGCAAGGGGGATGACCTGACTGGCTTTTATATCAAAACCACTTGTCAACTTAAAATACCTAACATTGTCCCCCAGAGCCATATTGCATGTGTGACTTGTTTTGCAGCAGCCATGGTTAGGAGAGAAGTCCTTTGGTTAGCCAGTGGGAGGGGTGGGTGCTGTGAGACTGACAGGGCTTCTCTTATATTAGAAACAGACTGGGAATAAATACTGTGTTTGATTTACGTGATGCATGTAGCCAAAGCATCATGTAACAAGAGAATTTGCATAAAATCTTTGGTTCAAATTAGAGGGATTTCTAGGCACATGTGGGCAAATGGCTTTCTGATTAACATTAGGAGTTAATTTTGGACAAATTAAACTTCCAAAATTCATTTAATGTTAAGTATGCTGAAACAATTTGACTTTCAACTGTAAAAGCAATCTGTCTTTTCGGCATGTTAGATGCAGTGACACTGTGTAGACATTGTGTTGGTAAGGCAAGTAGAGGTCTCTGTGCAGCCCTCCAGCTTGCCACAGTTTGTGATACTGTGTTTGAAATTAAGACTCAGAACTGCTGAACATGAAGGTTTGCATGTCAGTGTGGCTTTTCCCCACTGGAATGAAATGCCTGAGGCACACAGAGTCTGTAATGAGCAGCGGTTTATGTCACTTGTGGGTACCGAGGCTCAAGGGCATGGTCCAGCATCAGTTCCGCTCTGGTGAGGGCCTTCTTGACTAAGCTACATTTCGATGGGAACAGTTGAGAAGATGGTTAATCAAGTCTATGGGAAGAGTTGCATCCCAAGCCCTTTTTGAAGATCATCCCACCAGTGACCTTGGAACCTCTAAGTTCCTCTAAGAACCAGACTCTCCACCCAAGAACGTTTAGGTGACAAACAGTACCCAAACCATAGTAAATTTCTGTTCTGGTTAGGTTTTAGATGTTATTTTATTTTCATTCAGTAAACTGCAAAGTTTTTCAAGGTTCTTTTCTCCATCACACACAGACTCTTCTGTGAACCAGTTCAGCATTGCCACAAGTTTCAAATGTGTGTTGTTTCTTCCAGGTGGACATAGCTGACATTGAGAATGAAGAAAACCGTTACTCTCTGTTCACGGAGCTCCTGGAATCTAGTCACCATGAGGTCGAATTTCAGCACCTGATTTTACTCTTACAAGCCTGGCCACCTATGAAAAGTGAATGTGTGTAAGTCTTAAGATAACTGACATCCTCTGTCTGAATGTCAGTTTTGAAAATGTAGTGTCTTCAGCAGAGCCAGTAAATGTGCATGTACTGCACACACATATACCAAGGTTTCAGACACTCTCTTGTATTAAGGAATATGTTCCAAGCACTCTGAACTAGCGAACGGTACCGAATGCAGCTCTCCTCCACATTTTCTTGTTTCCCTGGTCCTGCTTACATAGATTTGATGTTTGCATCTTTGCTAATCGCTTCTTTTCTTTTTAATTTTTTATTATATATTTTTATTTTCTATATTCTTTGTTTACATTCCAAATGATTTCCTCTTTCCCAGTTCCCCCTTCCCCATATGTCCCATAAACCTTCTTCTCTCCACCCATTCTCTAATCACCTCCCTCCTTTTTTTCTCTGTCCTTATATTCCCCTCCAATGCTAGATCAAGCCTTTCCAGGATCAGGACCCTCTCCATACTTTTTCATGGGAGTTATTTGTTATGCAATTTGTGCCTTGGGTATTCAGGGCTTCTGGGCTAATTAATATCCACTTATCAGAGATTGCATTCCATGTGTATTCTTTTGCTGTTGGGTTACCTCACTTACGATGATATTTTCCAGATCAAACCATTTGCCTAAAAAATTTGTGAATTCATTGTTTCTAATTGCTGAGTAGTATTCCATTGTGTAAATATACCACATTTTCTGTATCCATTCCTCCATTGAGGGGCATCTGGGTTCTTTCCAGCTTCTGGCTATTATAAATAAGGCTGCTATGAACATAGTGGAGCATGTGTCTTTATTGCATGCCAGAGAATTCTTTGGGTATATACTGTAGTGGTGAGTTTCTCTCTTTCTATTATTTTAATTAATTTATTTCTTTTTGAGAATCTCATACATGTATATAGTAAAATATGATCTATGCCCCATTTTCCCCTCAACCTTTCCTCATATCTCACCAATATGCCCCCTCCGAAAGCCATGCCTTTTGTGGGTTTTTTCTTTTTTGATAACCCACCAAGTCCATTGCTGCCCATATGTTCGTGGGTGAGGCACTATCCACTGCAGCATGGGAATCTACCAGTAGCCATATCTTCAGTAAAAAACAAGAAGACAGTTTTCATCCCCAAGGACTCTCCACTGTCATGGGCTCCTCAGTAAGGGCGGGGCCTGCAGAGCATCTTCCTGCCTATGCTGGGACTTTAGCTGCCTTGATCTTGTGTAATCCTTGTGGAAGCCAGCATTTCCTACTCCCCTACTTCTTCAAAATCCTCTCTGGGCCTTGATGGTGTTGGGTCAGCATAAATACCTCATTGAAGGGCAGCCATGGAGTCCCTTGCTTTCAGCACTTTCCCCAGCTAGTTATCTCGCCATTGGCTGCTGCCCACAAAAAGAAGCTCCTTTCTTTTTGGCCAAGACTGGGGACAACCTAAGTCAATGGATATGTGCACACATACTTAAAAGACAGTTTGACGAGATGGCCATTTAGCAAAGTAACAGCAGCAAGTTCCACTCTGGGTCTGTGACCTCCCCATGCACGAACTCTTGGCCAAATTACAGAACCAGTAATAAATTTTATATTTGATAATTTTTGTTTAAAAAATGAATGGCATTGGTATGTGTGTGTGTGTCATTCAGTTAGATAGGTGTGCATACCTAAATGGAGGCCAGAACCTGAGTTTTCTCTTCCCTCTCTACCCTATTGCTTGAGACAGACTGACCCTGAAGTCATTGCTCCAGCCTGGCTCTCAGCACCCACCTCTCTAGCCCCCATGCCTGGCCTCCAGACACATGCCTGGTTTCCAGTGTGGGTCCTGGCAATGCGACCACATACGTTGAGGACTTTCTGTCTGCAGGCCAAGCCCTGCTACCCACTAAGCCATCTCCTTAGTCCCCTATCATTGTAATTTTGGAGTTCAAGGTACAATAACAGAACTCCTGTTGAATTTCGTTCTCGTTCCTGGCAGCCCCGCAGATGGGAGATTTGTTTATATCGTGGGTCTTGGCAATGTCAGCATATTTCCTACAGTGATAACTTCCAGTGTTCACTTAAAAGGTAGCTCTTTATGGCTTCCCTTTGGCGTGCGTGAGCTGCATTCCACTACCCTTCCTGTTTGAGGACGCTGAGACTGAACAATATGGGTTAGTTATGTGCAGGCCCTGGGATGCGCTTGACAATCGGTCTGTTAACAGAAATGGCTACTAAATGCCAGCCAAAAGGGACAATATTCAGTGTCATTCACTGGATCACTATGCAATTGCTTATGAAGTTTTCATTTTTTGGATTGTGTTTTTTGTGGGCAATTGAAAACACACACACACACACACACACACACACACACACACGCACACACACACACATACAATTATGGGTTTTAAAAGGTGTTTATGTATGAGAGAGAGATCACTATTTCACTTTGAAGACAATTTAAATTGTGTTTGAAATATTGGATTATCTTTCTATTTCCCTGTACCTAGACCCAAATGTTTTCTTCAGAACCATGTCTGATTTAAGGTATGAGCACAATAATTTTGTTCTGGTATTTCACAAAGAAATTTCTTGCCTGATTTATTTTAAACAAAGCTTACAGTGCTACCTGGAGAATTCATATGGAACAAATAATTCCCATTTATTAAGCACTCACAATATTGAGCGTGTAATTTACATACATTACCAATCATTCACACAATAAACATGCACAGATCGTGTTACCTAATTATACAGATGAAAGAATTGAGTCTCAAAAGTTAAGTAACTTCAGGTTACACACGGCTAACCAGTGAGGGAGACAGAATTCTCAGGAGGACTGACGCCATCGCTGACTTGGGCTGTTTCCTCTCTGTGCTGCTGAGTTTTCAGCCTGCACGTAGAGTTAAGAGGTTCTTGTCCTGTCCTTGTGCTGTTGAACGTGGTCTCGCCTTCTCCTCTGGGAGAAGTGGCCAGGTTCCCTTTGCACGCATCTCCTATCTGAAGCTTTGTTCACTGGCAGGAAGCATGTGTCTCTGTCCTCCTGCTCAGGTCTGTGCGCTCCAATACTGACCTCTGTTAGAACCCAGCAAGGGAGTCTGTCCTAGGCCGGTGAAGTCTCCGTATCTTGGTATGGGAAGAAGGAAGCTTCCCTGAAAATGATTTATCCTAGAATACTTTCAGAGCACTAAAAACATCTGGGAGACACACTCTTCACCTGAGCCCCAGGGTGGAACTGTTAGGAATTCCTGATGCACACCGAGGAGAGCTATGTCTTTTTGTTTTGTTTTGTTTTGTTTTGTTTTGTTTTTTCTAAGCAGATTTTTTTTAGGAAGGAAAGGATGTGTGGCTTAGGTTTCTATCACTGTGACAGTGATGGCATCCTGACTCATGTTCTACAGAGTGGGATTTTACCTGAACTGTTTACTCTGGGGGGTTTTATTGTTCAAGACAGAGTCTAGTTATCTAACCCAGGCTGGCCTTGAACTAGTGACCCTCAGTCCCCTGTGTGCTACCATTCCTGGTTATCACACCTTTTCTGCTCACCATAGGACCTTCATTGTCTTTGTGAAGTGCTTCCCTGTGGCCTTGCTAAGGCTACCGAGGGCTGCAGTTACTTGCTAAGTGCAGGTTCCTGGGTCCTAGGCTCCTCTTCAAAATCACCAGAGCAGAGGGTGAGAAGTACAGACTCTAATGTTGGCCACACTGTCATCAGGTCAGAATTTGAGACTGGGTCTGTAGCTTAAGAGTCCGAGCTCTCTGGACACCTGCCATCCCACTGTTGCCTGCTGCTTGTCCTTGCCACAGTAGCCTACACAGGATAGCCTAGAGGATCGCATTATATACACTGAGTGGAAGCCACCAAAAGCACTTTATTTCACAAAGTGGGACTCTTTATCTTTGTTTTTAATTTATCACAATGCTAAGAGCTTTAGTCACCTCCAGTATTTTACATCTTTCTCTGAGGAGCAGTGTAGCCAACAACCCGTGGGTGAGACTGGCGACCGTGATGCTGACCAAATGTACAGCAGAGAACAAGCAGGGCCTAGGGGATGAGGTGTTGAAGATCTGCCGCTCTCTCTACAACACCACACAGATGCTGCCCGTGGAGGTGAGTGGATGCCACGAGTGGTGTCCTGGGGTTGTCTTCTTCTCACAGCTCGCTGTGGGGGGCAGTCGTAGTAACTACTTGAACACGTAGCAAACAATTCTGCTAAAGGCCAAGAATGTGTAAAGGATCAGATGAAAACAAGCAGTAGGGAAAGGGTGCTTGGAAGGTGCTTTCTTTTGCCAGTGCTCTGAAGCAGATTTTACAACTCCCAGGGCAGAGACCAGTGCAGTTCCCTCAAGGCCTTTGCTACGGCCAATCCAAGCTGACATCCTTGGAACCCAGTAGCTCAGTTGTGACTTGTCTAAACCTGGCCAGTTGTACTGGTAACCAAGCAACCACTCTGATCCTCACATACTCCTTTGTGTCTCTGTAAGGAAATTGGATAGCCACAGCAGTTACTCTCTGGAACATACAATGGAATCTCAAGCATTTGCATTGTGACCTTTCTATTTGATCCCATAATTTAAGTGTCATAAAAGTATTTGTAATATGTATAGCATAGAAACATTTTATATATTCTGTTAATTATGGGAGCTTGCTTGTATGTCTACTCAACAGTATACTGTTTGTATCTAAGAATTTGGGTAATGGCATTAAACTAAATCATTGGTTTTGAGTTTCTACCACATAGGAAATAACTTGAAACCAAAATTATAAATCTGATCCTGTCAATCCTCATTATGATTGCTCAGAAAAACTATTCTTACTATGAATGAACATATAAGGAATTGTTTTCCCAATTTGGGACTGAGAAAGTGTTTTATTGAATTTTTAAAGACTTACTTGTTTAAAGAAGTCTTCGAAGCACTGGAGAGGTATTCTATAACATATTTAAAGTGCCAGTACCTAAAACCCAGTGGAGAGTGTGTTCACAGCTGTATACCACAGCCCTCTGGAATCCACTACTTGCTTACATATGGTCTGATCTGCTGGACCACAGACTGCCCTGAGAACATGAACCTGGTAGAGTGATCACCTCACTGGGACTAGATTCAATACTACAGAGTGAGTGCATCATGGTTTCTGATCTGCACCAAAGGAAGCGTATGCAAACACCTTTGCCTTCTTATGAACTAAAATGAAGCATTGTCCAATAAGGGCCAGGTGTCAGAATTGACCTTTAACTGTTCTGTTGAATTGAAGGCTGATCAGAGAGACTCTGCTTAGGCTCTTGTGTAAACTAGCTGGCAGATCCATCTTCAGCTGTGTCTCCAGCTCCGATGGGGCTGAACTGATGCTACTAATCGCCATCAGTTAGATCTAGAGTTCTCATGGAGTTGGGGAAGGAGGAGTCTGATCAGAGGAGGTTGTAATGGTTTCTCTGTGTAACTTGATAAAGTGAAAGATCTTTACTGAAAGTGTGCTGTTGCCTCGTGGCTTCATTGGCTTTACATGCTCAATTTTTCTCCTGAATTTGGGCATGAGTATAAGGAGTGCTTCCTGCATGTCCTGATTACAGGAGATTGGTAACTGATAGGCATTGTTTTATTGTTAAATGTGCTCAATAAAAAATCTCAAGTGTTATTTGGAGAGAACATAATTATCTATTTATTTCATCACATTTCAGAGTTGCTCAACTTAATCTCAGAGTTCTATAATAATTTCTTTCACCATGGTGCTAAAATTATCCAACGTTCAGTCACTTTTATTCTGCCCATGGCTAATGATGTGTGTGCCCAGTTGTGGCAGGAACTGAGGTGGACACACTTCTTCCCTTATCCCTATTTCTCCTCCCCTACAAAGTTTCGTATTATTTTCTCTTTCCCCAATGATTCCCATGTGTCTTTTTGTGATTCCAGAATGTTCCTCATTGTATCTGCTTCCTTAACATGGAAAATATCACCAGCAAGTTGAAATCACTGCTTTTCATAAGTCATGAATCCCACAGTTTTGCAAGTTGTGGTGGCTGCTTCTTGGATCACATGCATGCAGTCTAAGAGGTCTCCTCAAGGGTGGAGATACGTGGGATAAGAAGCATAGAACAAGTTCATGCCATTAGTAGATCTCCAACTCCAAGTTCCTACTGTTTGCAACTGACCCAGCAGTCCGAGACTCACTGAGGCTAAACAGGAGTTAGATCCACACAAGCTGCAGGCTACTGTGTGGGAGCAAGTCACCCAGGAATCAGCCTGGCTACGCCCAGGGTGGGACCCCCAGGAGAGGCCATCCTTCCTCATGGCTGAGGTGCTTTTGAGAATTAGACCCCCATGACATCCAAGCTATCTCCCTTTCAGCCTGCTTCTTCCTCCTCTCCATCTCATTAATGGGGCTAAAATGCCCCCTTTGAAGCAGATGACAAGGTGTGTACTAGTGCCTAGAAAGCATAGCAGGGGGGCGGTTCAGGTCTGAGCTCCCCAGGTGGAGGCACGCCCAGCAGCCTAGGAGTCAGGGCTGACTTAAATAGCTCTGGAGAACCTGAGACTACAGATAGCACCATGGACAGCACAGTCTTCACCCTTATCAGGACCAAGAACAGGGGGAGCGAGAGGTCAGCTCCTCGGCCCTTGTGAATACCACACACCTGCTCACACTCCCTCAGCAGGCTCTAAAGCATCTGCTGACAGTGATCCACTGAGTCCCCACAGGTTGTATAAATGCAAAAACAGTGCTGATGGAGTGGTCTGACTTCACTGGCAACATCAGGCTACAGGGACTACCACCCAGCTCATCACCATAAACCACAGCCCACAGGGAGAGCAAACTCCAGGCTGAGGCTTGTCTGCACTCAGGATTGTCTGTCCCTGTTCGAGGCCTAGCTCTCTTGTGGTGTCATGTTCTGTCTGAAACATGAAGCTGTCAGGTGAGGTGCTTTTGTGGTTCTCTCTGCTGCTTGGTCTTATGACAGTCCCTGTAACACTTCTCTTACACTGTAAGCACCAGAGAATATTCAGCATGAAAGGTCTGAATATTTGGCCAACAACATAGCTAAGACTATAAAGTACTCCGGGATCAAATAAACTGGCGCTTCTGTATTGTCAGAGCCCTGGCCTTGGTCGTGTGCCATCTGTCCTGCTTAGATTTTTTTTTTTTCTCACAAGATAGAGGCTTCTTGGAAGAGAAACCTTAATTAAGGAAAATCCCCCATCAGATTGCCTGTAGGCATGTGTGTGAAGCGCTTTCACATTCTTGATTAATGATTTTTGGGAGGGTGCCACCCCTGAACAGGATAGGAAAGCAGGCTGAGCAAGGCTGTAGACAACTCTCCTCCGCTCACCATCTCTGCTTCAGTTCCTGTTTGTGGGTTCCTGCCCTGGCATCCCTTCAGGATAGACCCTAATCCTTAAAATGAAATAAACTATTTCTCATGTTGTTGTTGGTTGCAGTTTTACCATAGCAATAGAAAGGAAACTATCTATTGTCTTCTTAGATGCTATCTATGTTATTTTATAAAATTTGTCATTTAGAGCTATAATCAACATTTCTAAACATCATGGAATGATGAGGTCCTTTGTCGATTATTGGTAATATATTGAATAAATAGCAGACATACGTACTAAGAGAGACTCTTATGCCAATACTGTTGAGTATGGTATGTACCTTGTAACTTTGGAATACAAGAAGCCTCACTCACCCTCAAAGGGGGCAAAGGTGAACATAGAACTACAGGACAGAAGGTAATGTCTGAAGTAAAGAGTGCAGTGGGCATGTAGAATGGTGGCCAAGCTGGGCCAGTCACGGAGCCTGTCTGGTGTGTGTCACTGTTCTTCAGGAGGTGTGAACCAGTGTCTACTTGTCCCACATAGGGAACCATCAAGAGCCCAGTGTACTCATACCAGTGACATCAGACTTGGTGAACCACTGAGTTTTCAGGAGCAGAAATGACTTAAAGGCACCTGCATCTCTAATTGCCTACCCAGTCCGTGACAGTTACAAAAGCAGGAAGCCTGGATCTCACTCCTCAGGGGACAGGCAGCTCCCCAGCTTGGAAAGCGCCTCGTTCAGTCTGTCATTTTCATCATCTCATCTTGAAATGATGCACAGGGATGCTGAGAATGCCCAGTGTTTGAATTTTCTTCTGTTCTGTTCTGCTGTGTGTGGAGTAGCACAACAGAACAATCAGCCCCATGCAGGGTGGTGATCCTTCGTTCTTTTTCCAGAATAGCTTTGCTTTAATATGTGGGTCTGCATTCAATGTCTGCTCTTTGGTCGAGTGTTCAGTTCTTATGTCATAGCTACAGTCAGGACACTAGAGGCAGTCAGCTCAGTGGGCTGAGCTGTCAGTTCAGCAAGTAGAATAAAAACCTGAGAATAAAATGCAGGTATACCTGGGGAGATCCACATGTGTTCATTGTTTTGAACCACAGATAGTTTTCGTAATGATGGAATATCTTACATATATCAAGAATTCTGTTTACCTTAATACTAGAATTTTAAACTTTTTTAAAAAATATTGTCTTTGCTGATAACCTTTGTCTCTCAGTAGATAGGAACTAGATATTGACATCATTAATAGTTGATAACAGCTGCTATGAAGTCTCTACTGTATGCTCAGCACTGTTCCTTTATATTAACATTAATTCTCAAGACACAGCAAAAATTGCAGAGCAGAGACAGAGATGCCCATTTTCCTTATAGGGGAAACCAAGGCTCTGAGAATCAGAATAGATTAAACCACCAGATCTACATACTGAATACATGCTACCATTCAAAATAGCACACATGCACATACACACACACACACACACACACACACACGATAGCAGAGGTGTGTACAGGAACATCCACAAGACTCAGCCCAGGGCTGCACTGTGCTTGCATGAGTGGGACTCACCTCACCCATGTGCTTTCAGGCTGTGAAGGAGCTGTGCCTGCTGCTGCTCCACCAGTCCCTCCTGCTCCCATCCCTGAAGCTTCTTCTGGAGAGCGGGGATGAAACTCTACAGGCCATGGCCCTGGAGCAAATCTCAGCTGTCACTAAGGTATGCCCATTTACCTTTACTACTGTTCTCATTTCTTAACTGTGAATACAGTGCTTGTATCTTCATCAACAGTAACCGTGGTTGATTCTCGGCCACTTTAAGAATAGTATTCTCTTTCCAGCTTCTGACTATAATAAATAATGCTGCTATGAACATAGTAATGCATGTTTCCTTATTATATGTTGGTATATCTTCTGAGTATATGCCCAGGAGTGGTATAGCTGGGTCCTCAGCTATGTCCAGTTTTCTGAGGAACTGCCAAACTGATTTCAAGAGTTCCAGCTTGCAATCCCACCAGCAATGGAGGAGTTTTCCTCTTTCTCCACATCCTTGCCAGCATTTGCTGTCCCCTGAGTTTTTGATCTTTGCCATTCTGACTAGTGGGAGGTGAAATCTCAAGGTTCTTTCCCTTGTCGATGTTGAACATTTTTTAGGTGTTTCTCAGCCATCTGGTATTCCTTGGTTGATAATTCTTTGTTTAGCTCTGTACCCCCATTTTTTCATGCATTTTTTTAATTCGATGTATTTTTTATTTACATTTCAAAATGATTTCCCCTTTTCTGCCCCCCCCCCACTTCCCGAAAGTCACATAAGCCCCCTTCCCTCCCCCTGTTCTCCCACCCACCCCTTCCCACTTCCCTGTTCTGGTTTTGCCTTATACTGCTACAATGAGTCTTTCCAGAATCAGGGCCACTCCTCCGTTCTTCTTGTACCTCATTTGATGTGTGGATTATGTTTTGGGTATTCCAGTTTTCTAGGCTAATATCCACTTATTAGTGAGTGCATACCACGATTGATCTTTTGAGTCTGGATTACCTCACTTAGTATGATGTTCTCCAGCTCCATCCATTTGCCTAAGAATTTCATGAATTCATTGTTTCTAATGGCTGAATAGTACTCCATTGTGTATATATACCACATTTTTTGCATCCATTCTTCTGTTGAGGGATACCTCGGTTCTTTCCAGGTTCTCTCTATTATAAATAGGGCTGCTATGAACATAGTGTGGTATATGTACACAATGGAGTACTAGTCAGCTATTAAAAACAATTAATTCATGAAATTCTTAGGCAAATGGATGGATCTAGAAAATATCACCCTGAGTGAGGTAACCCAATCACAAAAGAACATGCATGGTATGCACTCTTTGATAAGTGGATATTAGCCCAGAAGCTCAGAATACCCAAGATACAACTCAGAGACCACATGGAGCTCAAGAAGAAGGAAGACCAAGGTCTGGATACTTTGATCCTTATTGGAAAATGGATCAAAATACCCATGGCTCAAAGTTGACCAATAGAATGCGCATAGGTTCCCCAATGGAGCAGCTAGAGAAAGGGCCCAAAGAGCTGAAGAGGTGTGCAGCCCAGCAGAACGAACAATAATATGTACCAGCCAGTAACTCCAGAGCTCCTAGGGACTAAACCACCAATCAAAGAGTACACATGGAGGGACCCATGGCTCCAGCTACATATGTAGCAGAAGATGACCATTTCAGATATCCATGAGAGGAGAGGCCTGGTCCTGTGAAGGCTCAATTCACCAGAATAGGAGAATGCAATCAGGAATTGGGGGGAGGGTGAGCAAGGGGAGGGGGATTTGGTAGAGGGTTTTCGGAGGGGTAATGAGGAAAAGGGGATACAATTTGAAATGTAAATAAAGCAGATATCTAATAAAAAGTAAAGTGATTATACTAGGGCAAAAAGAAAAAAAAAAGAATAGTATTCTCTGACGACAGTAGCTCCCTCCTTCACTCAGACAGAACATACTTGGTGGTTTCATAGGCATTTACTGAGCCTCTGCCATGAACCAGGCTCTGGTTGGTTGCTGACAACACAAACACATATAGTGAAACAGTTTCCCAGAGAACCAGCATCTCGGGCTCATGAACCAGCATCCCAGAGTCCTCGCACTCAGGTTCCGGGTCTGGGGAGTTTGAGCCCCACCTCCAGCCACTCACTCCACTGCAGTCATCTGAAGTCTGTCCTCTGTTGGCTTGAAGACATGTGCTCAAGTCACATTTGCAGATTGCAGACATGTTTCCAGACATGCACAAGGCTCGTTGTTTTGGTCTCTTCCCTTTTAAAGATATATAGTCTCCAGTTAGATAGCTCAGGGTTGTGTTTTAGCAAATTGGCATTGAATGATCCTTCTCCAAACCCTTCTATAGAGACATCCTTGTTTCATGTGAGTAGTGTGTGTGCATGCACATACACACATACACAGATGCAAGCACACTTCTGTATAATTCTACTATCTGCTCTCTATTAACAAGATGTCTCTGGGAATCAGAGAGAAGGAGAGTTGTAGACCAGAGGTCTGTGCTGGCCGCAGAAGAGAGCTAAGAAATAGATATAAAGATATCATTGATAAAACATTTCATTAATCACAAAGATATCAAATGTTACATTTGGCTTCAGTTGTTGAAAAATCTGTCGCCTTTCAGCAGATCTTTGAGTACTGTAACGGTGCCCGCAGAGAGTGTGGAGTGGCCACGGTTGTCACTGTCGCCTGGCAGGTGCTGTGGGATGCCAGACTGAAGTACTCAGGGGTCAATCTGTTGGTGTCTTCCTGTCTCCCTGCTCACATGAATGCTTTGTGGCTCTGTCACCTCATAAGAACAGAGAATTATGTTGGGCGTGGTTTTAGCCTGACTTTATTTGAAGTCAAGGAAAGAGGAAGGAGAGTGAGCTAAACAAAGCCAGGCTGTGATTGGACCGCGTGCTCTCCGTCCTCTGCTTGCCTCAGTTGCTGCTTAGTCTCCCTGAGTACCTGTCTCCTGGGTCTCTTGGAGAACAAGACAGTGAGTGTCGTTCTCTGACACACCCTGGTTAGGTCCACAGGTGAGTGTTGTCTCTGTCACACACCCTGGTTAGGTCCATAGGTGAGTGTCTTCTCTGACTCACCCTGGTTAGGTCCACAGGTGAGTGTTGTCTCTGTCACACACCCTGGTTAGGTCCATAGGTGAGTATCTTCTCTGACACACCCTGGTTAGGTCCACAGGTGAATGTTGTCTCTGTCACACACCCTGGTTAGGTCTACAGGTGAATGTTGTCTCTGTTACACACCCTGGTTAGGTCTATAGGTGAGTGTTGTCTCTGTCACACACCCTGGTTATGTCCATAGGTGTTGTTCTTTTACGTACCCTGGACAGGATTTCACAGGTAAAGTGACATCTCTCATTGTAAACATTTTTTGTCCCAGTGCATGTGTGAGAACTGCAAGTAGAGCAGGAACCACAAACTATTAGCTTATCCACCACCCCTCACGCACTATCCAAACCAAAAAGGAAGGAGAGCTACATAGCACAAGAAGGCCCGCTGAGCTTGTGAAGTGTTGCACCACGCTAAGACTGAACTTAAAGCTGCTCTGTACACTGTGGGCAGTGTCCCTGGGGCCAAGAGGCTAGGACCAGCCCGCTGTGCCTGTCAGTTTAAGCAAGTCTAAATTGCTTACTCAGTTCACACACTATGTGGAGACCCTACATTTAGAAATTCTGTGATGAGACTCTACCCTATGGTGAGAATGAATGTATTAAGACACCCTGCCTGTGCCCCTAACATGTACATCACCAAAGGCGTAATATCCTCAGGCATGTTACATGCTCCAAAAAGCTAAAATCTAGACTTTATCACTTCTAAAGGTTGTTGTTGTTTTTTGTTTTTAGATAACTTAATGTTACATTCAGTTGCAGGAGTGATGCTTGTCACCCCGTTTTCCCAAGGAAATACCTGGTACAGCTGCAGTACTGACCAGACTGTGAACGCTGCCGTGGCCCACTGACCTTGTTTCATATTTCACCAGTTTTCCCCTCTGTGTGTCTGGGTCTGCAGCGTTGGGGCAATGTGAGGAGAACTGCAACCTTAAGCCATGGAGTCTCTATGACAAGGGCATCATTCTGCCCTCTGTGGCCGCAGAAGCGTCGGCAACACTCATCTGCTCTTCATCTCTGCAAATCTGTCATTTCAAGAGGACTAGATAAATGAATATGTAATTTCTGCAGCCTGGCACTGCTCTCCCACTGGGAAAGGGCCCTGGCATACACTGCCCAGGGAAGAACGTCGGGGCTGTGCTATGTCTCCTGGCCGGTGTTCTTTTGAGTAAAAACTAGAAAACCTGTACTGCATTTTCTGGTTCTTTCCCTTTGGTGCTTTTTTTTTTTTTTTTTTTTTGTCCATTAGGAAGGGCTAACATCAATAACTTTAGTTTTTCCCTTATTGGTTGTTGATAGTAGTTCCTGTTGACTTTTAAAAAAATTAACATCTGGCAAAGGTATCCTCAGATAGCAATTGGTCCCCACAGTGAGCAGATCTGAGAGGAGGGAGCCCGCACTGGCCTGCTGGCAGTGTGGGTTATTTTGCTGTGCATTATCAGATGCTGACAGCCTTACAGCCGCTTGCAGTTACAGGGAGACACTTAAGTGCTGGTGCGGAGACGCCGCTGCTTTCCCCTCCACATCATGACCCTCTTAGCTTCTGGAATGGCATGCCTCTGGTGCTTAGCACATGGCCGTATACAGATGGCCAGAAGCCTCTCTCCAGGCAGGAAGCAGAAAGTCTGTCCTGGGATGACGCTGTAGATGTAAAAGGCCTTCATGCTACTCTGCTGGGTGACATCTCCATCAGTCTCCATGAAACTGAGAGCTCACTCACCCTGTGCCCCTTGCCAACAATGCTCTTCCTTGGCATTGTCGAAGTTCATGTCTACCTTCTCCTCTGTTCAGATCAAAATCTCCAAACTCATTTCAACAAAGTTAGCAAAGATGTATTTTACTAGTCTTGAGAGCTGAAATTGTCTTTGTTTACTGTTCAACATGCCTGGTGACTCCCGTTCCTCACTGTGCCCTCTTACTGATCCCCTGTCCCTCTGTCCCCAGCCCATATCCAGACTCAGAGTGTAAAGAATAAACCATGATTCTGACCTTACCAAGGGCCTTCCAAGGGCAATAAACATGTTCCCTAACTCCTCAGCAGCCCGTTTTTGCTTACTAATCCTCTCGAAGTGCCTTCCACTTTCACAGGTGAGCACCTGGAGTCACTGAGTCACAGAGCTAGTGAGCAGCCAGTCCTGACATTCAGTCATGCTCTGTCATGCTGAGTCATGCTCTGTCATGCTGAGTCATGCTCTGTCATGCTGAGTCATGCTCTGTCATGCTGAGTCATGCTCAGTCATGCTGCCTTCTTGTTGCCCTTATCATCATCATTGTTTGTACCTAAGGAAAATATATTGTGTAAGTTACCTTCAAAGAAATGAGGCAGTGAAGTCGCCATGAAGTGTGTAGTAGTAGCACTGAGAAGGCTGGGAGCAGAGCTGCTACTGACCCTGCAGCTGGATTTTCTTCCTAAGCTGTTCTTCTGCCCAGGCCAAGGCTGAGCACAGCTGGAGACAGACCTCTCCCGTCCCACAGGGCACTGTGACATCGTTGATCCCTAAAAAGGCTTGCACCCTTCGTCTTGTGCCCCTGGACCTTAGTCCTGCCTCCCAGTTGCTCAGAGTGCATAGGGACCCTTCCATGGCAGCCTTTCACAGGCCCAGCCGATCTGAGGCTTCTATCTTAGCACTGAGACGCCAAGACTGGGCAGTCACCCTGGGCGTGAGTGTGCTCAGAAGGACCTGTGTGGTTGGCGAGCGCCATTGAAACCACGGTGCCTACCCCTCTTTATCTCTTCTCATTCCTCATTGTACCCTAGCTTCTCCCTAGCTCGAGTCACGTTCATGCTGGATTGCCTGTCAGTGTTGCCTCTACACCCCCACGTCAAGCTCACACACTTTCCTTCTTGTCTTGCTGTATTGTGATCACAAGCAGATTGGGGGAGGGGCTTCATGTCCTTGTCTATAGCGCTCTTCTTTGCTGTTGATTCTCTAAGTGATTCAAGCCAGTTTAGATTAGAATGGTCCAGTGACGGAAGTACGTGAGGAAGCACCTTCCTCCCTGGGAGTAAGCAGTGCTGCTGGCCCTGCTCCTCCTCCTCTTTTGGTGAAGCTATTTTTGCTCAGAAATGTGGACATTCGTGTCAGCCCAAAGGTCATAGCACTGTTCCTTCCCCACCATCACCAGTTCTCTCCTGTGCAGCTGTCTGATGTTAGAAAGTCTGCAGCAGCACCTCAAGGGGCCTGGCTGCCCCTCCCATGCCCGAGAGCCATCATTCCCTTTTATTTGAACCTGTTTGACTTCTGAGCAACCAGTTCTGAACAGCCCATTGTAGGCAGCTGTAACAGTGGGTGCTGTAGGTAGACATACTGAGCACCTGTGTGCTCAACCCAGTGCTGTGTAAAGAGTGAAGACATTTGCAGGATGCCCATAAAAAGGAAATATATCATTATCACTCTGTGTTTAAATTAAGTGTCTCTAGGACAGGATGATTCCAAAACAACAGTGACCTGGAGCCCAAAGTCTAGCACCCAAGTGTGTCTGCAGCTGTGACCAGGCTGGATTTTTCAAAGGTCCTCTCCCTCCCTACTTTGTTAGATCATAAAGCAATGTGATTGCTGCTCTGCCCAAAGTAAACCCAGGGTCTGCTGAATCAGGGTGTGCTGTGCAAGCAGAGCATAGACAGGGTCTTGTGTGGGTGTCTGTATTTGAAGTATACATCTGTGTTACTCTTTTTCTTCAATTGTACATTAATATTTTAAGTAATTTATGACGTATTGGTGTATGTGAAAAAGAGGCAACTAAACAGTAAACAGTGGAATATTACTAAATGATCTTTAAAGTCACTGAGATGAAACCCCATGCACATTATGCTGCTAGAATGCAGTTTACTTCATTACTGTAATTACTCTTAGCTTGATGTAGATCCATAAAACAGAGGCTTTAATTCAGAGAAGGAAAATTACATATTGTTGAAAAGCGAACTAAGTAGATAACTTTTTAATAGTTGGAAGATAGAAATACTCTGTGTCTACACCTATATATTTCTCTCCCAAGATCTGTAGAGTTTTATGCAGTATCAAATACTGATCACAACATGAGCACACAGAAGGACATGCTTTTCACCATGTGGTAAATATTTAGTGCTTTCCCTTCTAGAAAAAATTTTATTCCTATTTGTCTGCTGTAATAGCTGTAGCTAAACCACACACAAGGCATTGTGCAGGGCGCATGAAAGGTTGCATTACTCAGACCTCATACAGAATGATATTCTGATGTGAAAGTGGAGTTCAGAGAGGAGTGTCCTTGCAAGGCCACCCAGACGTTTAGCAACAGACCCAGGCTTCAGATCTATCTCCACCCCCAGAGACCTGGCTCCTGTTTGTACCACCAGACTGCATCTCACCCTAATTCATTTCTTTAGTGGGAAATCAACCAACCCTTCTAGATTTGGCTTATGCTTATATCAGACAGCCAAACTGAGATTCAGAAAAACAGTTTTTCTTTTGAGCCCTTATCATACCAATTAATCCATTAGCAAGAATATATGATTTTCCAAGGCATCCATTCCAAGGCAATATATGATTTCCAAGATCAAAGGCAATTGGAGAACTTAGGGCTCATATTAGACGTATTTTGAAAGTCTGAAAATTACATAGAAACAACTTTTTGAGAATTTAGCTGGGTGATGATGGTGTAACCTTTAATCCCAGCACTCGGGAAGCAGAGCCAGGTGTATCTCTGTGAGTTGAAGGCCAGCCTAATCTACAGAGAGAGTTCCAGAATAACCAGGGTTGTACTGGGAAACCCTGCCTTTGGGGTGAGGACAGGGAAAGATAGAGACAGAGAGAGAACACTTAGAACTTAAATTTTAAAGCACCTGACATAAGACAAAATATCTATAACAGTAAAGCCAGGCTTGGCACAAATGTCACACAAAGAACCCCTTTAGCCTTTTCACCTCTTGAAAGGCCTGGTTTCCAACTAAACCTAGTCACTGCCTCCCTACCTGCAGACTTCAGGTAGAGAGTTGGGCTGCTGCAATTTTGGAAAGAGAGAAAGGGACACGGCATAGTTCAGCTCATAATGACTCAATATCATATCTCCTAGAAATTTATACTATATAAAAAATTCAATAAAAGAAAATATGTGCATGAAAAGCATTCATTGTAGTGATTCGATAATCTCAATTTAAAACGGCTGAATATTTATACTAGAACTTAAATAATGGTGATGTCTTTTCAATAGGCTATTTTGCAGCCATTAAAAATTTTAAGTATGCAAACCATAAAAACATTCTCAGAATTCTTAGTATTATGAAAGGCCTGTCATGTCCCAGCTTCTGGAAGGAGAGTGCAGGCAGTCATGCTCTCCTGTGATCCAGGGATGGGAGACTGATTTCTTCCCCCAAAGTGTTTCATTTCCTTTTTGCTTTCTAATTTCAGGAAAAGGAAGGGGTTAAGATATATAATGCAGAGAAATATAAACTGCCCACTGTGGTAGGCAGCATCATTAATACCTCTAGCTAGAATCTTAGAAAAAACTGAGAAAGATACAAATCTGAGTCCTGACAAGTTGGCAAAGTGCAGATGGAGTGTCCCATGAGTATCCCAGGCCTACAGTGCTGCAGGCTGTGCAGAGCCGAGGCAGAGCCTGGCCGGGAAGCACTGATAAAGGGACTCGGATCATAAAGGCTCCAGCTAAGTCTGTGGCCGCTCGTCTCCTTTCTGGCTGGCACCCTTCTCTGGGAAGTAGTTGGGACAGATCAGATCAAAGCTCACTCTTACTATTAGTATGTGTGAGGACACATACACCACAGCACACGGGGGAGGTCAGAGTGCAACTTTTGGGAGTCATCCAGGGATGGAACTGAGGTCATCAGGTTTGGGAAGCAAGTCATCGCTTGCTGAGATGCTGAGCCATCTCATCACCCCTCCTTTGTGTGTTTGTGTGTGTGTTTGTTTGTTTATATGCAGTGGTGTTTTGCCTGTATGTATTTCTGTGTGAAGGTTGGATCCCCTGGAACAGGAGTTGCAGACAGTTATGAGCTGCCATGTAGGTGCTGGGTATTGAACCCAGGTCCTCTGGAAGAGCAGCCAGTGCTCTTAACTACTGAGCCATCTCATCACCCCTTGTTTTCAACTTTTAAATATGGCCTTGAACTCACTGTGAAGCCCAGGCTAGTATTGAGCATCTGATGTTTCTGCCTCACAGAAACTGGAATTTCAGACTTGAGCAACCAAGCTCAGCTTTTGATTACTTTTCCATTTTGTATTTTGTTCCAGATGTGCACAGAATAATTATCTCCCCAGTAATTTCTTTGCAAATTACAATTTTGAAGCCATTCCTTGTATCTAGCAGAAGACAGGCAGAAGTCAGAGGAGGAAATGAAGTGAAGCAGTCCTGAGCACTGCCTCACACTCAGTCTTGAAATGCAAGAACAGAACTTCCCGGAGCCTTTCCCTACTCTCTGCTCATGACCAGGGCAACCCTTGACTCTTGATCTTGACTCTGCCTTTTCCTGGGGCGTCCCAGTGGCAAACACTGTGTGCGCTACACACTTCTGCTCCTCCTGCCTGCTCCCTGTCAGGTTTGGGGCAGCTCCCGGAAAGGCTGGGCCCCACTCTGCAGAAGCAGATGTGCTGGATGTCAGGCTGAAGGAAAGTGAGAGGGACCAGCTTGGGCAGAGGGACTGTCTCTTCCTGTAGCTGGAACTGTCCAGACTCCCCAGCCTTGACACTTACTCAGGACAACTCACTCAGCAGTGCCTGGACTCAACTTTTTATCCAGAATTTTATCAAACGTTTGACAGGAACCTGGCTGTACTCCTGGAGGATGAGGTAGAAAGCCAGAAAAGTGGCAAGTTAGGTAACCCAGAGGCCATGGGATTGCACATGGACACAGATAACAGTGAAACAGACTTATGGCCTATGGGGTGATTCAGTCACTCACATCTTATTTCACAAACTTTGGGGTGCTACGGACCTACGGCCAGCCACACCCTGAGCATGGGAGATACATTGGTAAACATACAACATGGAGTCTGTTGTATGTCGGAGGTGCTGGTGTTCTCACGGGAACTGAGAACACACAAACTAATGAGAGTAGAGCTGCTCACACAGACCCACCGTGGAGCACCCACACAGTGCTCACCTATTACGTGAGATGGAACTGCTACAGCAGAGTCCTATGGAGGCTGAGGACATGTGGAGATGCAGGAGCTCTGCGGAGCTAAGGCTCATGCTTGACAAGTGCGAAAAGCAGGCTTGGGCACTGGGCAGGGATGGATGGAGAGGGATAGGAAACCATTCAGAGCTTATGGGCACAGAGACAGGTCTATCAGGGCTGATGGGAGCACTTGCCCTTAAAAGAAGGTTAGTCAGTCTCTTACACTAGTTGAAAAAGTTAGGCTTATACAGGAGAGCCTGTGCATCCCCAATCAACATAAGCCCAAAGCCCAATGGAGAGCAACTAAGTATTTTTCTAGGTCAAAGGGATATGTATAAGAATTTGGGAAATGAAAGTCTCATGTGATGGCTTATACCTGTAATCCCAGCTCTCAGGAGGCTGAGATAGGAGGATTGCTGCAAGTTCCACTTTGGGGCCAGCTTGAGCTACATGTGAAAGACTCTGCCTCAAAACAAGTGTGTGAAATAAGAAGCTAGAGAAAGAATCCTGAGGATGCAGAAGTGCCTGGATAGCAGCACCCAGCCCTGGGGATCGGGGATCCGGGATCGATTCACGGGCTTGTACAGTTAATAAAGCTATGACAAAGTTTCCTGACATCAGCTCAGTTGGCCACTTAACCAACCAATATTGATAGCACTGGGTACTGAAACAGAAAAACTGTAAAACCCTTGTGACCGCCCCATCCCCCTCCAACCCCTTCAGCAGGAGAGGCAGACAAGTTATTATAGCATAACATAAACAGACCTTATCGGGTGTGGAGGGGCCTGGAGGGAGGAGCGGTGAGCTTGGCTGCAGAGCTTTAGGAAAGGGCACCAAGGAAGTGCCTGCCGCTGGAGCTGGTGCTAGGTGCTTGTGCACAGTCCCGGAGCATCGTCGAAGGAAGCAGTGCCTTACAGTACGCTTCTGGCTTTCAGTCCTCGTGCCAGTGGATAGTTTGTCCTCTTCACTGCCTCCTCTTCCTCATAACAATCAGGCAGGAAGAACATACTGCATAGAGTGTGTGAAATGGTTATCTAAGTAATCAATTGTGACTTTGAAATGCCACATCATTTTTGAGGTCCATACAACCACACTTAAAACTTGTTGTGACAGCAAGTAGAAGCTTCCATGCAGCTGTCTCATGGTGCCCGGTGGCAATGGTGACTTCTGATATGCTATCCATATAAACTTGATTCCTTACAATAAGGAATGATAATCCAAACCAGGAAAGGAGAAATGGATAAACAAAGTGGCAAAGCTATGGAGAGCCACGTGTAGACTTCAAGATGAGACCCGCGCCTCCACGGCTTCAGCCCACTGTTCTGTCATGTTCTCCTGCTTACTCTCCACAGTCTAGGA
This sequence comes from Apodemus sylvaticus, assembly GCF_947179515.1. Taxonomy (NCBI): domain Eukaryota; kingdom Metazoa; phylum Chordata; class Mammalia; order Rodentia; family Muridae; genus Apodemus; species Apodemus sylvaticus. The sequence continues at coordinate 104,770,475 of NC_067477.1, read as the reverse complement.
AGAAAGGCTTTCATGCAATGAAAAGCTTTTTCATGTGGCTCTGCATTCCAGAGAGAACTGGGTCTAGAAAACTATAGATGAGAAGACAGTTGAATGGTAAATGTGATTGTTAGGAGCTCAGACTTCGAAGTTGAGACTAACCTAAATCCAGACTGTAGCTCTGTGACTCACTGCAACATTAAGCAAAATTTCTTAAAATGAGACTGAGTCATGAATGTGCCGATCTTGCCGACTGAAAGGAGCTCTGTGAAAGGCTGCTTCTGCAACATTAAACACTGGGTGTGGCTCAAACACAGGCCTGGTGTACTGTCTCCTTAGGCTGAAAAGAAGCCCTGTCTGTTGTCCCATCTCTGACCTCCAAGATGCTCAGGTCCTCTTTGCGCTCACTGTTTGGAGCATGTCACAGGTCATCATAAGCTAGACAGATTTTTATGGTATGGAAGGCCAGCAGGCCGTACCTGACAACCCTGTAGACGGCACAGGGACTAGGAGAAAGAATGCAATGCCCACTCACGGCTTTCTTATTTCTTGAAGGTGAATGACTCCAATTGTGACCAGGAGCTGCTTTCCCTGCTGGTGGATGCCAAGCTGCTGGTGAAATGTGTCTCCACACCCTTCTATCCGCATATTGTTGATCACCTTGTGGCCAACAACCAGCAAGGACGCTGGAATATAGAGGAACTGGCTAGACACCTGCAGGAGGCCAGCTATGAAGTCGAAGCTGGGTCACTCCTCCTGGCTGTCCAGGGGACTCACCGGGTCTTCAGAACTTTCAGCACTGCCCTCAGTGCAGTGAGGCAGTGGGTGTGAGCACAACCACCCATGACCCTGCTCCTGGCAGGAGAGAGCATCAGACTCCAAAGCCATGCCCGAAGCAGCATTTGTAGCAATTAATTGTTCTCAGCATTTCTAACAAGTCGCAAATAAAGGTGTATATATATATATATAAACTGCAACCGGATGCCCTTTGAGTACTTTCTTTCTCATACTGATGGTTTAGCATACTCTGTTATTACTGTTGATTCTTTTTTGCCTTTTTAAGCTTTTCTGAGTAGACCATAGTTATCTGAATGTGAAGCTATACTTAAGAAAACTGGGAATGGTGGCACGCTATGTGAGGGAGTGTGGTATATCCAGTGGCTTGGCCTCCTGCCATAGCCTGAAGGATGAGTGGTCCTGTGTTAGAGGCTCAGACGGTTCTTAGGGCCTTAAGTAGTCTCCCTCCCCAAATCTGGGACCACTCATGAAACTCAGAGTTAATTTACGTGGCTAACAAAGTTATTGAGCATTGTGTGAGGATGAGTGTGTGCGCAGCTCCATTGGGTACATAGGAAAGGCTTGAGAATACTAATTTCCTGCCTGTTAACTATTAGAGTCTGTGAATGTTGCTTGTAAAATGCAGATAAATGCTCAGTAACAACACATGGGGCTGCGAATCAGTCAGCATGATTGTCAGCATAAGCATATTGAAGCTGAGACATTCACATGTCTCTAAAGCCTCCGAAGGGATGTCGCCTATGGTGAGAGATGAGAACCCTCACAAATAATCCACTGGGTTTTGTTTCTCCTCCCCAGGTCTGTGGTCCAGGACAGAGCCTGTGGCCCAGTGCTCTGCCTGTGGCTTTCGAGAGAGTCTCTCTTAAACTTCACGTCCTGGGTCATGGGGTGGGAAACAAACAAACCACTGCCATTGGCTTACAGCTCTTCAACCCTGACGCCAAGACATACTTTGGAGTGGAGGGAGTATGGCTGATAAGCAATAGGTATAATCTGTGTGTGAACGGGATAACATTTTATAGATATTATGTCATGAAGAAATATATAATATATAAATATACTTATTTTATACGTTAAAATGCATAAATAAAATATAAGATACTTCATATTTTGAAACTGTACTTGGCCAGTTTCTATATCCTGTCAAAGCCAGCAGTATGCCTTGTAGCATACTGGAGTGGAATGATTTGCACATCCTGATCCAGGCACTCCTAACTGGGGTGGGCACTCCAGCGTCTAAGGATGTTGTCACTTCACTGATGTGCTATATCCCCACTGGTGTCCCCTTGCTCCTGCTCCTCTGCAAACAGCTGTGCTGTCTAAAACAGAAAACATCAGTCCCTTTAGATACTTCTGCAAAGTGCAATCTCTTTACCTGTCTGGCCTTTGAGTTCCTCTCTCCAGCCCTCAGCAACACTGAAATTTGAAGAAGGTTGGCACAAGGACTCAAGTCCTTGGGCAGAAAGGGATAAACTCTACTTTGACTCAATATCATGTTTATCTGAAGTCACATTTGAAGGGACTCTAGGCAGCTTGAATGTAGCAAGTCTGGCACTGACAGGCCTGCCCTCTCTCCCATCCCCTCTGCCTTGCTATACAAACAAAACAAAACAAGAAAAGCAATGTTAGATTACGTTCCTAAAGCTAGCCACCAAAGTCTACTCCCACTTCCTTCTCCTCAGGCTGACTACCAAGGTTCAGCTTTCAAAGTATTATTGAAGTCCAGCAATCAAAAACTCCTTTGGCAGCCGGGCATGGTGGCGCATGCCTGTAATCCCAGCACTTGGGAGGGAGAGGCAGGCGGATTTCTGAGTTCGAGGCCAGCCTGGTCTACAGAGTGAGTTCCAGGACAGGCAGGACTACACAGAGAAACCCTGACTCCAAAAAAAAAAAAAAAAAAAAAAAAAAACTCCTTTGGCTTACCTAATTAATATGCCCAATTGTAATTAAACACCTCATCCTTACGTGGGCCTTCCCCTTGTACCTTAATAAGCTGCCATTTTCCTATGGGCCATGTCTGTCTCCTCTCTTTCCAGTGGCAGTCATTTGTCCCACTCCAAGACAAATACCCTTTCTCCCTCTCCTTTATTCCCTTCCGCTTATCCCTTGTCCTCTGTTGCCCATATTTGTCTCTTATCCCCTGTTCTCTGTCCTTCTGGGATAAATAAATCTCCTTTGCTTGGTCTTGAGAGCCCTGAGCCGATACCATTCCTCACAAGATCTGAAAGCAGTTGTTATAGAAGTGGAGACAAGAACAAAATGTAACAAATTCCCTACAGACAGATAGCAAGGAGTTGTGGTCAGTACAGAACTGTGTTGGTCTCTCTGCTGGTGTTCAGAACATCAGCCATAAATGCCAAATGGAGTAAGATAGCATGTTGTCTTTCTGGTGAAAAATTCATCAGTTACCTCAGACTTTTCTCTGTGAAAACAAAGCGGAACAAAATGGCTGCAATGGCTTCCAGATTTAGAGCATGGAGAGCTGGGGGAACAGACGAAAGGTGAGTCATTGTAGCTTTGAAGTGGCCTTGCAGATAAGATAGCCTAGGTGTGAACAGCAAGACCTTCTAACAGCAGACTGCTTGTTGGTCAGCCTGAGTTTCCTCCTCTGTAAACAGAATTAATATTATCTTCCTCAGTTTACTAAGTTATTTTAGTCATTAGGGAACCATGATGAAAATCAGAGATTGACTTAAGAACAAACTTTGGTTTCAATGCTATGTTCACTGTATCATGAAGTATCTTGGTCCCTCTGCTGAGCAGCCTGCATACATTTGGGGAGAATATATAAGTGGCATACTCCTGTTCTCCATTCCTTTCTTCTCTTCTGGTGAGCACAAGCCTGGCCTATATTAACCCCATCTCAAAACAGTAAAGAGTTGATACTAACATTCCCAACCTCACCCATCTCTCATCACTGAGGAACCTCCACACAAAGCTTTCTTTCTTCCTTTCTTCCTCCCTCCCTTCCCTCCCTCCCTCCCTCCCTCCTTCCTTTCCCTTCCTTCTTTCCTTTCTTCCTTTCTTCCTTTCTTCCTTTCTTCCTTCCTTCCTTCCTTCCTTCCTTCCTTCCTTCCTTCCTTCCTTCCTTCCTTCCTTTCGTCTAGGAGTATACAAACAAACTCTTACCTCCCACAACCCAACCACTAAGAATGTCACCATACAGCCTTGGAAGCCATTGCCAAGACTTCCCAGCCTTGTTGATGCTTCTACCACTGTTTTTAAAAAGTGTTAATTTATGACTTTCTTCAATTTCTATAAAAAGCTTCATGAAACAGCTACCACATCAAAATATGGAATTCGGGGTAAGTGGAAGCTGTGATGCCAAGCCAATCAATGCTCATATCTAGGTCCAGGATAAATTTTGTTACTCACTTTGAAGTAAGAGACGCGTTTTTTTGTATCATAGAGAAGGATGCTAATCTGGCCTGTTTCTCCCTATCAGTCCCACTTTGGAAATATCCTAGTTCCATTTTGGTGATAAAATACCCTGACAACGGCTACTTAAGGGAGTGTGGTGGTCTGAATAAGAAGGGTCATGTATTTGAATGCTTAGTTATCAGGGAGTGGCACTACATGAGACGTATAAGGAACTGTGGCCTTGTTAGGGTTAGGTGTGGCCTTGTTGGAAGAAGTGTGTCACTAGAGGTATGCTTTGAATTTTCAGAAGCCCAAGCCAGGCTAGTCAGTCTGTCCCCATCCCACGCCCATCCCCACCCCGTGTGTCCGTGTCCGTGTGCGTGTGTGTGTGTGTGTGTGTGTGTGTGTGTGTGTGTGTGTAAGGCTTATTTTTATAACAATGCACATATTTTCACATTCCTCCTTCAAGGAATGTCCACCCTCTTAATGACTTCGGGAATAATCAGAGACAACATGAATCTGGGAAGTGAAGGTGTGACTAGTGTCTTAGATAAAAGGTAAATGCTGGGACATTCAAGACAGCCCTTAAGGCTGTGGGAAAGATCTCTGAAAATATGAGTTCAAAAAGATATAATTTCTCAACTATGCAAAATATAAGGATGCAATATGGGACTTCACAAACTTAAGGAAGAGAAGCAGCTGCACTGTGAGCCAACTTGTCAGAAGAATAAGAAAAGAGATAAAGAGATTTAGGGAGTGCTACAGGAGATCTCACCCAGCTAAATTTTTGTTTGTGCTTACCAAGGCAGACAGATTATTGAGTTTAAGGTCAGCCTGGGACAGAGGGAGTTTAGGTCCAGGTCCTTTGATAAAAATGCTAATTTCAGAGCAGAGTCCCACCCCACTAGTTAATCCCCTATGCTTAACAAAGGCAGACAGATCTCTGAATTCTTTTGCTAAGTTAAAAAAAAGGTGTGTGTGTGTGTGTGTGTGTGTGTGTGTGCGCATGAGCGAGTGCAAGCAATATTCCTGTCTCCTAAAAATCTAGAGGCTGGGGTCATGGGATACTGATTCCTGGGAAAATCAAAAGGGAACCTGGAGTAATGACTGAATTGATATGTAAATAAAAAACTGGGCTTTTGATCTGCAAGAGATGAGCTATCCAGAGAATTTTTAGAATAGCAAGAGACTTGAAGTTCTTGTCGAACAGATCTTTGACTTGTTTGGCTAGAGTCACACCAAGATACTTTATATTGTTTGTGACTATTGAGAAGAGTGTTGTTTCCCTAATTTCTTTCTCAGCCTGTTTATCCTTTAAGTATAGGAAGACTACTGATTTGGTTGAATTAATTTCATATCTGGCCGCATTGCTGAAGTTGTTTATCAGCTATAGGAGTTCTCTGGTGGAGTTTTTTTGGGTCACTTAAGTATACCATCATATCATCATATAGGATTGTGATAGTTTGACTTCTTCCTTTCCAACTTAACATCCATTTGTTGCTCCAGCTAGTACCTCATGTACAATATTGAAAAGATATGGAGAGAGAGGGCAGCCTTGTCTAGTCCCTGATTTTAGTGGGATTGCTTCAAGTTTCTCTCCATTTAGTTTGATGTTGGCTACTGGTTTGCTGTATATTGCTTTTACTATGTTTAGGTATGGGCCTTGAATTCCTGATCTTTCCAAGACTATTAACATGAAAGGATGCAAGAGAGAACTGCTTAGAGAACTGTCTCAAACAGAACACAGAGAGAACAATCTGGAAAGCTGTCTTGAGCAGAACACAGGCTGCAGCTTGGACCTGTGCTTTGACTTCAAGCCATTTGTTCCACTGCTCTCTAACACCCCTTTTCTCAGAACCCCTCTCCAAGCTGAGGCTTGTCCTTGACTACTAATACAGGAAGAAAGGGTTCATTTTAGCTCACTGTTACAGATGACAGTCCATCATTATGAAGCTGCTAGTCTCCTCCACAGTCAAGAGCAGAGGGAGAAAGAATAGCATGCCAGTATTCTGCTCTTTTTCTCTACTTTAGATCCCAAATCTAGAGAACAGTGATACTCACAGTGGGCTGGGTCTTCCCTTATCAATCAACATAATTCAGATAGCCCGCCATAGGCCAATGTGATTTAGACAACTTTATCAGGACTCTCTTCTGGGTGATTCTAGTTTCTGTCAAGCTGACAATTAGAAATAACCAACACAAAGAAGCTGGTGTCTCTGTTGCTTCAAACCTTTTCCCAGTATCCAGTTTGCTCTCTGGTTTTCAGAGTAAGGTATGTGGTAACTGGCTTGAAAAAGAAGAGATGTAATATCTGAGAGAAGTGAAAAGTCAACCCAAAGTCAATTTTGGGTTGGGAGATAAGATTCCTTTGTGTTGGGGTTTGGTTGATTGGTTGGTTGGTTTTAATCAGCTGCCTTTGGTTCCTGGGACTGAATAGCAGTGTCCCTAGAGGAAAAAGATGAGTTAAGTTCTCCATCATTTTGAAAATTAGGTCTTACCTTTTTACAGAGAAAACTCATTATGATAAACCTAGCAGGAACGCATTCAAGG